>NC_068962.1:12463769-12770803 GCF_026419915.1 Harpia harpyja | reverse complement strand
CAAATCAAGTGTGATTCAGTAAAGGCAGTCCTTCACTGTGCTTTTCCAGGAGGCAAAGCCGTCAATCTAACATAGTGGTAGGTTCCAGAAATGAAAGAAAAAGCTGAAAGTAGGATTCATTTCAAATAACTTTTTCATCTAAAAATAAGGTCTCTTGCACAAGCTGTTCACCTAGGCTCCCTCGACGATCTGAGAAGTGAGAGAAGAGAACAAGAGGGAAACCCCACCAGGCACTTTGTCCCATCTTATAATAAGGCTGTCAGATGGAGGATTTTCTCCCAAAGCTACCAATTCTGATCACTAGCTAGAGAAACAGGATTAAATCCTTTTTTTTTTTTTTAAATGGCTAAAACTATGTAATTAAACCCCACCCTGCAATACTTGCCAGACGCCTCAGAGGGGTACCCGTGGAGGGGATCCCAGGCACAGCAGCTTGGCCTCTTGCTAGAGGCAAAATATCACCGTCCTTTCTCTGATCCACTGGAAACCCCTTTGAACTCCACTTTTTGGAGTTTCCAAAGGACTTTATTCTTCCATAGGATTTCAGTGGTTCGTGTTCGGACACCTGGCTTCTGCTGGACTCCCGTGCTGCCGTGTGTCCTATGTGGGTGCAGCCAGTTGCTCGCCACAAGCCAGATGTGGAATGGCTGAACAAGGTGCCCTGCACCACATCAGCGCCATTTACCCAAGGATGTTCCATGTTGTGCACATCAGCCTTACACAGCTCTAGATTTCTTCAATCCTAAATTATTTTCTTGCCCCGACTGATTCAAGACACTATTTTTGATCATATTTTTTCTGGTTTTTAAATCTTTTTTCTTTGGTCATGAAGCTGTTCGTTACCATGTAGGTTTTTTTCATATGTTTCCCTCAAACCTAAGTCATCCATCACCTGTGCCTTATTTGGGAGCTTGTTTGGATTAAATGCTGAGAACAGATAAGATGGGAGTAGGACCATTTGACCTCCGAGCATATGCTTCTGATTAGATTACCATTACTAACTACCCTAGGTTTAATATCATTAGTCATTTAAGCATTATGATGACATATTCGTTATGGTTATTGGTTTAAACAGGAGCCAAATGAACACGCCAATGGAAATTACATCCTTTCAATAGCCATCCCCAGACCTCTCCCTCCCGGCTATGCTGAGGCTGCTTGCATGAACCCCCCAGGGCAACACAGCATTGTAAACCCCGTGGCTCGAGCCTTGCAGAAACACCTCCCCGGGCACCGACCTGGCTGCTCTGGGCCGAGACTCTACGCCCAAGAGCACACGGACACCAGGATCCATGCTAACATCCACGCACACTCATAAACCAGCCTAATCCCACCGTATGGTGTTTCGCCAGAGAGCCTACCTGCAGAGGCAACCTTTGTTGTAGCGGGGTCGTGCCCTGCCTTGCAGAGGATTGCTCCTCGCCGCACACGCGCTTGCAGGTTAGGTCTGTGATGTCCTGTCGAGAGGACTTGAGGACGGGTGTAGCTGGGGATCCATCCTCCTCCTATGGTGTGTTATTTCACTGTGCTTTTGGAGGTATATTTTTAAGATTTTTTTTCCTCCCAAATTACTCGATATATCATTAATGTTGCTTTAGACAGTACAGCACAGGGAGAGCTAAAACAGTAATATAATATTTTCCTCATTCAATGGAAAGTATAGATTCTTGTTTGCTTGTTTTTAAATCAAAGTGTAGATCTGCAATGTTATTAGAGCATGGCCTCTGTAGAAGGTTTTATGGCTATTTAAGAGGAATGGGGGCTGTAAAGAAATATAAGTTTATTATACACTTGGATGAAAATATTTCAGTTTCCCCAGTAAAAATGTACAGTTTTGAAAAACACACTAATATATTATTTATGCTGAAGACTTTAGCATTCCTTCAGATTTTCACACCAGGGTATAGATACAAACACAGTAAATGGTGCAAGTAATGACAATTCAAGATAGACAGTGAAGGACCCTTGATGCCCCAAATTTCCCTCTTCCTTGTTTAGAATAATCTCTTGTAAACGTGATAATACAGATCTCCATGGGCTCACCCCAGTGTGTCAGCACACCCGTTTGCTGCTGCTTGGCTAGGAACTGGGGGCTGTAGGCACTGGGGCATTTCTAGAGGTATTTATCTCAAAGCCACTAAAGGTGACAGTGAGAGCTGGGCTGTTTCTGAGCCAGATCTCGATGTTTCTGTGCAGACTTGATGCAACAAGTATTTTCACACTGATGATTTCTTTATTTCCCTTTGCACTGTGCTTTTTTTCAGGCTTTCTGTCATCTAAAAAGTCACTTGCTCTTCTTACGTGCTCTGCTTTGGGTCCGTCTATGTGGTTCTGCATTTTTAACTGATACACTGACACAGAAATAACTACTGTTTGCTATTGTAAGATGTAGGTCCCAATTGTTCTACACATTGTATTGCTGACTTTTTTGGTTTTGTTACTTTAAGGCCACATTTAAAGCTTCTTCATGGCAATATATAGGAAGAATACTAAAATATTTATTAAAACCAATATCAGGTGCTTGGTTAATTAGCATGCCATTTCCTGACTGGCAATGTCTGAAATGGATTTGCCGCCCCGTCTAGTGAAGAAGAAAAGGAGATGTTCTCGGTCATGGCAGCTCTTGCTCCTGCTCGCGCCAGTGGCAATGCATCCGTGGAAATCACTGGTGCAGCAGCATGTTCTTACATTGTAAATACAAACAACCAACAAAATGCCTTACAGTTTTCCACAATGAGTTCATGAGATGCACGTGGTAAATAACTCCTATTAATGGTGAGGAAGCAATGTGTGAAGCTCCAGTGAACTGATGAAAAAACAGACTGAAAGAAATTGGCAATGTTGCAGTCTTACTTGATTCGCATACTTAAATATTCGTGTCCTCTGCACTTTCTCAGCGAGAATACATAATGTAATCAGGAATAAAATGCAAATTTCTAGCTAAGGAACATAACTGTCTTAACAAAAGGAGCCAGAAGTAACTAGTGTGATGCTGTGCTGGGACTGACAGAAATACCTTCGGTTTACAGCACTAATTACACTGTGATCTGTTTTTCTGTTGTTTTGGGGTTTTGTTTTGTTCCTTTCATCTATTAAGTATTATTGAAACCAGGTCACATTCAATATCATTGCAATCTTTCTAACTCTTCTGGGGAAAAACAGTGCCATTTGGACATACGGCTGAGGGAGGCAAATATGGAGGATGAAGCAAAAGGAAAAGGCGGTGAATATCATCTGTAGAAGCAGAAAACTTGCTCTGTGTATACCCCATAAATGTTTTAAAGCTTATATTTAGAAGCATCTCTTCTAGAGAGATGATATGTTGATGTATGCTGTGTTCGGTCTTCAAGATATCACTGATAGTGTCGTCTATACACACAAGCCAAACTCCCTTTGATTTGGCATGTTAGCCAAAACAGAAATACCCAGCGATTTGCTCTTAAAGCTAATTGCTCTGACTGCCTGGCCTAAAAGATGTGCCCTTTTCTTCACACCAACGTCTGCCATCCATTTTGTCTGAAGGCTTGTAGGAAACGAGGGGATCCTTTTAACCCCTTGTTTTACCACTCTGGGATTGTGAAATGTTTCTTGAAGTTAGTATGGGACCCACAGAAAACTGTAGTTGGGGGATCTAAAATGAAGCTCACAATGCTTGCTAAGCATTAGGCACAATATTGCCTGATTTAAAAAGGATATTCCTTGTGAAGCACTGGAGGACACTGTCCTCTCTGACATGCCATTATTTACCTTGCTTTTACTGTAGCTACCACTTTCTGATCTAACATTCCTTTTACACGAGACGTTTCTATTGAAGTTAATGAAAAATGGGGGTGTTCAAGGAAAGGAGCTCTATTTTCATGTTTTAGCATAAAGATGCAAATTAGGGCCACTATTAAAAACCTAACGAAAATGGATGGAATTGTAAAGCAGAGTTTGTATTGGATAGAAGTAATTTGTTCTGACATTTTGAATAAACATTACAAATAAATCAGGATCTTTATTATACATACCGCTTACTGTTGAATAATCTGGCAAAAAGATAGCTGCTATTATGGAATAGCTTTTTAGTTAGCACTTTCAGGGTCAGTTTTGAACTGGATTTAGGAATTTACTAGAGTGCCCTTCCATGATGTTTGTGTAGAGGGTCTGTGGACAAACTGGGAGGACGCATGCATTAAGGTTGGGCTCAGCTCCATAATAGGAAAAGCAAGATTTAGGTGTCTAACTATGAGTCCAGGCTCCTGTTACAGTCAGTAGAGATCTAATTCATGCAGAGAGTGCCTTTGCTTACCCTAAGTGGCTGCATCCTGGCTGGCCAGCTGAGATAACCCTCTGGCCTCCGGTGGCAGAGCTGACGAGACCTCCATGGGCTATCATGGGAGCTACGACAGTTCCCTGAGTTACAAACCAGAGTTTAGGTGTCATAACTGGAACTGCATTCCGCTCCCAGAATTCTTCTATCCTATGTGTGACCTTATAAAAGGGTAACTCAGGGGCTATTTCCAGTTGGAAGCTGTGGAACGAAATTAGTACTTTCTACTGTCACAAAATTAGTGCCTACTTTTCCCCCCGTATCTGTGGGTTTGAGTCTCTCTGCCTGGTGCTGGCTGCCCCACGGCGTGCTGCCTGGCTGCCGCCGCTCAGTCGGGGTCACTTCTTTCAGGTGGCTCCTTGCGTGGGCTCCCACCTGGCCCAAGAGGCTGAAAGGCAGTCACTTTCCATACCATGGCATGTGCTGAGTTACTAAGTGCTTTAGAGGTTTCCAAATCCTTGTTTAAAGATTGCATTCAAAGGAAATAGGAGGTCTTGGATTTTACTCTGAAATAACTCCTGGAGACAAGCCAGACTGAAGTAAATGGAAAAATAAATCATTTGGAAAAAAAAAAAAAAAAGTATTTACAAAATCTAATCTGTAAGTGGACTTTGAGTCTGAGCTGTTCTTATGTGAATTTAGCCAGGAAAGAAAACATGTAAGTCTCAAGGGAGGTGACTAATGTCAGCATGACTCTGTAGTTTAGGGCCTACAGAAATTATTCCCCGTGCTGCTTCTGCCTGAAATGTAGTGATTTATATATAAATGATATTTATGACAAGCAAGATAAGACGTTAAGTGCAGGAAAAGTGAAAGGGAATGAATTGTGATAGTAATGTGAGATGGGAAAGAGAAGATGTTGACAAAAATTCGTTTTCTAAGATAATTTTTACTTCTTTAATTACAGACGAACTTAAAGTTTAGGGACATGGTCAGTGATAATGGATGTCAAATTATGGACATGGATGTTCTCATAACATAAGGGTAGGCAACTCATTGCTGAAGCACCAGCAGTCCTCCCTGGTGTATGTTGCAACAAATACACTCTATCATCATCTTTGGTTTGGTTCTATATATTTACCCTGAGTGTAAGAGCTTCTGGATGGATGCTGTATCAGAGCAGCCCTTAGCCTTGCAGTTGCCTCAGCCAGCACTGGGGAGATGTCAACTCAACAGTCAAGTAGCAAGTATTGGATATTTATTGTGGAAAACATCACATTTCCTCTTTAATTTTCTTCTATGCCAACCCTTAGAAAAACCTCCAAAGTGGTTCTTATGTTCCTGCAGCCCTTTTTCGAACCAAGGGGAGTTTCATCTGACTCAGGATCCTTCCTGCCTAGGGTGAATCCCGACCACACTAAGGCCAATGGTACACGTGTTCTTGGTAGTCTGTCCTGACCAGGTCACATTTCTCCTGGACCACAGAAAATGAGCTAAGTGCCTCCCTGAGTCATGAAGCAAAAGGAGTCTTCCTTTCAAAGGAGTGTTACAGAGTTGGATCAAGTTTATTCCCTAGAGAAAATCAGTTCTCCTTTAACCACTACTTTACAGCTAAAATCTATTAGACATAGGTAAATATAGCTAAAACATTAATGGCAAAGTAGCATATTTTTAAATTTGTAGATCAGACATGAATTACTTAATAATTACACTGCAATTACAGTAAAATTACTATAGTTCCATGTTACCTGCAACTACTAATTGACATAGGCTGGTTAGTACATGACAATGTTATTACAGCATAGACTCAACAGAGCTGGTGTATCTGGGGTCTAAAAATACACTCAGTGATCAGAAAGAGAAAACCCCCAACTCTGAGAGTTTGTGTGTTCAGGAAAGTACAGTCAAAGTCTAGTTATAATGTAATTGCAGTACAATTCAAGAGTAAGTTGAAACCACTGAATGATGTAGCCTTAAACCAAGGTTTTGCAATGTTAAAAAATGATCATGTAGTTAAAAGACGCAGAAGTCTTTATAGTTACATTTACTTCATGGCTAGAGTACAAAATGCTAGTACAAGTAGCCATTTCCATGTGTTTGGAAAAAATCCTTAAAATCACTATCAGTTCTCTGAATAGTCAATGTAGGTCTGCAAACTCAGGATTGAAAACCTGCCTGACCACAAAGTGTATATAATTTGTATTTGCATTTTTTCCATGTCATGCCACAGTCTCAGAAAGAGAGAACAAAAGCCAAGGAGGATAGTAGCAGACTTCCAGATGAGTTCCAAGGCCTGGGAAAAATACCAAAATAATAAAGTAAGCTTAAAAGGGCCTTATGTGATCTATTGTGTCTCTTAAAGAACCTTATGCAATGATTTCTCCTTCCAGTCTAAACTTTTGTTTGAACCATAGCATACCATTCTGTGAGACATTCACTCATGTTTTAAAAGCTGCAAGTGACGGATCAATTATTATTTACCCTCCCTGTTGAAACAGAAGAGTTTCTAGGCTGAGTTTGTCTGGCTATGGTTTTCAACCATTGGATCGTGTGTCTTTTTCTATTAGATTGAAATGTTGCCAGCTGTGAAATGTCTTCTGCACTTTGGTTCTGTTACACTGCAATAAAATCACCTCTTATCCTTTTCTTGGGTAATCAAAATAGATGAAACTTCTAGATTTTCTCACCAGAAGACACTTCCCAAAATTGAGCATTCTTCCCCAGCTCTTTTTTCATTCCCAGATATTGCAGTATAGCATCCCTCACCTCCCCACCTGCAGCATCTCTGGATGCCCTAGGGGCAGGAGTAATCAATGCCTTGGCATTAGTTATCCTGCCCATTGCCTCCAGGGCACTGAGCCTGGCCTGGCCCTGCCACCATGCATGGGAACAGGAGGGAAAAAACAGAAGTTGGAAACATAGACCAGACACCTGAGAAACAGAAGTGGCAGCTTCATCAACACTCATAGTCAATTTTGTATTTTGAAGTAATAAACATCACGTAGAACAAAACGATGGCATTTCCTTACTCCTTCTTGGCATTTGTATGTTTATACAGTGATGGACATGATTTGCTCTTTCAGCTACCACGTTATTTTGCTTATCTGTTACAGCTACTAAATCCTCCTATAAAAGCCACTGCTACCTCTGATATGACACCCCCCCACCTTATAAATAGGATTTATTTTCTCCTGAAGAATGACCTTACATTTGATTGTGTTGAAACATGCATTCAAATGATCCCTCCTTTCCAAGTGACCCTGACCTATGCCCGTCATCTTTTCTCTCTTCATTGTTTTCTTTTTATTTGCTACAAATTCTATCAGCAATGATTTAATATTTTCTTCAAGATCATTGATAAAGATATTGAATAGGATGAGAGCAGCTCCCTGGAGGCTTCTGCTCGAAAACCCCTTAGTGATTGCAAATGCCTTTCTGAGATCTACCAACTGAGCAATCCTTAATCTTTTTAAAATGGGTCTGCATTGATTTTCTTGTACAGCTAATTTTTGTAAGAATGTTATGAAGGACTTGCTCTAATGCCTTCTAGAAGTTGGGTAACTAAATCAGATTTGTGATGTCACAAAACTTTAGTGGTAGATTATAAAAATTGAAAAAAAAAAAAAGACAAAATTGATTGAATCACTTGTTCTTTTGACTTCTTGCTGATTGTTTTCCCTGCCAGCCTTTCCTGGATTTTATTAAAGACCAATGTCAATCTAAGCTTGTTTGTAACCTTGCAAGTTGGATTGTTTTTGATCATTCTAGGATTTATTAGCATTAATTATTCAAAGAGCTCCTTGGCCACCATTATTAATTCTTATAGGTGCAAATTATCCAGTCTGGCAGAGTCAAAGCTGTCTGAGCACGATGCGTGGGAAGGAGCGTCCGCTCCGCTGTGCCGGTCCCCGATGACGCCGACTCCGGCTGACGTCACCTCAGCTCCTCAGCACCTGGGGGAAGCGCTGCTTGAGTGCTTCAGCCTTTTGCACTTTGTGATCGATGAGCCTGCCAACCCTGTCTAACAGCAGGTCCGAGTTGTTAATGGGATTTCATTTCATTTGCTCCTGATGTATGTAAATAACTCCTCCTGGTTAGCCTTAGCCTGGCTGGCCAGTGGTGCCTCTCCTCTCCCTTAGCAATTACTTATATTTCCACATATCCTTATTTCTGCCCGTTGCTATCAGTATCGGTTTGTTTTTAATAGTATTTCTACCTCCATTTCATCATTTAATGAAGGGAGGCATTTCTCCTCCAAGGAATTGAGGAGTCTCTGCACAGATATGGATGATTAGGAGTTGCTGCTCTGCTTTCTGCAGAATTTGCTTTCTCTTGACCTGAAATTGAGGAAAAATCCACCAGAGCACAGAACTGGGCCTTTCTAAGATGGTGTCTTTTGGGTTCATTGGCTGTGCGGTCAGCTGTCCCTGTGGCTCCAGCATCGAATTTCCTCAAGGCTTCTCAGCAGGACGGACAAACCGAATGTGGTGCGGAGCTGCTGCTGCTGGAGGAGTGGTGGAGGTGGGATGGGATCTGGGATGATTCCCTGAGGGGCCTGGCTCCCTCCTCCAGCCCCGTGCGAAAGGGGAGGAGAGGCTTCAAGGTGGTAACAGCTTAAAAAGAGCTGCTCCTCTGAAGGGCTCCTCACCGCCCTACCCCAAAAGCAGCCGGTGCCCGAGTGTTTGGAGCCTTTTCCCCTTGGAGGTAGCATCACCCGGCATGGCAGCGTTTCCACCCACGGCAGCTCACTGCCCTCACCTGTCTGGGCTCCGACAGGGATGGTCCTGTGCTCCTGCTGGGATGGTGGGATGGTTACCATGGGTTATGGCAGTGGAGCCACGCCGGTTTGGATCCCTGCCTGGTGTGATAACTCATCCAAGAAGAAGGGCAAATGCCAGGCAATGAGCCCAAACTTCCTTTAGTGCTATCATGGGGACACTCATAGCCCCAAGCCATTGCTTATCACCATCCTGAAGTTGATGGCAAAATACTCTCTCCTACTTGCTTTTGCTTCATTTTTTTCAGCTTTGGGGAAAGTGGTGTTTTTGAAGAAGCAAGCACGTGTACTGCTGGTGAAAACTGTACCTGTTAGCCTATAGCAAGTAAATCATCGTGAGCACTTGCATCTACATTGACTGACACATTTGTGTTCATATGTAATATGGATTTATTCCAAGTGTTGTAGTACATTTTGATAGACAAATCAGCAACGTTACCGAATTCACTGTCTAGAAAGGATATATTTGCCAAATAGGTAAAGAGGAGGAGATTTTGGTATTGTGCATATGCTGGATGTTACTGATACTTTGTAAGATACTATAGTGTATAATGTTGTATATGAAAAGCCAGCAAATGACATTTGAAATGATACTTGCACAATATAATAGTGGCTGATAGACTGGCAGAGGATGTCTCAAACAAAAACACTGTTTCTATTAAATAGTGTGCAATTTAATGCATTTAACTTTACCTGCCAGAATCTAGTTGATCTTTTAATAGATCCTTTAGATATTATAAGCAAGTGTTCATAAACATTAGTTTCCAAAAAACTCAAAAAGATACTGCAGTTTAGTCTTAGTGACACAGATCTCAGCGCAGTCTAATTTTTCCAGTTTCTTAGCTGGACCCTGAGTGCTGGTGGCAAATTTACCCTGGGGTCCAGGGGAGAGAAAGCCCCACCATGTGCCCAGCTGGGTGCAGTGGGTGATAAATGCCATATAGGAAAGGGCAAGCTGTGCCACTGGGCAGCTCTCCCACCATTGCTAGTATTATGGAAACTGGATCAAACACAAAGAAATGGCAAACCCTTCATATCAGGCATGGGGCAGCATAGCTCGTATGCAAGATATAACCCTAAGAGAATTTTTTCTCTTAAGTGGATTCTTAGTTACCATTGGGATCAACTTAGGATAAACCATGGATGTTTGTAACCTGCAATATTATTTAGGAAATATCAATTAAACTGTTCTGAGTTTACTGATAAACCGTGAGCTTAAGGTAGCACACACAAGCTGGGGGTGGCAGAAACTTGCACAGTTACAAGACCTTAAACCAATGTGTAATGTTTCAGTTCTGCTTTCTTCTCAGGGGCCACTAAGGAGATACCAAAATTATGCACAGACACTGAGGTAATTCGGAGAAATTTGCTTTAAAATACCATAACTTAGAGAAGGCAGTTTTATTGCCAATGAGTATCATCTGAGAGACTAATATGCACTTTTATGCAAAGACCAGTCAGTTGCATTTACAACAAAGCACAGGAAACTAAATCCAGACTGAAAGGGATTTGTTAGCAACTTTAGATTTCGTTTAAATTTCCCCATAGGAGATCCGAACCATATGTGGGAATAAAATCCATGCATAAAACTGCCTATTTCTGTGCAGTTTATCAGATACTTGACATCTCAATCAACATACTAATGTACTTCCTGAGACACCTCTTAAGCATCTGCAAATATTTCCTTTTGATTGCTTTTGTTTTCTTCCTGTGAAAGAAATCTTTCTCTTCTGGCTGTTCTCCTTCTCCTGAGCATGTAACCCTCCCTGCCTGTCCTTGGCTCAGGGCTAGCCAAGCACAGTCCTATGTTCCTAGAAATGCAGTGACGCAGAAATTTGTCTTCTGATAGCCTCACACTGGGAGTGTCCAGCTTCTCGGGAGAATCTCCTTTGGCTTTTAGCCTTGAGTTTTAAAAGAGGAGCCCTCTTAAGTATAGGAGACGTATTTTAGAACATTAGAAGAGTTATTTCATGTCTTTATTCTGAGCTCTTTTTTTTTTTCGATTTTTGACAGAATAGTGCCATTCAACTTACAGTAACCAAAAAAAAGTCTACGGTCTGACTTGAGGTCTCCCTGGGTACATTAGTGTTAAATAAGGAGCAGAGAATCTGTTCTCCAGCCCTGAAGGGAAGTGGCAAACTCTGGGCTGTGTTCCTTTGACAAAACTCTCTTTCCCCCCTTCCTCCTGCGCATGGTGACTTCATCCATTCTGCCTTCTGGAAACGGTTCCTGGCCTGTGTATCACCCAAACCGTGCTTGAACGTTCTCCAGGAAGATACCACTTGGCATGGGTCAAACCCATGCTGGGTAGTGTGTTACTCCATCTACTCAGTTAAATAGGAGGATGATCACAGGCCAATGCACTATCTGTTACCCTGCTTTGTTTGCTAGAATAAGCATAGCCCCCAGATCCCACCAGTAGGCATTTCCAGGAAGCTATTCAGAGCATCTTGTCTCAACAGCTTGCTGGAGGAGCTGGGTGGAGAGATGTAGTGTGTTTATCGGGGGAATAAAGAGCCTAGCCCTGCCAGTGCTTGGCACTGCTACCCTAGCTCACCTGCTTCCCTCCCCACCTGCAGAGGAGCATACAGGAATCCTGGACAGAAGGCTAGAGGTTTTATTACCTCTCATTTGGGGTGACTGTTGATGCACACGATCACCATGCTAACGTGTAGATAAAAAAACCTTTGTGTTACTCCATCATGTTTTCCTTATATATCTTCCTCACTCTCTTGCTCTCTCTCTCTCTCTCCTTCCATCTGTCTCTAGACATTGCTTATGAGGGAGGGCTGGAGTGCCACAAATTTTGAACACTGACGGTTCCCAAGCACGCAGAATATCATGGATTTGCTCAGACTTATTGGTATAATACATCCTCTCCCTGCCAAGGTAGCCACACACTAACAAGATGACAAAGTGAGCTATTCAGATGGTGAAAAATCTCCTAAACATAACAAAGCTCTTCATTTGCCCCCACCTGGAGTTCAGAAAGACTTCACAAGCTGGGCTGACTAACTCAGCACAAACGCTAACGAGCAGCTGATGAAGACTTCTGTCCCTGGACAACTCAGATCCTCAAGCCTAAGCAAATGCCCACCCTACTGGTACAGAGAAGGCAAACAAAGCATCACACGCACGAACAAACTGAGAGCCAGGCAACTGGCCTAAGAACAGCCTAAGCCCATCTCTCCCGCTGGACGGAGAGCAGTGCAGCTCTCACTCAGCTTTTGCTCTTTTCCCTCCCTGGGGCCACTTTGTCTCCGTGCACCAGGGCCATATGCTTTGACACTTCTGTCTGGCCACAATTTGTACACTTTTGGCCCCCAGCACCTCCTGGGCCCAGGCTCCTTTGCTCTGCTGCTCCTTCACTGCCCTAAGGTCTTGGGGACCTGAGCCAGAAGTGTCCTGAGCCCGAAGGACCCTTCAAGATATACAAGCTGCTGAAGCTCACCTCCTCCCAGAGCGGCAAAGTGTGTGGGCCCTTTGATTTACAGTTTGTTGGTCCAGAGGCAGAATGAAATGTGAAGACAGAGCAAAACTGACTCTACGAGTGTTACTCGTAACTTTAGGCAGCACGGGAACGATCCAGCTTCCCACAGAGTACATGTCTATATCAGCAGTGTGTGTTTTTCCCTGCTCTTTCCCTAGTCCCTCAGTTTAAATCAGAATCTCTGAGGATCTCATAGGATCCTTACTCAGCCTGTTCCCTCATCCCCTTCCCCACCTCGTTAGCTCCGAGCCTTTGGTTGGACACGGAAAGCAAAGGAGAAGGGAGAAAAGAGAGAGTTTGTGTTTTGGGGTATATTGCCCAGCGGGTCTCAGGAGGCCACCTCTGCGGCAGGGCGAGCGCTGGGCTCTCACACCAAGCTGGAGGTGAAAGAGCCCAGTTACTTGCACGATATTGGAGGAAAAAAAGACGCGAGTGCCGGGTTGCTGCAGGAGCAGATGGGGCCGGGCGAGGGTCGGTGCTGGAGCGAGCGGCTGCGCGCAGGTGGTGGTCCTGCTCACCTTCAACCAGGGCTTGGCTCCGGCAGCAGCAGCGTCAGCCTGGCCCTGGCATGAGCCGCGGCAACGGCTGTGCCCGGAGAAATGCAGCCAGGGATCTGCAGCACTGACAAAGCGGAGCTGACTGAAGCCCAAATTTTCTAACATAGGCTTGCCCAGCAGTCCCGCTGATCTCAAATACCTGTGGGCTCTGGGCCTCGGTGGCCAAAAGGGGCCCTGGTGAGAAAGGGATGTTTTCAGGAGCTTGAACAGACTGGGCGCCAGCTGAGCATCCCGCCCACAGCCTCGTGGCGTCTGGGTACAAAGCAGCTGTCTAGCAAATCGCTTACAAATTCTAGCCCTAATTACACTTCTGGCAAATACCATGTTAAGGTAAGCTGCTGCAGGAGGTGGATTTTTAGAAGAAAACTGGCAAGATTAATTTCAACTGTTTCCAGATGAATAATAAGCATGGATAACAATTCAAACATTTCGGTGAGCTAGACCACTACTTCTGAACTGCCCAAGGGCATCCCAGGCAATGGTACTGATGGAGAACGTCACCTCTTTTTTTGGTTTGGGGGCAATATTAGGAGGCTGTGTTGCTGAAGCAGAAGAATATTGGTTTCTGTTGGTACTGCTATCACACCTGAGAGAAGGAGATGCTTCATAGTGACAATTATGAAAGCAGAGATAGGCAAAAATAATTGTTTTGCTGTTCTTCAAGCTTCTAGAATGGCCTGATGGATAGGAAAAAAAAAAAAAGTGTTGTTTGAAGATACCACAATAATTTTCCTGCTATATTGTGCAGGAAAAACAATCAGTTTATCAGGTTTTGTTCAGCATGTTCACAACTAGCTGGAAATGAGGAGGAGAAGAAAACAATTCTTACAAGCATTTCTGGATTTTCAGGAAGTTCTTTTTTCAATACCCACTCATAACAAAACTGGAAAAAGAAGCTTTCTAAAACTCCAGAAATGAAAAGTGAAATTGGCTTTAAGCATATATAACTAAAATGCTCCAGATCTTCAACAGTTTAAAATCACGGGATTTGCATTTAATGTTTCGAAATGATAAACAAGTATTTTGCATTTTGTGATGGCATGTTTAGTCAACACTATCCTCTGCAGTGTAATGAGAAAGGGCCTTCAGACACTGAGGCAGAAAACTTGCACTCAATTTCTCTCAAATGATATTTAGATAGTATTCAGTAAAATAATGTGTCTAGTTAAGATATATACATATATATATGACTGTAAGCACATCTAGCTAAGATATGTCTTAGCTAGATGTATGTTTTTATATACATTTATAAATTATATATAAAAGATGCATTTAATAAAGAAGGAGCAAACCAAATGAAATTATTTATGAAGCATGCAAGCAGTGAAATTTTAGTGTTGACATTAAAAACTTGCCTATTGCTTTACAAAACACCTGAATGGATGTCCATAGTGATGTGATCCTTGGTCCTTTCGCGATCCCTCCGCACTGCTTAGTCCTGGTGCACAGGCAGAGAAGCAGTGTGGCTTGATGGATGGAGACAAAGCTGGGACCTCCGTTCAGCCTCTCTTCTGCTGTCTGACTTCAGCCCTTCCACTTATTCTTCCAGTGGGAGCAGAGTATTCACAGTATCTCCTTTTAGACATTAGCTAATCTGGGCTTTGAACTGTGTTCTGGGGGATTTCACCTCCCTCATCGTTAGCCAGATATGAAGCCTAAGCCTGAAGTGAGATGATGAGATTAGTAATTATTATTACAGGGCATAAGGTCCAAAACTTCATATTTCATTTAGTAAATGCAGGAAGCACAAGGCTATTGCAAATATGAGGAAGTACTGTCTATTTATCTAACTTGCAATAGGCAAATTTTGAAAGGGCACCACTGCATAAAAGTCCACAGGAGGGAGGAGATAGCACACATACTTAAACGCTGACAAGAGAGAGACATGATACATCTGAGCAAACCAACAGAGATGTTAAAACTCAGAAGCCCCACAGACATCTGCTAACTTGAACATGCAACTGGCAGCTATCACCGAGCCGTGCTCTCGTGTGGTTCTCGGCTGCTGCTTGCCTGTATTTTCTAATTCCAGCATGCCTCCTCGGTGTTACTCCTACATGAACTGGCAATGTTGTCAGAGGCAATCATGTCAGGGCACTGCAGACCACTTTTTCCCTTGTGAAGAGGAAGTTAATTTGATGGATCTTGTTGCTCAAAATAAAAATGCAGGTTTCATCCATACAAAGCTTTGTATTTTGTACTGGGAACACTGGAACTGTGCAAAGGAATCTTCTTCCAGCCATGAAAAGAATATCAAGTAGGAGGAAGGTGTTTCCTTTCACTGGAGGGTGATGAGTTCCACAAGCAAGTGCAACGGATACTCCCAAGGTTCAGGGGAAACAGTACTAAAACATCATCTTTCTCCAGCAGTCACAGAAACCAGTATGATAAAGAGCAGATTGGCAAACCTCCCCTGGCTTTGGGCTCACATGGCCTCTCAGTAGAGAGCCGAAGTAGGGTATGATTAATTATCAGGATAAAGAAGGTCTTGCAGTCTGCTGTTGACATGCATCATTTGCTTTAAACAAAACTTTGCATTTTTGATAATGATGGAGAAGGGTTACCCTCTTCCCTTTCCCTGTTCCCACGTGATGGATAGAAGCAGCTCTTTCTGTACCATCCTCTAACCAGAATGGCATACACCCTGGCTCCTGTTCAGAAATAAACTCCACTAAAAAGACTGTAAAAATCCTGACTAAATAGGACTCAAGTCTTTTGGTCGTGTTCATAAAATCCTCTTCCCGTTCGTTCATTGGCCTTGGCCATTTCCAGAGATATGCCTGGCAGCAGAGATGCTGCAAACCTCGGTGCTCCTCCGGGGAGGAGGAGGAGGGTAGGAGCTGCAAGCTGTGGGAGCCTGTGCAGCACTCAGCAGCAGCATGGGGATCCTCCATCACTCTCCCTCAGCCCTTGGCCCCCTGTGTCTTGTGCTGCCACCCAAGAACAATATCTGGTCACGGTTCTTGCTGCTACTTGCAACCAACCCTGGCAGGAGCTGGGAAGTCTGTCTTTGCGATAGCTGGGAATTTTGCCCGTGGAGGTCTTCCCTCCATGATCCTCCCTGTGGCAGCTTCTGCAGCACCTTCACAAGTCAGTTCACGTGTTGGTGGTCTTTGAGTCAGTGCGGGTGGCAGCTGAAACAGAGCTTGAGGAGATTTACTTGTCCTTCCTTGCAAGGGGCTCCTGCTCTCAGGAGACGTCCCCATTATCAGAAAGACCTGGCCCTTCTTTCTGGAGACTGAGTCCAAACTCCAGAGAGAAGTACTGTACCTTTAGTCTCTCCTTTTCCTTGGGACTCTGGGTTGACTGGTAGCGGAAGGAAAAGCTGGCTGTAAAAGTTTCTAAAACTCTTCTTTTTTTTTGCCGCGTCTCCGAGATGCCAGTGAGACTGCAGCCCTGTACCTGCACACAGACCTCCCAGTCCTCCCGTTTGCTCCCCGTGCTGCGTACGTTAGTGTGCAGGCGCTTCGGCACCCCGTCCCGCTCCCTTCCCAGGCAAAGCGTGAGCGCTTCCCCCCAGTACTGTCCTGTAGGGACTCCCTTTTCCTTGGAGGTGGTCACTCGACCTTTCAGAGGAGGCTCTGTTCCCGTGGCTCGCCCTGCAGGTGCCTTCCCTGTCGATGATGTAAGTGAAGAGCTATAGCAGAACTGCGTAGCCACCCAAAATGGGGAGCAAAAGAAAAGGGAAGCATATAGGTAGGGGAACCGCTAGGTCATAGATCCACATGGCGGTTTGCAGCCCCCAGAACCATTGACATTTTCATTGATAAATAAGATTAATTGACGTGAAGGGTTAGAGACTTCATTATGAAATATTTGAGCCTACACATTAGTTCAGTCAATGGGAATTCATCCAGAAGGGCGAGGTTTCCTCAGCACCAGCACCAGCAGTCCAGAAGCTGGATTTGCACCACTTTCAAAAGTCCAGGACCCAGCAGCCTGTTTTACTTTGCTGGCACGTGGACTCGGCAAGCACCTTGCAGCAAAAGCCAAGTCTCTTCGCTGCTTTCTGCAGCACCTGGAGGAAGCATAAACTCCATGTTTTCTGTCTCAAGAAAACTCAATACAACTCCGAAAGATAAGAGATAATGACTTGTGATAACATGCCTGTAGGCCCAAAGAGACTGATATTAAATACAAACTTTTAAATCACTGTAAAACAATTCCCTGTATATTTTTTAGTCTTTGTGCTGGCTAATAGCCGTGTGTTTTGGGGTACTAGACAGCTGCGCTTTGTCTGTAACTTTCATTATCTTTCTGTCAAAGGACCTGTTTCATGGCATTGATAAAATTCCCCTCTCACTTCCCATGAAACAGTCCCCTAAAACTGAAGCCTGCAAACCAGCAATCCGTTTGCTGTTGTTCTCTAAGCTGGGAGTGACATTGCTCTCCTGGAGCCCACCCTACCTCAGGGCTTGCTTTTCAGATGAAAAAGAATACCAAAACAGATTGAGAAATACCCACACTGTTCAGAACAAAAGAAATGAATCAAATGCAGCGGTGTACTGAAGTGCCTAAAAAAACCCAACTTGTGAGGCAGCCTCCGACTCCGAGCCTCTACCTCTGCCCTTTGGACACATCTCTCTGCCATCCATGGCATACACGGCAACAAGATGCAACTCCAGGAGGATGTAGCTGTATTAATGTGGGAGGAAAACAGAGAGAAGCTCGTTGGGCCGCCTCCCGTGTGTGACTGGGAATCCTATAGCAGCGTGCCGAAACACCTTTCAGGAAGGTGCAATGCTGTAATGAATATACCAAGCACTTGTATATACCAAGTACAGTGACAACTGTGTCATTCAGAGCTTTGTCACTCAAAGCTCCCAGGTCTTATTTTCCGTAATATGTTTGCCTTGTGGATAGGATTGAACCCAGCAGTGCTCTGCAGCCTTCAGTGGGGTCAAATCATTGTAAAAAATATACCTCATCAAGATAATCTTCTCCATTTTTATTGCTTCCTTTTCATTTTTACCTCTGGTTAACTCCTCTTCAAATACAGAGATGGCAAATTAACTAAGTGAAGTGATTAAATCAAAGATGACCATATCTCAGACGAATCATGCTCTATGAAACTTCTTCAGTCTGCAAATTACAGCCTTCCCTCTAGCAATTGGTGTCTGCTAATGTAAAGCCACTCAGTCTGATTAAATGTGACTTTGAGCAGTGGACGGGTTTGTGCTTGTCTTTATGTGTAAAGGTAAATGTCAGCAAAATGAATGGAGCTTTGGGTGTTACTTATGTATTTGACGAACCCCTTATACTTTCCCTACCAAGTGTATTGTAAGTGCTTGACTAGATTTATCAGCTGCTTTATAAGGAGCATCAAGAAACCCACATTAAAGGTTGCTAAGTTACAAACCAGATAAGACATAGGCATATTTCCAAATTTATACAAACACCATGCCTAAATTAAAGAGAAGCGTAAGAAGCAGTCTGAGCTCATGAATAGGTTAGCGTGCAAGATGGATTTCTCTCTCTATTTCTCTGCATGGCTTTACTTCCAGTGATATTTCAAAGGGGCATTACACCATTCAGAACCTATTATAACATGCCAAGTATGAGAGAAATAATGCCTAATACCCAGCATGGGGGCTTTTTAATGGTAATACAAATATTATGCAGCATTTCCCTCCCCAAGTCAAGCTGTGCTTGCCTTGAATACAATCCTCCTACAAATACAAACATGTACATCCTGGGTGCACAAGCCCTTGTTACAATGGGGACAAAGTAGAACTGTCTTCACACACAGATAACATAGACATTAATCCCACGATTGAAGAAATGGGATTTTGAACTGTGCAAATTCCAGTTCAAAGGAGGGATCCTTCTCGGTATAGATGTCTTTGTTATCAGCCCATGTTTAGCTAATAAATGGTTTATTAAAAATGGCACGGCTGTGAGTAGCTTACATACATATTACTGGGTTCGGCGCGGGCCAAAATTACAGCTTACAATGCTGGAGAAGCTGTTAGGAGATGCTTGCGTGCACCGCACAGGGAAGCAGTGCACAGAAAGATAGGGTTTTTCTATAAGCACCGCTTTTTCAGCCTACTTAAGTTCCTAGGCGTTATTTTGGTCTCATGTTATTAGCAGGCATCATCACGGACGGCTGTGGTCCGAGGTCTCTGTGTTTTCTGGTGAGGGAAATGTTGCTGAAGCATTCAGCGCCCAGACTGGAGGTGGAACCCGTTAGTGGGAGCACTGGTGTGCTGTCAGGTACCCCGTGGCTGGCACTGTGTGCCCAGGTGGCACCCAGCTCTAAGCCCAGCCAGCTTCCCCGACAAAATGTGTGCTACAGAGTCCTACCGTAGGAGAGAGCAGATGGACTATTTTAAAATATCTGGTGGAGAAATAACTCTATATTTTGCAGGCCAGCTTTTGCCTTCAGAAAAGCTAACCAGAGACATTTATCGGATGATTTCTTTCACGTATCTAGCCTTGTTCAGAAAAAAAAATTGGAAAATTTAATTGAATTCCACCTCTGTATGGCATGACGGCTAGAAAAGGCTCCTGCAGGGGCTGGCTAACCGCGGTGCAGAAGCACATTGCCCACAGGCCTTTTTCTCATGCCCTGCTCCTTATGCGGGTACAGGATCCAGCAAAACTAGGCAGAGAGTTCTGCTACACCATATTGATGCCTCCAGGGGATTTCCAGAAAAAAGGTCAACTAGGGGCTTCTGGCTTCATTCTGGTAGTTAAACACAGAATAATCACCTGAATTCCAGACCATGGACACCCCTCAGCCTGGCTTTATCATCACTTGGAGCTCTGCTGCATAATGTCTTAATAAAGTAGAAAGTTGTTGTTGTGCTGTACTACCTTTTTTTTTTTTTGAAGGACTAGTTTCATTTACATGAAAAAACAACAAAATCCAACCTGAATCCCATCCTTTCTTCTATTTAATTACCAGGTCTGGTGTTTTCAAGCAGTTTTAAGGTAAGGCTAATTATCATGAGAGGAGCTAGGAAGCATGAAATAGGGCTTTTTTCTAGCTGGGAGCCACAAAGGTGCTTCAAAAGCTTTGGCAGGCCAGACAGTAAAACACATCTTAATGTTACTCAGTTATAACAAGAAGAAAAATAGCATGGCTCTAGATCATCTAATGGAAGTTAAGGGCATTACTTGGCCTATGAGCTGTCTGTGCTCCTGTCTGCCAGCCAGACAGAGTGTAACAGGGACCAAAGTCCTGTGTTTTGGGCATTGATTTAAGTCCAGCCTTGTCACAGGTACTAAATTTATGTTAGCTTTCAGCCAGAGCAATAAAATGCTCATTAGAAACAGCGTGCTTTAATTTGGAAATGCTTTTTCCAGTTACACTTCAGAATTTTTCCTTCTACTTACAGATCAGTCTTACCGTACTCTGTAAAGATGCACTTCCCATCAATTTTTTATTGTCTTTGACATGAAGCCTGTCTGCCTTCTTAGCTCTGAGACTTACATCCTGGAGAGAATGACACGTGGTCGTTCCTCTGCACTGGTAGGACCACTGCATCTGCACCAGCAGTTCACCACGATACGCACTCGATCCTCGCTGCTCTAAGTCAAGTCAGAGCACCTGCTTATACCTGCAGCCAAATTGATAATGTTTTGTAATCACTGTTATGAGTTTTTTGTAGATACACACTCTACAGCTTCCTACCATTCCTTGCTCTAGGCAAGATACCATCCTGAGAACTTCAAGTAGAAATGAACCCTGCTGCAAGATTAAGTTTTGGACTGAGCCTTTGAGTTATTAGCCTTATAGCTAGGTGCTCTGTTTTTTCTTTGTGTATTTGCTGACAATTTAATCTTTCCCTGCCTGTCAGCTCTTGACTGTAAAATCCTTCAATCCGTGCTCCTGGAGATCTCAGTCATCCCAACAACCAGTGCCACCATTTTAATCATTTCAACCCTCTTTTGCACATCTGTGGTGGTGAGCAGATGAGAGCGCCGCCTGAAGAATGAGTTTAAAGGGCTTTTCTATAGTCATCCTTTAATTTTATTACATTACCTGAGTTTGATTCTCTCTTTTTAGGAAGCGAATGATATGGCATTAACTGATACTCCTGTTCCTAACCAAGTCAGTGGAAATTCCTTTAGGAGTATAAGGAAATTAGGTCCTGCAATTTCTATTTCATAGAATCACAGAATCATGGAATCGTTTAGGTTGGAAAAGACCTTTTAGATCATGGTGTCCAACCATTAACCTAACACTGCCAAGTTCACCACTAAACCATGTCCCTAAGCACCACATCTACATGTCTTTTCAATACCTCCAGGGACTGTGACTCCACCACTTCTGTGGGCAGCCTGTTCCAGTGCTTGATAACCCTTTCAGTGAAGAAATTTTTCCTAATATCCAATCTAAACCTCCCCTGGCACAATTTGAGGCCATTTCCCCTTATTCTATCACTTGTTACTTGGGAGAAGAGACCGACCCCCACCTGGCTACAACCTCCTTTCAGATAGTTGCAGAGAGCGATAAGGTCTCCCCTCAGCCTCCTTTTCTCCAGGCTAAACAACCCCAGTTCCCTCAGCTGCTCCTCATAAGACTAGTTCACCTGTTCATGGAAACCGAACCCCAAACCAGCAATGTCATTGGTCTTGAAAGAAGTGCTGCCTGAACAGATGATGCTCATCCTTTCTGCTTCTCAAGTTGTGACACAGGCCTTGCAGTCCTTTTTAGCGCAAAATACCTGTTGATTGCAACAGGAGTTTTGCCTGAAGTATCAAATCCATAGACACTCATGTCTATGCAGCGAGTCTATGTGACACTAACTACAGATGCCACCTGCCAAAGAACTTTTTGTCAGACCTTTGCATTTAAATTTGCTAGATCAGGTGAATAAAAGAAAACATGCTTTCATTAGTGGGGGGTTGGTTTATACTTAGACCTTTATTTGGAGATTATTTACTAGGTACTACTTCTCCTTGTCCTAAATGGGAAGAGATACAGCTATATGAGCACTGTCGCTTGTGTCGCCTGCTCGTCTCTGGAGATTATGTTACAAAAATGTAAATACCATGGTACCTTGCAGGGAGACTAGGAAAGAGAGTTTCAGAACATCCCTGTATTTGATTTATCTAGATACGTATCAGTCTGGCTGTCTAGGTAGATGTTCAAAAATAATCAAGAATTCATTCATACTCACTGAATTGAAACAATAGTTGGAAGGACAACTCCAATTACATGCTCAGAAGTGGATGGATTTTGTGTTATGACTGTCATTTGGTGAAACTCCCTCACTGAGGGTAGGGTCCAGGTGACTTGTAACAGGTCCAGATGAGTTTTGAATGTCCAGGAAAGAAAAGAATTCACAGCCTGTCTGGGTTGCTGTTGTAATGTTTGAACACCATGACAAAATTTTTTCTAGTGCCTTGGAAACAGACATTTCCTTTGTTGCAGCTTATGCACATTGCCTTTCGTGCTTCCTCAGGTACCTCCAGAAGTGTCTGTCCCCATCTTCTTTCTGCTCTCCCATTGTGTAAATGTTTCTTTCTTGTTTTTCTCATCTTCTTTCATCTGCTAGATTTTTCTCCTAGTAAAAAAAGATTTAATCCTTTCCGTATCTTAGCCTGCTTCTAAAATGCTTTGTCCTTAGCTGTGACCATGTAGAAGTACATGGACTTCAGTGAATATCTGAGCCCAAATGTAGTCACAGGACCTTACTGTGACGTGTATATTATTCTTAAATTTATTTTCTACATTTCGCTTTTTGCAGCTCTCACACATCCCTTTTAAAATAACCCAGAAGCTTTTAAACCTCCAAAAGAACAGCATAGCCAAGTGTTAAAACAACAGTGGCCTTTAAAGCTCCTTCTCTTCATACTCATCTTCTCTTTCCTGCTCCCCAGAAAAAACGACGCTTTGTGAAGGACGGAATCCCACGGGAAAGCTGAGGCAGGGATTATGACATCAAATGTAATGGGGCAGTCGCTGCCACTTCTGAAGTAAGGTCTGCACTGCAGCTTTTTGTAAATCCTATAAGGACCAAAGTCATTTGGGGCTGGATTGCCTTTGATTAACTGTGCTTGCCTAACTTGAATTTGACACCCAAGGTTCAGTCACCTGAGGTCCTTTCTAATTCACAGCCTTACTGGTGAGTCAGTCGTCCTGCAGGTTGCCTGCCTTCTCCACTGATCGCATAGCAAACAAGCTGAGATGAGATTTGCCATTTTTAGGCAGCTAACTTTAGAAGACATGAATGAATCACACCTCCCTAGTGTGGTGCCTTCTCCCTGTCATGAGTCCTGTAAGAGTTGAATCCCTGCATCCCTTAACTTACCCTTTTAACTTAAGTGGCTTTTACGAGGTTCCCTGCAGGCATCCCTCCTCGCTGGCTCAGATGCAAAACTCAAGTGAGTGAGTGATGTCCAATGTGGGTAACATTGGACCAAATACAAATGCATGCTTATGGAACAAGAGCAATACTTCACACCCAAAGCCCCCTATCTAAACATACCACTATCGAGATTTTATTTATGATTTACTATATCTTCAGAAAATCTCACAGTACTTTATAAATTCCACCGAAGGAGATTACAGGGTGTGTGCTCTAACCTAAACACTCTGATTTACAGCAGGGTCGGAACTTCTTATGGAAAACAGAGCTGAATGGAAGAGGAGAATGAGGTCCACAGCTAAGGAAAAGGAGTCGGAATTAGCATGCATCTTTCCAGCATTAACTGTGATAAAGCCACAGAGATGTAGCACAGCTGTATTCCACTTTTATGAGATTGTATTCACCAGAAGTGGAGGTAACAGCAGTGCTTTCAGAGGTACATGAGAAATTCCAAGAGACCTCATTTTTGAAGAATCCCAAACCAGAAAATTCAAATTGGTATAAGCTGTGGCAAAACACATATACAGTGTCTGAGACCCATAGAGGTATAGATTTTTCAGACTCACTGTAAATGGGGAAAAGAAACTTTCACTGTATATTTCTATTCTGTCTAATTTTCCACGTAAGGTACATTTTCATATTCTGCCTACATACCCATACTACATTTATTATGTATCTGTTGAAAACAAAGAAGCCACATGCAGACACACAGACACCCCCCTCCCCCAGACCTGCTCCTCCCAGCCATGGCGTGGGAGCTGCAGCCTACCAGCAGTTCCCTGGGGGGGGCTTTAATAGGGAGATGCCGAGGTCGGCCCCTGTATCTGGGGCACATATGCATTCGTGGAGAATCCATGCATAATCAGGCCAGCGGGGACAACAGAAAACCAAAACCACCACGGAGCATCTCCATAACAATATGTAAGTCTGTGGTGGTTGCTAATATAATTCTGCAGACCGAGAACCACGAGGACTCAGGACCGGTGGGGAATCTGGGATAACTGGAGGTTAAAAAAATAAATTAATCTATCAAACATGAGAGATTGAAGCCAAGTTTATGCAAGGAATACAAGGCTGAAAGGGGTTTGTTCAGTAACAGACATATTTAGTCAAAGGTTTGAATTCAACCTAGAAATAAAAACCTGTTGTATTTCCTGGTAATACACAGGCAAGCCAGGCAAACAGCAATGATGCCTTGCTTGCTGATGAAGCAAACAGATAAGAGAGTGAAAAAATCCAGGCTCTCTGGTGCTCAGTTTCCTCTTACTGTCACTGGTTCTGTCCCTTCCCATCTCCTTTTCTCTGTTTAATTAAAACATGTTAATGGCAACGCCTATCAACTAGCAGCTTTGGATTCGGCATCCATATCTCAGACTAGCCGCCGAGTCAATCTGACGGTTGAGGAGAGTGGTTTGGCTTTTGCAGTCATTTAGCTGCAGCCTCCACATGCCTGCGATGTGATGCAGAATTGATGGGAGCTGTTCCCGTGCCAGGGGCTTTGGAGGAGAAGCCTGTAACCGAGCACTCTCTGCTCCATGCGTGTCCATCCTCTGAGCAAACCTGCTTTACTATCCCTTTGCAGTTAACAATCAGCTTTCTGCTTTTTTTATACTGTTCGTAACACTCTATCCCTGGTAAGGAAACTTTTAAATAGCGTTCTTTCCTCTGTTTTTTTCAACTATAATTTGCAAACAATACAGATCACTGTACTCCGGGGAAAGGTAGTTATGGGAGAGGAGTAGGGGATTTGTGTATTGTTTTAAGAGGGGAAAGGAGGTCATAAGCAGTATTGTGATAAAAACAAATAACTGCAGATCTTTAGATACTATTAGCAAAAAACCGAGACCAGGAAACCAGTTCTGAACTGGGGAGGTACCATGCATGGGGCCACTGAATAAATAAAAGTGTTTTTTTTCTGAACACATTCAGTAATGCCGACTAGCTGCTGATGTCCAAGTAAAAGTGATACAGCTAGAAACAACCTCTGATTATTTTACTTTTCGTGTAGAGCTGTCATGCATCAAAGAACTTCATATACATCAGTGAAGACTCCTGACACCACACTGGGCAAATGAGGGCTACATAGCAGATGGGTAAAACAAGACTTAAAGAAGCCAAACAGAAGTGGCCTCCCTGGAAATACAGCTCAGCAGCCGCCTGCTCAGACAAGCATCCTCAGCCTCTTCATCCTCCGCTTTGCAGCTGCAACACTTTTGTGGCAATCACCGTGGGAACATTATCCTGGGGGACAGGAGCGGGACTGGAGCATCAGACATGGGATCTGCCACCGTTGCTTCCATGCCATGGTGGGGAGCATGATGACAAGTGTCCCACCCTGCTCCAAGCTGTAGGAAGTGAAGCCCTTGCGATGTCCCTTGGAAACGACAGTAGCCAGAATTATCGCCCTGCAAGAAATTCTGAGAACCCCACTGAGCTATGTGTCGCACTGCAAACACAACACTACCTCATGCCTTAGCTGGTCGGATAGTTTTAGTCTTACTGAATACAACCAGCTATAAACATTTAGGGTCACAGTCTAAGATAACTTCTTCAGACAACTCTCCACATGGTAGTCACCCAGCCAGTGAAGGCAGTAACTGGTACAGGGTATGTTTCACCACCAAATTAGCTCAGGATGCTGCAGGATTTTTAAAGGAAGCCAATTCTTTGGTCTCACAGCAACCCTTTGAAAAATGGCAGTAAGAAGCAATTCTCACTCATAGAGAAACCCTCTAGTGCACTTGAAATTGAAATTTTGAAATGGCCATCAGTAAAAGCCATCTAGCTGAAAGATGCTGTTTTGCTTAATGTGCACTAGAAATGTAAAGGCTAATTTCATTGGCAGTCAGATATGTTTTTTCCTCTGACTTTAACACCAAACTTCTCAATCTGAGAAATAATTTCAGTCCTTTGACTCAGTGTTAGGGAAAATATTTAGTTCTGTGCATAAACTGGAGGGAGGTCCAAAATCTTTCTCCTGTAACCTGCAGAAATTGCTGGAGTTGCTCCAGGGATGCATTTAGTCCCTTCTGTTCAAAATTTAAGACCTGCTGTTTTTCTGACAGCACAGGTAATTGCTACAGCTGGAGCAAGGCTGTATCTCATCGTCTCTGGCCTCAGCTTCTCCTGCCATTCTTTTTTCCTGCAGCAGAAGCACAATGAATCCCTCAGAGCACGCCGAGGGATGGATCCAGTGCTAAATCCTCGCCCAATGGGAGCTGGTGGGGGAGGTCTCTGCAACCAGTGGCACATCCCTCCCCGGTTTCTCCGCAGGAAAGGAAGGGCAAGACCTCACCCTTGGGGGTGGCGTGAGGAATTCCTGCAGATTTTGAGGTACCCACGGAGAATCCCTCCCCTCCGCCAGCCCCGAGTGGCAAGGACAAATCCTCCCATGGTGGGGTCAGCTTGAGGGCTTTCTCCTCCGCTTCTCTGGCTCTCACACCCCAGTCCAGCTCCTGTTTCTCCCTTGGAGGTTACTGATTTGGCCACAGGATGAAAAGCAACCAAAGGCAAAGAATCACCTTCTAAATATGCCAAGGTGAAAGCCCCAGCCCTGGAGAGCTTTGGCAAAAAAGAGACAGAAAAGGGGCACTAAGGAGATGATACCAGCTCTGTTTTACAGCTGGAGACCTGAAGCTGCGAGCTGAGATCCCCACAGTAGTGATTTATGCAAGACCATGGGCTCACCCAGCCCCATGGGGGGGTACGAGCCAGACCCCTCCGCTGAGTCCTGCTGCCACGTCTCCGTCACACAGCTGCACCTGCGTAGCTCTGAAACCTTCTTGAATGGCAGAAAAAATGATAATTTGTGTACAGAGATGAGAAGTTTCTCAGCTTTCAGCCTTCCTAGCTGCAATCATTCCACGAGAGACAAACGTCTGTGAAAAGGGCAGGATCAAGAGGTGAATTGTCGGACACTCTGCTGAGAACAAATTGGCCGGCTTTCTGTTATGCCAGTCTGTTGCCGCACGGATACACACGCTCACTCATAAAACCAAATACCAGCAGATTATATTTCCTTCCAAAGAGGATGATCTATTAATATCTATAACTCTATCTTGAATTAGAAAAATCCATCAGTTTTTCCTCTCCCTGTAGGTATACACATACACATAAACGAGTCTGTGTAGACATCCAGCTATGGTGCAGTACACTACAAACAAAATGCGTAAGTCAAATTATTACATCTAAAATAGCGCAAACTCAAGAGATACGTATCAGCAGCTCCCCAAATTCCAACACCTCCCCAGCTGCATATCTGCATCCCATAAATTTTCAGACTTACTGTTACAAATCATTTCAATTTGCAATTGTTCCCTTAAACTGATTTTAGCCAGATTAATCTTATTTCTTCTTATTAGACACATCTTTCATGCAGAGTGTAAAACAATAATCCACTTGTAATGCTTACTGGCATTGGCTCTCATCAAAGACATGGGTGGAGAATTGCTGTTAATGGCAATAGCGGAGAGACCCCGCTCACTGGGCGGCAGTGCCTCGGA
Organism: Harpia harpyja; assembly: GCF_026419915.1. NCBI lineage: Eukaryota > Metazoa > Chordata > Aves > Accipitriformes > Accipitridae > Harpia > Harpia harpyja. Next base: position 12,742,903 of record NC_068962.1, on the reverse strand, counting down.
GGGTTTTCTACCTGCCTACTGCGGGACTGAAATCCGTGAATTTCAAAGCTGCTTGTGTCTTCATAGTCATTATGGAGGTATCTCTCAGTCAGTACCAATTAATGACAACTGTAACATTTTTTGAAGAAAAATTTCTGTACCATCTGGAATTCCTGGAGAGAGAAAAACCTGTGGACTTGTCTTCTGCAGCATGGCAACCCCCGTCGTTATAACCAACACAAAAGCAGACTGATATATTATCATTTTCACTTCCACCCATTACGCTTGTTTGCTCGCTAGTGTGTGTTTGAATATGTGGATTTTGATATCTGAAGGGCAGGAATTTTCCAGTTGTTTCACCTCTTAATGGTTGGCAGAGCAGCAGTGGCTCCTGACTGCACACTGGGAAGCTTTATTGTTCAGTCTGCTCTGCTCCAGCTCCAAAAAGTCCTTGCCTTCCCCCAAACAGTTGCGACTATGCAAATAACAACAGTCATTTTGACCACCCAAAATATGAAGTCTGACCTTGCCTTATACAATCTCCTTATATAAAAAAATAATATTTGAATGAACAGTGTGTTATCAGGCTGACTAAAATTCTTTAGGCAGTAAAAGAGCATTTTTATACGAGATGCAAGAGGACAGATTTCCTGATAACACCATGTTTCAGTCTTTCTAACAGAAAGCCCAAGCTAGAAAATTGTCCAATATCTGTTCCCAGTCTTGTGGGGGTATTTTTCCTGAGATAGAAGGCATAGCGTTCAGTTAAAAGTAGTGGTATTTCACCTGTGAAAACATGTTATAGATCAGTCGTTTCACACAAGCCTTCCGATACTACCTGGTATTTGCAAGCAAAGGTTTTAAAATCCACACAGAGACCTTGCAAGTACTTGTGCATGTGTCCTGCCTGCTGGAGCACTCTAGAATGGGTGTGCAGAAACACAACCCCGCTTTTGTATAGATGAATCTGGAAATGAAGACCCAAAATATGCTGTTTGGCTGAAGGGATATAAGGAGAGCAGAGGTACAACCATGATTATATCAAATATAGAATGTTTGCCCTATTCAAATGAAAATTTCTAAGCTTTTTTTCTGAGCTCCAGTGTCCTGAATGAATAAGCAGCAGTCTTTTTTTCTGCTCTGATCCCTCTTAATGGCCATTTTAATGACTGTCTCCCCAAGTTTACAGCCAGCTACCTAATTACTGAATGCCAATATTTATGAAAGCCCAGCATACTCAGTGCTAATGACACAATCCAGTATTTACAGGGTGCACATTTTTCATAAATACCAACACTGAGGAATCACAATGAGACTATTCACCCCTTACCCTTTCGGGGACTTCAGATCCAGCAAATAGTAGCAGTAGGAAAAAACTATGATTTCTTATTTCTGAAAATCATTGCTGAACTGATGGGGTGAGGGATATTTTTAAGGTGCTCTGATTGATTTGCAGGTGATGTGGAGCCTGACAAGGTGAGCGGCGGGGAGGGAGTACACCGGCTTTCACACAATGGCTCAGTGATTGGAACCACGTTTGGAGAGGGGGGAGAAGAGGTGGGCAGAGTATCAGACTCCCTTTGCCTCTCAAAATCCTCCTTTTCTCACTAGCAAACTCCAAAGTCTGTGCTTAGAAAATTGCTCAAAAGCAGAGGCACTGCTTGATTTTAGGGCCTGTGAGATGAAGTAGTTGTTGAGAGCAAAGTCGTTCTCCAAGACTTAGATGACTCAAATGCACCTACGCTGCGGTTTTAGTGGAATTTAGCCAGCGGGCATTGGATCCAAAAGCCTGTGAAGATGGGGCAGGACACACATCATGGAGGGAGGAACCGCACTGGCAAACTTTGTTTCCATGTAGTAAGGGAAAGATTGCAAATTTGAATGTTGGAGAAACCGTTCCTGCCTACTGCTGACTTCTGTACTTCCATGTTCAGGTCACAATTATATTTACCACATAATTGCAACCAAAGGAGAACCTCGGGTTTATATCTTATTCAACAGAAAACTCTCTACTATTGTGATCTTTTCTAACACTGGAAAAGATGGTAGAAATGATGTCAGTAGCTCACACCATTTCCTGCAAAGCCTGTTTCCCTAAGACCTGTTACAGAGCAATATTCATCCAAAGTAACAAAAGGTGTAAATTAAGTTGAATAAAATTGAATCAAATTGAGGAAATATTCATTCTGCCTGGGAATGACCGCACAGATATCTAATGCAGTTTAAATGATGTATCCTAAATGTTTTCCTTTAGGCAATTTGATTACTGTTCCTGACCAGCCCCATGTAATAATCAGATGTTCTCTGCTGGAGTATTAACCAGGCTTGCTTGCATTTAGGAGTCTGCTCTGAAGATCTGAAAAAAGATTCCACTGAATCCACTGGGCTTTGCATCAGATACCCAGCTTGCAGGGCTGGCTGAAACGAGCCCGAGGAGCGGAGGAGCAGCCTGCCCTGCTATAACATCACCACGTAACATAACACAGAACATCCACATTGTGTCAGTGTGAAAGCTCATCTGGTCCTGCTTTCTCTCCCCATGCACACCATTAGAGGACAGGAATAAAAGAACAAAAGAGCGTGCGTTTGCTTCTGTGTGTGTGGAAGGGAGGAGGTACAAAAGTAAAGGAAGGGGAACCATCTCCATGTACCTCCAAAGCAATAGGGGAATCCCTGAACTACAGGCTATATAACCAGATATTCATGTTTAGTAGCCAGCAATGGACCACTCTTTCACGAATTTGTTTTTCCCCTCCTTAAAGTTTTTATACTGATTAAGGTCCATGTGAAAAGGCCTGTTGTTTAAATCCATTATGCTTTAGCCACAGGTATCTGTTGTGTTCCTTGTCCTCTCCTGGCTTTCTGTCCCCAAGAACAGCAGTGGCTTCAGTATCTGAAGTAATAAAGTAATAGCAGCAGAAATGAAGCTTTTTATTACCATCATTTACTTGGCGGGGGGTAAGTTGATGAGACATCGATGATTAGTTGCCTAAAGAAAAGGAAGAAAAATGAACATATTTTCAAGTAGAGGGATATGTAAAGGGCAAAGTAAAGCCAGGAGCCCAGTGTTTCTGTCCAGTATTTGATCATCTCACTCAAACTCTCTCAGTTTGTTTCCGAATGTGTGAAACAGATACAGCATAAATGACAACATGGACTACTATAATTAATAATTGTGTAATATTCTGAGATTATTGATTACAGTATAAAAGCCAAACACTTGGGGTTTCTTTGTCCTTACTGTAAATGGTTTGCTTGCATTGGCACTGTCCTTACTTAAATGGGTTAATATCTATAACTCTATCTTGAATTAGAAAAATCCATCAGTTTTTCCTCTCCCTATAGGTATACACATACACATACACGAGTCTGTGTAGACATCCAGCTATGGTGCAGTCTGTAGTTAAATTACTACACATATGTACATATATATACATAAAAAATTGTTAAAGTCTTATTGAATATACTCTCAAGGAATTGTAAAATAGCAGTTACCAACACCTTTAGATCCTGCCTTTCTCTTCTGATTGTTACTGGCATAACTTCTGATGCTTGATTTTCCCATGGTGCAAGTTTGCTCTTTTCTTCAGTTTGTCTTTTGTGCAGTGAGACGAAGAACTTATGTCACTGAAGCAAGCTCGTTTTCCTGTGCTAGGGTATGGGAATAGCAAATAAAGACTGGCTTCTGTTGAACAAAACGTACCTATGCTTATGGCACATATCCAAAAGCTTCATTAGCAGTGATCCTTGAAACTAGGTCTTTGACATGAAAGTGTGAAGTAGACCCTGAAACAGAACAAAAGGAAAGGGACATATTTGCAAATACATAATAAACATTTGCAATTGATTCCAATAGTGTTTGCTGAACAACAGCACATGCAGATTTTGTTTTGCTGTGAAAGGCTGCTCTTGCCATCACCTGATAGGAAGAATGAGTCAACAGTTAAACAAAATGACCCATTAAGCAACTGTTATCATGAAATAGAAATGTCTCTTGCTCATTAACTTTGAATAAAGCATGCTGAACAAAAGGCTGATATTTTAAAAAGTTGTTTAGAAGCCTGAATAACAACAACCTTGGATCTACAATTTTGTCTCTCTACTCTTCCTGTCAACCAAAAAACCTCAGCTCTTAGTCATGATGCATTTTGGTTTCTTATTAACCTCCTTTTTTCAAGGAATTCAAAAGAGTTTATGTGGGTAGTTCATGTCTTGATTTACTAAGCAAGTTCAACTCTCTTTACTACCGCTGAGCATGTATACTGGTTTTGAGCTTTGGCCAGTTTACCCAAAAGGCATCACCTTTCCTTCTTTCCTTTTAATTTTTTATTTTTTTTTAATTGGGATTATGGAAGTGTTGAGATGTTACCTAGCATGCAGAACATCATTATGGCAAAAAACAGACAGGCAAAAGTTGTGGTCTAAACAGGCTACTCAGACAAGCTGGTTCTCCTTATTCCCAGTGACTGCCATTTCTATCTAAGCCTCAACTTAGAAATATATTATTATGTAGCTACTATTTCTGGGCATTGCAAAGAGAAAGCCAATGCAAGTCTTGACACTGCCTGTGCCGTGCCTGTAAGGGTAAGGTGCAAAGCCAGCAAGATAGCAGTAGGATTATAACCGGGAGGCTTCACTAATGGGTTACTGGCACGGTATGAAGACTACATTAGATATTCACTGCTGACGTGACAAGATACTCTCCCAACAGGGACCATGGATTGAAAGAAAAGAAACATTGCCAGCCTGAAATCTAAGCTGCCCAGCCACATACCCTGCTATGTGCCTGCTGTCAGCTTTCTGCAAGGTTTTGTGAAGTTAGCTGACATTTATCATTTATAATAATCCTTTAAACAAATTCCATGCATGGAATGAGCTAAAAGTATATGCCAAGTCATTGTACCGTCTTCAGCCTTGGCCGTGGCCATTTGGCAGCCACTGTTCTCTGTCAGGAACATTGTCGTCTAAGACAAGGGTATAGCTGTTACCATCCCAGCCCCCTTCCTGGGGGTCTTTCTTCAAAGGGGGCCCATGTGAGCCAAATGATGGAGTGAAGCTGGGTCGAATAGGCACAATACAGACAGCATGTTCAAGAGTAAAACCAGTGCCAAAGCACCTGTTCTCTCTACCTCTGTATCCATCTCCCTTTCTCACAAAAGGATGTACATTTTAAGGAAATCGCTTAAAACTTGCATAGATTTAGCCCTTCAAAGAGATAACCCCATAGCCCAAAGGATGTGAGGGCGATCACTTGAAGTACCTCTTAAACTCTTTTCATTATTCATTGGATGTCTAGGAAAACATTTTGACTGGTGTAATTCTATATACCCAACAGGCTGGTGCCAGAGATTCCATTAAACGGGTGCAAGGACTACCTGAGCTGCCTGCATGGGGAGAGCCACAGCCCTGTATTAACCCTTATCGATCTATGCAGAAGAGAGAAAAGATAAAACAATGCACGGAGGAGCCCTAGCCTGTTGATCTGTCTGCCCAGGGTGGGCTAAAACTTTCATTTACAGTAACTGGAGCTGATGGCACTTGGGAAATAAAGCCAGAGATGTTAATTTGAGGACAGGATTTCTGCTACTCTTTGAATATTAGACAGGGAGCTCTCTCTGAGTCCCCTGTCCTGAACTTGGAGGGAGAAGGAGGGAGTCTGCTGTGGTAGTATAAAGAGTCTGAAACTGGGCAAACCAGAATGAATAAAGGCTCGCTTTTGCTCTATATTTAACTCTCTGCCAGTTGAAGCAGTTTCCTCCCCAGCTTCAACTCTTCCCCAGCTCTGGCCAGATGCCCCAGCCTCCATCACTCCCGCTGATACCCACAGCCCCAGAAAGCCTTTCAGGTTTCCATCGGCACTTGCCGCCTTCTCCGCATCCTCGGTTGAAACAAAAATTGGGAATGAGGCAGCATGCTGATTTACGTAGTCACCGATTAACTGAATTCACCCCAGATGGGCTGTGGACTTGCACCATGTTGACCCCACAGGAGCCCGTAGCAGGGAGCACACACATACTTACGATGAAGGAATGGAAAGACCATCTGAAATTTAGAGGCAGCATTTGCATTTTCTAGGGCTCCCTCTGTTCCAGAGAAGCCCAGCATTTGTTTAAAACCCTGTTTTGTATGTGTTCAGGGTCACTGTCACTAGGCCTGTTAATCCCCCAGAGTAATTTGTATTTACCTGTTCTTGCCCCTTCTTGCAGCACTGTCATCACAACTGCTTTTTAGTTTATGAAAATGCAAGGAAAAGACATTTGTGTATATAAAGAAAGAAACCTTCCAGCTAAGATTTGTCTTGAAAGCAGAGAAGTTCCCTGATTTTACTGTATGTATGATCAGGGCAGCGACGTGGCCTCCTTGCCTTCATTTCTTTTGGCCTTTATTATATCTGTTCAGTGATTTTCTTCACGGTCTTAGAGAAAAAGACCTCTTTCAAAGGCACAAAGAGTATATGTGGATATATCTTGAAGGAAACCAGCCAATATCCAGGTACCATGTATCCTGCTTAAACCTTGAAATTAGTGAGATCCCAACAGCCCAACTGTTCTGGAATTTTTCCTCCAACAGTGGGGTGAAGTCTCTCAGACTGCCATGGAAACAGGCTGGGTAGTGTTGTCAAAAGGAATAAGAATTCAATTGTACAAATAATCTGCAGTTAATGTGAATATTGCTCATTGCCAGGGTATAAATGTCAAACTTCATAAGAAAAAAAGTTTCCAGCAGATGTTCCTGTAATCCTGTTTACTGGTTCTATACTATTTCCCCCCGGTCACATAACATGACTTTTCAGTGTTTTTCATATGTTGGAAAAAACTTTAATAAACACCATGTAAGAAATAATTCATCACAGGCAGACGAATGGAGTAGATGACCTAAACGATTTCCAGTTCCTACTGGTTCTTTGTTATACTAAACATGCTCATAATTAGAGGATTAAAGAACAATTAGTCTGATGTAAAAACATCCATGTTATGTGTTAGAATAGTAAAAAATCATTTGGTAAAAAGTCATGCCCCCAAATTAAATAATTATTTTATACAAAAACTGTGCATCAGCCAGGCTTGGCAAACAGCTCTCCATGTGGGAAGCTGTGCTGGAGTGTGCCCTGGCCTCAGCACACTACATTTCTCAGGGCATTTACTGTATGATTTCCTGAAATATTAAACTAAACACTGTTTTTCTTTCTTGCTTACTGAACACAAATTAAATCCACAAAAAGTGCAGCTTCTTATACTCACTGGGCTGTAGCTTCTCTCCTTCCTCTCTTCCAGTCTGGGGTTTGTTTGGTTGTAAATTTTAAAAATCTCTTCCTGGGAAATCATCCTGACAATGAAAAGAGAGAGAGAGAGAAGCAACTAAGGCAATGATTTGGCTTTTCCAAAAGAAAACTGAAGTGGAACAAATAACATTTTAACCCCAGATGTGGTAGTAGTCCTCATGAGTTAGTATCATGAAAGGAACCCCATTATTTTTAGCGCTTTCTCTTAATTTCCCAGTGGGAAGGTATAGGCAGCTGTTCCTATTTCACATATTTACTGGAGATGTGTAACAGACTGGTCATCACTAGGTGCCCCAGCTCCAGGGTTGAGATGAAACAAGTGGAAACAAGCCCGTTGCACCCTGTGCTGCTACTGGGTTTGTGCATGAACTGCTTTAGCAGAACTCCGTGAAGATTTTGGTTTCCAGGGCTGTGACAAATGATGACTTATGTCAGGACATGCTATGAGTTTTACCTTCCTCCATGTTAATCCTTTGTATCTCATCAGTATAAGAGTTTGTAGCAGGCTGATTAGAGAGGGGTACGTGGAAAGCTTGGCCTTGCCAACTTTCCAAGCTAGAGCTAGGATGAGAGCAGGATTTCCTTCTTCCCATCAGCCGCGCTTCTTGAAGCTGGAAAACTGACAGCGTGAATTTTGTTCAGATACCCAGACAGGGTTTCTGGATATCTCTCAGAGCAGAGGGAGCTGACAGAGGTCTGCAACGCGTGATACCTGAGGTTTAAGGGCTTGCTGCATCCTAGCAGGGAGTGCCCTGACAAGGCGCCTGCAATGCACTTGCCTGCATCCTCTCCGGTCCAAGGCGACCGAAAAACCCATAGAGAAGAGATACAGTATGTCTACTTGGTACCATCTTCTAGTAAGGCCATCTCAGGGAAGTGGAAATGGTGGCCGGGGAGCAGCGGGCACTTCTTCAGGGACAGCACGAGCCTGTCCCTGCCGCTCAGTCCCGAGGGCAAGCTGTCCTCTGCCGTCAGTGCTGGCTGGGGTTTGCATTTGGTTCCATTTGTGCTTATGGCATATGCGACACAAACGAGTTTCCCTTAGCCACTACTCAGCAGAACCAGTCGAAAAGACTTTTTCACAGGTTTCTTCGTTCTGTAAATAGTTGTCATGAACTCTTTGCAACATATTTTTCTTCCTAATAAACACTTGTAACACTTCCTAATAAAATAGAATATTTTTATTGAAGAACTTAATGCCTGAAAATTTATTTTAATCACATTTCAATAAAGTAGTTTTTGTAATCAAACTATTTTTTACCTTTGTTAAATACTAGGATTAGATTTAATCTAAAAATCAAAGTACTATTTTTAAAACAGTCTTCCAGGAAGTAAATCAAACCTAGAAATTAGATGGAAGTTAGTCAAAGCTGTAAAAAAAATATGTTATGAATAGAAGTATGAGAGCTTCCCTCAGAGGATATTATAGCCTCTGATACAATGTAGCAAACAAATATGTATTTAAGGATTTTAAAATTTGGATTATTGAATCTATAGTTGCTATCTTTGATATAAGTACAGTAAGTTTTTGTTTAGGAAATATTTAAAGAGGATAATATTATGTACAGAGGACACACTTCAGTGTCACAAAACACAGCAGCTTTCACTCACAATCCGTCTTACATTATTGAATTAAAAACTGGCATTACAATTGACATTATGTGTCATTAATTTCCACAGATGAGGTGAAATACCAATGCCTCTGGAATGAAAAAAAAAAAAAAAATGTAAAAAATGAGTCAGTGTCGGTGCAGGTTAAGGAAATGCTTCATGGCTGCTTTCGCTTCTCATGCAACCACCAGCACCACTACCATTCCCCTGGAAAGGAACCCGGATCCAGGCTGGGACACAAACCCGGAGCCTCCAAGCCGAGCTGTCAGTGTCCCGGGATCAGAACCGCACAAACACTCATGAAAACCCGGGAACAACATTTGCTGCATGCTCCTCTGCCGTACCTACCTTTCATACTTAGTAATTGGAAAGCGGTGGGAGTTCCACAAGGAGAATGTCTGAAAGCAGATTTTGGTCCCTGGGCTATTTGTTTTTTGAGCTAAAAAGACTAAAGTGGTTGCAGTAGTATAATATACACATCACTTGTCAAATTTAGATCAAAGCAGCTTTAGTTATACGAGAACAGAACATGTCTGAACTTGGCAAACTCCTATTTTTCCTCCAAGGATGCTATACGTTCGTCAAAGAGCAACTTCACAAGACACACTTTCAGCTGCCACCCACTCCTAAAAATATCACAGCCTCCTTCCTTTCTTCCTTAAAAAGACAGAACGGGGCTTTTTTCAGCCCCGGCCATCGTCTCCCCTGCGCAGAGGTGGGCCGCACGCTGTGCCATACCAGCCCTCCGGCCTGGGGACCCAGCAGGTTCTCCCCGGGTTCTCCCACCTCTCCTGGCCCAGACGGTGAGAGGAGCAAGCTCACAAGCAGGACACACACCAGAAACAGGTGTCTCCCACTTTTTTTTCCTCTTTCTCTTTTTTTTTGGTCACTTTACAGCATCCTGTGGGCACTAAGCATGCTTAAATATTTGCAGGGCTAGATAAATTTTTTGTTTGTGTTGGTGTTTGCCTAAAAATTTGGGGGTTTGCTGAGATGCGGATCTAACCAACAGCAATCACCCTCTTTGGGAATTTGGATTTTTTTTGCATGTTGAAAAAATTTAACAATTAAATATAAATAATTTACTCTGAACTGCAATATTTTAGTTGGGAACTCACTCAGTCATTATTCCATGGGCCAAGCACTTATTCTGGATTATATCTCCCGATTATACAACCAAGGATTCCCTCAGTACATTGGTCTTTTTACCAAAAGATGTGATGATCCGTGGAAGATGTAATTCATGTACAGAGTTTGTGCAAAAAAAGCAAAGTGCTCATCTACCAACCCCGTTAGTATAGCACTGGAAAAAGAAAGAAATCCAGTACCAGAGCTGGGGAAAATTGCTGTAAATTCAAGTGGTTGTTTTTAATGCTTTTAATATGAAATTCCTCCGCTGTTGTTTCTAAATGTATATAGTCAAATTAGGCAAGTGAGTATAAGAGCATGATGTAGCCACAGAATGATAATAACTTAAATGACTGAAAAAAAAAAAAAGCAACTGATTTTTCTGGAAGTGTTTAAAGCCAAAAACTACAAAATCAAAATCTAGAGGATTTTTTTTTTTCTGAAGCGTGGACAAAACAGGGGTGATAATGAAAACACCAACAAACCTGCTAGGATTGTGGTGCTAGTTTGTCCTGCCAGATGCAGAAACAGTTTTATACTTCTAGTATTTTATTTTATTGTGTTTTGTTTTGTTTTATTTCATTTTATTTTAATTTCTAGGGAACAACTGTACCTCAGGTCATTTCTATGTCAAATTGTACTTCACATCATTTCTGTATGAGGTGCATTTTTCTTCTTTGGATTCTTCAGGAAAACATTATGAGGAGCCTGAAAATTGATTCTATGAGCTGTGGCCAGGATGCAGCCTTACTGAAAGATCATGAGCACTAACTTTCCTTGCCAGTAACCATTAAAATTTGTAAACCAGCATTTTAAAGAGCTTGAGTTGAATGGTAATGACTCCAAATGGCTTTATAAAGATGGTGACAAAAATACTTTAGGTATTTTTCCCTAAGTTCATACCATTCTCTGTCTTCAATACAGTAATCATAATAAATATTGCCAGACCTGCAGAGACAGAGCCTGAGAGCTTGTCCATTTTTCCTAAGTGTTTCTGTTGTTCTGATAAACATTTCCCTACAATTCTCACCTGCCTTGGATACATACCTTGTGATATAACCATGCTGACATAGTAAGCACTAACAACAGAAATCAAATTCGGAGCTACAAAACTTACTGTACAAGGAAAACAGCTAATGAAATGGTAAGTAGTGTCAATATACATACATGGGAAAAATGGCTTAAACCCTGTATTGCTTTGAAATGGCATGCTTTCCAGTTATTTTTTAATCTTCTGATCAGAGTGGGAAACAGAGAGAAGTCCTGTTCTGCTTAGCTGATTTGCCTCCCGTGTTTGCCATAGCAATGCCAGGGTCCCTGGGAGCACGCTGCTACTTACCTCCAGCTTTCAGGGAGCTGCTGCCCTGCTTCTGGCTTGGAAGACCTTGAAAGACAAAAAGGGAGAACAAACACGTGTGCTTTAGCAGGGGTGACTCAAGCGATTAAATAGCCGCCCGCTGGCCTTGTTTTCCAGAATACAAAGGGAAGATTGACAGCCCGTGCCAACGTTCAAACCTCATGTCATTGCTGAAAGTTGACAGTGAAATCCTGCCGAGTACACCTTGCTCCATTAAACTCGGCACGCTGAAGGAAATGTCAGCTGACAAGCTGGGGGTTAAACCTGCCTTTTGCTTTGGACAGTAACTAATTAATATTTGGGGACCGAGAGGTTTGGTTTTTAAGTAATTCTTACAGCCTATTTCTGCCCTGGGCAGGAGGAGGTGCGAAGTCCTGAGCACCTGAAGCAGGGAAAAGCGGAGTTTTTCCACGGTGGCATTGTGCCCAAGACCGCAGAGCTTGGTTGCCCGCCCAGAGCAGATCCTCATGGGCTCCGGGAGGCAGTGGGACAGCTGCTCCCGCCTGCTTCGTGAGCTGCCTTCCTTCTCCTGCATATTATTTTCATTTCCACTACTTGCTATTTCCTCCTTTGTTGCTCCCTCTTTGCTCCTTGCTATGAATCAATACGCTGCTCAAAGCTAAATATCAACTGAATTGATGAAGACAGGTTATGTATATCTTCTCAGGACTTTAATACCACAGGAAGAAGCATGGGAGACTTGGGCACCTGCAGCCCCATGCAAGTGGCTGACTGCTTGGATGGCAGATGCATAAACAGCTTTAGTTTGCATATGGATGGAAAGCGGATTACTTTTTAGGAGACACTGCTACTTTACTCAAATTTGCTACACCACAACTGTCTCGAGGGTTAGGGCACATCTGGGCAGTGTCGCCATCCTGTAACTATCACAGCGCCTGTATGTAGTTTTTACTCAGAAGTTAAAGTCTCCTCTTCTTTTAATGAGCTACAGCCATCAGGACCTGGGTTGAAGGATCTGGTTTTTTCTGCTATAATCAGTTCTTGCTGGAGGAACGCAGGAACCTGAGCCCCTTTCCTGCCTCTTAGGGACTTCTCCATCGACTTTATTTCCTTTTCTGTGCTGGGGGGAAACAGGGAGGAGCTGTTTCTCTTAAGACCTACCCAAAGAAGCAGAAGGATCTCCTCTGCCCCCTTCCCATCTGGGAGGGCTGAGCCCAATGCGCACCTTGATCAGCGCTCGCTCCCGATATAATTGACTCATGGATGTGCTGGGAAGGGACTGGGAAATATAAAGATGACCCAGGACATACTCAGCTGGAGGAATGATTGCTCTTTTCTCTCTGTGTGTGTATGTATATACGTTCTGATGGCTTTTTTAATCCTCTGCCCTTGGAGTAAGGGAAAACATGGACTCGGCTCTGCGCACATGGAGTCGAGGAAGAGAAACCTCTCCTCCAAGGTCCTCCATGTAATGCTGTGCCATATTTCATCACCACTTTCTCATTTCCTAAGACCCTTATTCTACCTGTCAACACACGCAACCTCTCTCTTAGGCAAATCATCCCCCAGTCCTTTGGTGGTCTTGCAGAGCTCAGAGCCAAATTGCAGTTGTTACTTGAGAGTACACTAGGGTTTTACAAGCCTGCTTACCCTGAGGAGGCATAAATGAATTTATACAGACTTTAATACAGATAGGCAGTCATTTCTCTGTGGATCAGGCATGGAGAGAACTGAGGAGTCCCTCAATGTAAAGATCTTAGCTTTTTTTTTTTTCAAGGTAGCCACTCTGGAAAACTATTGCATCTTCTCACCTGGAAGAAAAATCTGGTACCTCCTGCTGTTTTTCATATCCTCATGAACCTTCTATTGACATCAGGATGTAACAGCCTACAGAGAGACTGATTAAGTGTTCAGAAAAATGAAAACCATAAGTTTCGACTGCAGACTCTTGGATCTGGAAATCAAATGCGTGCATGGATGACTCATTCTTATTTTCCTGAAAGAAAACTGTACGCTTCCCTTTAACTAAGTTTTATGAGTAAACCCCTTCTGACTGTGTGTTCAGCACAGACTATTTGAAAGATCTTGAAATGTGTCATGTATTGGCAGTGTATCCTGGGCAATAAAATATGCACAAATTCATAAGCACCATCCTCTCAAACTATTTCTGGCCAAATCTCTCAGAAATCAATGAAAAACCTTGACAAGGCAAGCAAAATAAGACATAGCGGGTCCCAGAGAAAGAAATAGCATTCTCCTTTGGCCTTCTGTGTCTTTTTGGCCTAGCTTAAAGTCAGCTGGTGAGATGTTTATGCTGTATGTGACTTTGGATAGGCTATAGGTAGACATACACAACGGCTCACACCTCAAACCAACAACCAAAACAACTTTTGCATTTATGAAAGGACCTCTGAACAATTTTTCAGATACACAAGGTTTTTTTCAGTCTTACTAACCTGTTTTTTATGTGTTAGAGTGTTCGGACAGCAAGAGGAATATTTCATTATGTCCCTTTTCAAGAACCATAAATTGCATAGCCTGTCTGCCAAGTATAAGATGCAAGTACTGTGAATTTATTGTCCATTTTCTGGCTCTGGCACGCATCTGTCATGTCAGCATGGGTAAGTCCCTTCACTTTGTGCCTCTCCTCATCTCCTGTACAACCCATTTGGATGGCAAGCTTTGCAAGGCAGTGTTTCCTACTTACAACGTGTCCACTCCAGATCCCCCATGTTAGCTGGAGGTTAATGGACATACATAACATAAATTATGTAAACAAATAACACATCACAATAATACACTTAACTGTTATTTCATCCCACTCCAAACAATCTTATAGCTTGGCCTGCAGATACTAATTTTTCACTGGTGATAAAAAAAATAATTTGGAGATATATACCTGTATAAGCAATTTACTTCCACCATTATAAGAGGTTACTTTCTTGGTATAGGTTTCCATCCTTTCTTGCCTACTGTGCTTAGGTCTGCTGTTCTGGAAGGTGCCTGCCCCTGCTCTCGTGCCTTTCTCACAATCAGTCCCAGCTTGATGCTACTGCAGGCTTCTTGGTTGTCAGTCAAATTATACCACCACAGATGTCCCAGGTTTTTTCTTCCGTGAATGATGTAGATAATAAATACTTGTTTGCCTCCTGACCTTGATGCTCCTTCCATTATGTTGGGAAGATAATGGGATGATGTTCAGTCTCTGTTAAGGCATAAATTGTAACTGGTAACATATCCATAGGTAATGCCTTAAATAATATAATCCAGTAGCAGGGAAGCCTTTGATTACCAGAACAGAGGCCATGATTTAGGCTCTATATTGAATAAAGAAGGAAGACAAAGTGCAGCTCACTATGTTAGTGATCAGCATATGATGATCTTTATTGCTGGGTAAAAGACTGGTGCATATGGAACTGGGCAGCGTTCAAGAAGCTCCAGTTTCCGCAGCAGACCTGTAGGAAATAACATCAGCATGGCAGTGATCAGGCTTAGTTCTCTTTGGCTTGTCCAAAATGTTCTCATTAACTGAAGACAGGAATGTATGAATTTTGCTATGATAGGTAAATGGGCATCCAAAACCAACAAGTTGTCCAAAAACTTGAGACCGAGACTTATTTTAACAATCTTGAGATTTATGCTTTTGAAATAAGGGGAAAATTCTTAAACGTGCTTTCCTCCTCCCAGAAGCGACTGCTCTGTTTTGTCTGGATTCACCCTAACGTGGTTATTTTTCATCCTGATATTGCTTTCAGCAGGAGGCTGGAAAGGCAGCACTGTTCTCCGTGGGACGCAGAGGAGACGGGAACCGAAGGCCGCTATGTGCTTCAGGCTCTCTCACACAGCTTGTCTCATAGCCCCGCAGCACCCGCCACCCCCCAGACTGGATGTGGGACTGCAAATGGTGCTACGTATCTGAAGGTAGAAAGGTTGGGGAACAGCCAATGTAGACAAGGGATGACAATATGACAGCAGCAGTTGTGGGGTGACGGGCGGTATGATGGAGCTGAGCTGCAGGTCATGCCTCCTCCACCACCTTTCAGCAGTGCAGGCAACCGCATGCTCCTCCTGTTCTGTTCAGTGCTTTGAGATAAAACAGGTCTTTCTGCTGCTGTTGCCGCTGCTTGAAGGGGCAGATGAGAGGTTTGGAGGCGTGCCTCTAAGAAGCTACTAAAGCAGTTCTGGCCTCTTCACCTCCACACTCGCTAGGCAGATGAGTTTACCTTAAGGCACATGTGGGACCTGAAGGCACATCTGGAGGTGGAAGAGCTTCCCTGGAACAACTTTCTACATTTAGCCGCAGAGAAAGAATCTGAGCCATCTCAGAGCATTTCTGTTTAGTTCTACAGGGGTTTTGGAGAGAGTAATACTTGTAATGAACACTACCAAATGGGCATTTTCCCTCCTCAGCAGGGAGGGAAAGAGCAAATGTTATGTCTGTACTATGCTCTAGAGAGAGGGGTACCCATACTGTAGCCCTTCAAAGACATCTGAGGGAAGGTTCTGACTTATCTCGCAAACAGGGAAAAACATTCTTGGTCATAACTCCAATATATTGTTATAACCAGGTTTGGTCCTAAGCTGTTATTGCTCTAGATATCCCTTCTTTGATGTGGGCGGGACAAGCAGTGAGAAAGTGGCAATTGCTCTTTCTTTGGATTGATGCTAACATCTTCCTTTAACATTTGCAGTTTATTACAATTTGTATCTTCTCTTTACTGGTCCATCAGTTTGAGGCAGTGGCTGGAAATGAATAACCATTTTCCTGCTTTGCATTACCACTTCATCCTCAGCTTTAAGAGGATTCTCTCCCTTTCATGTTTAGATCTGGTATTACATTTTCTGCTTTATTCATCCTTAAAAGACCAGAAGCCTTTTCCCCCCGCTTTTTAATTTACTTAGAAAAAGCACATTAATTAAACAGTTACATTTGGTTGGTTGAAGGTTATGCATGTTATTTATTTAGCTGGAGGTTTATCTGGCTGTCAGAATAACTCACTGGAGAGATCACAATTCGATAACAATACTGGTCAACCAATGTGACCTTCAACAGGACCACCTGTGGTGGACCTTATGAGCCAGCCTGTAGCTCTTATCCCTGCCTTTTCTGGCATGATTTTATACGCTACTGCACCTCAGGCACACAGTATGTAGCTTCTGTCAAGCCTTCAAGAGATCAGCAGTGTGATTCAGAAAGTGCTGATAAACATAGAAGATATGACTCAGAGATGCCCGTGTTACCTCTTCTTCTAAGGTTTCCAGGGCTGTAAACAAGGGAGGACTGGAATGACCAGACAATCAATTTATGGAACACTGAAAAGGTCAAGATATTGTAATATGCTGTGTTGCACTGAATATATGGGATATTAAAATTCAGATGCTTCATTCCTAGGAAAATAATTGCAGGGTACAAATACAGAAGCACAGACTTCCACCCCAGTAGCAATTACACAAATGGATCTACTCTGATTACACACCCTGAGAGACAGATTCTTGTGTGATCCTCTTTAGAGTTGTGTTAAGTTTTAGTTGTTCTCCTCAAGCAGGCAAACTTAACCTGATAATGGTTTGGGATGGAAATCTTCCTTCTTTCCTTCTCATAAATGAAATTATGAGGAAACATTAACAGTCAGATCAACCTCTGCTAACCTTTTAAGTTCAGCAGTTGATGTGACAATGTCAGGAGCCTCTGTTAGGATGTCCTTACATCTTATTTTGTTTCTCTCCTTTCTGATCCTCTGTTTGCACTTCACATTTCATTTGTTTTACTGGGGTGAGGAATTCTGCCATTGACTATTGGCTCTATTTTGACAAGTCTTCTCTGTTAATTTGGTATACAGACCCCCAGAAATGTAGCTAGGAGCCATTCTGATATAAGAAAAAGACCAGGTTTCTGGTCTGTGTGCTCCTATATCCCTTCCAGGCTTTTGAGAAAAAACGCTTCCTCCCAGGTTGTGATTTCTAAATCTCTTGTCATCGTTGTGTCTCTAAGTTATGCACATCGTTGTTGGAATCTGTGCCCAAATCTGGACCCACTGTTACAGCTGAGAATGCAGCAGGAACACGTGGAGCAGAAAGACTATTATATGTATCTTACAGAAAATACTCTTGTCGGTACACCTCTCGGTGTTTGCTCATACTAAGCACTAAAGACCACAAACCTGTATATGCAGCAGAACTCGACTATTTAGAAGGGAAATAAATTCACTAGCTATTCCAGAGAGAGAATCCAAGCAAAACTGCAGGACAAATGAGGAAGGTGAAGTCTGCCATTTGTCTTCAGTTACAGAAAGAAAGACAACCTGCCCCACATTAAAGGGAAAACTGCTGTCCTCTTTCATTGTAACTACAAATAAACACAGTCGAAAGAGGAGGGTGAAGTGAGGAGAAGGCTTTAGTCCCTGATAAGCTGAGAAAGTTGAAACAGCAAGGGCTTAAAATAATGCAGAGTCACACTGCTAACAAATTGTCCACTTTCCAAACGTAATGCTATCTAAATGATTGATGATATGTCCATCTATACCAAAGGGGATGTCCTCCAGGTATAGCCTGCTAGAAGTCACTCTTGGAAAGCATTTTGTTCTTCACCAGTACCCTGAACCTCGTTAGCTGCCGTATGAGTAATCCTTAGTGTCTCTTGCTGCTACCACTACTTTGATTCCCATCTCATTGTTTGGGTGGGAGACATGTCACACCAAATGACCAAGGTCTGGACCAAAGCCCATATCTTCTTGTTTATTCATGTTTCATCAATACATGATTCATGTTTATTTGCTGTGGATTGCCACCACTGACTGTAGGTAGCTTTGCCTCCATCCAGGACTGGGCTTGTGGAATAGGGTAAAGCAGTTCTTATAACTTGAGTGCGTGCCAAAAACACCACAAGATGCATACTTGTTGGAATTATAGGGTACTCCATAATCCTCTTCCAACTGTGGTCACATTTCAAGAGATGTTAAAATATCTAAAAAGATTATCTTACACATCCTGCAGGTTGGGGCAATAGACCTGTAAGGTGTTCAGAAATGTTTGCCAGAATATTGCCAGAGTTAAAAATACAGAAAATCAGAAGAGATCTAAGTCATCTGAGAACCAAAGAACTGAAGGATTAATAAAGGATGTAAAACCCTGTCCACGTCTCCCCAAGATGTTTTCTGATATCCGTGGCAGACTGGTGCATTTGACAGAAACATATTTATGTCTGCCAGGCAGATCCAGTTACAGGAAAAAATTCTGTTTCCCCATGAAAACCCTGTTTTCAGTAAGAAAGCTATAGAAGCTCATTTCTAATGTATATAAGCTCTTCTGTAAACAAGACAAAATCACTCTTCAGGGTAGTTTTGCTCTGTGTTACAGGAAGCCTATCTTTTATAATGCTTTCTTATTGCCATATTTGTGATATAACTGTTTTGCAGTGCTATAAGAACTTAAATAATTTGGTTTTCTTCTGGTTTCTGTTTAGAAATTTGGAGGCTGGGTTTTTCTGGCATTTGGAAGCGAGTCAACTAGAGAGCATTTTCTGTGCCATCTGAGGTTGAAAGTAACAGCATGGAGTCAGAGAGGGCCATTCAGCAGCCAATTTGTATCCCCAGTTGGGTATCCCCTCAGTTGAATGCAGCTGGTATAAAACATACAGGGTCTGGGGCTAGCGGAAACAGCAGAAATTAAGAAAGTGAATTTTCTAGAAATGCTTAAACTATAAAAAGGGTTGAAGAAGCTGTGAATTTGGCTCAGGGAGCTGGAGAGCTTTTACCTTCTTCAGAGTCAGATTGCAATTTCTGATATAAGAGGAACTGGATGTTTCACCCACTTTTTTTCTGTGAAAAGCCTGGTTTTAGATACTTCTAATATTGCCCATTTCTGACCATTTAGGTTGTTTTGCAGCCACAGTGTGGTAAAGCAAAATTTTGGAAAAATTCTGCTACATGAGAAAATGATACTCAGAAAAAAAGATGCAGCTTTACCAGTATTAAAGTTTGTTGTGCTCTTTCTTTTGAATAACTCCAGTTTTAGAGCAGGTATTTGAAAATTAGTAGCGAAGTAATCAGAGATATATCTCTCACCATTCTATAGAAACCTCTCCACTTTGGGTCATTTTATAAGTCCCAGCTCCTCAGCAGAGTGCCTTCGCTGTTAACAGCTAAGAGTGAGGGCACTGAAGACTCTGTCTTCACTGAGAAAACCCATTTCCAAATTTGCTCAAGCTATTAGATTTTGAAAAAAATCACATTAGCACAGATGCTACAGGGATGCCTTGCATTTTAGCAGCTCTGCTTTCTGAGGACTCAGTCTTCACTGCGTGCTCCTGAGCCCCTCGCACCTCCCCGGGCTGGCAGCAGGGTCACGACTTCCCTGATGATCCCGGCGACGCAGGGCTCCGAGCCCAAGGTCAGCCTTTCCCTGCGGCTCTGCTCCGAGGTGGTGCCAGTGTTGGAAATTAAGGAGGGAGCCTTCCTCTCCTGTGTTCTCAGTAACTCTCTACCTGCTATTTATTGGTGAAGTTTTACTGGCTACACTAATAAGTGGCATAGAAATGAAAAATTTTGCCTACAGAGCATGATATATACAATATAAGACCATTTCATGGGTAGTTATGATAATACATATAACTGAGGAGATGCTTATTAAGTGAGCATCATCCAACAAGTACGTCACAACTTATGAGCTCACTTAAGAGTACGCCTAGGCAGAAGTGGCTGAATTAAGATGGGCGGGCAATTTAAATTGTGCCATTTCCTAATTCTGGAGTGCTTGACTTTGCAGTGTTCTTTTAACATAGATATGTGTGTGGATGTGTGTGTGTACACGCAAACGGGAGATCAGTAGACATGATTTGTTTCCAGTGAGGATTACAACCTTTTGGGGATCATTCCTTGAGCCTTAAGGAAAGAGCTATGGGTCTAGCAGACATCTTGGAGAAGAGAGGGTGATAAGACATGTCAATATGGGCAGGAAATCCCCAGAACACAGAACCTGTATGAGTATGCTAACAGAAATCTGGAGACTATTGCAACTAGGTTTTTTTTCCAGTGGGAGACACAATTTCTCTCTCTACTTCCCTTCCACACTATCCATGCAGGTCTTGTGAATTTGTCCATACTTGGTGTCACAATAGAAGAGTGGAAGTCATTTATCAGGTTATGTCACCTCCTGTGAGTTGTCCCTGTCACCTGAAGGCAGGAGTGCTTCTGCCTCAAGTTCATATGTGTCCTTGTAGATAACATGGCCATACCAGTACCATGAAGAATGGGCCATACTTTCATTTGGGAAATACAGCCACTAACCGGCGCTATCTGTAATATCAATAGTGTTTCAGAAAACTTTATAACAAGCCCCACTTACTCATTTATGGAAAAAAATGCAGAAAAATCTCCTGCAAGAGCCAGTGATGCAGAAAGCAGGAGGCTGTCAAAGCCTGGAAAGAGGGCAGTGCTTACCAGGTGGCTGCACTCAAATGAAAGAGGGGTAAGACAATCCAGACAACAAACAGATGATCGGAAATGGCTTATCGGGAAACCAGAGCAACCTCTAGTTTTCATTGCCCTGATGGAGACAGGAATTTCCAATTCTTGAGAAAGATACCTCCTTTTTTCTTTTAGGGGTTTGGGCTTTTCCTTGAAGCGCGTTCAGGGTGTTACCTCTCCGGAGCTCGTTGTTCCCGTGGTTTTGCGATGCACGTGCAGGCTTCACTCTCCTGCCCTCCACCCCGTCCCATGGGGGTGCAGCCTGGAGCTCGGACTGGTGGCTTTGGAGCGCAGTGGTCCTCCGCAGCACCAGCACCTGCAGTCCCACCGCTCCTGCGGCACGGCCTCGCACGAAGGGGAACACGCGAGGGAACCTTCCAGCTGACAGAGGCAGGAGAAGGAGCGCTGGCACGGTGCCTGAGGGAAGGTGGGCAGGCAGGAAAGGGAATTACGGAGAGCCACAGCAGGCGTCTGGGGGAACGTCAAATTAACGTGCAAAGGCGCCGATGGACTTCTGGTATTTGTAGATCTGGAAGGAGTTGTGTAAATGGCAGTTACTTGCCCCATCCAGGTGGCTGAGTGCCTTTGCAGAGTGGAGCCACAGAGTCCCCCTCAAGGTTCACCTGTGAGATGTGAAATTCCTGAGCTTTACTAGATTATCCACATTTAAATTCTTTTTCAGGTATTAAAGGTTCGGTTGTAATTTTCCATTTGGACATGCAAATATATGACATGTGTGACATCAGATTACAGCGCTTCCCACGCGGAGTAAAGAAGGGTTTTGCAGTTTAATTTATACCAGAAAATACAGAGAATGTGCAGCATGGCTGAGTTAATGTTTTGAGAGAAACATTAGTGTTTGGAGTTTTCAAACTTTTTAATATTGCTGTAACAATAAACTTTCACTTTTAATACAGCATACTTTGGGGATGAAGAAGCACGCTCTTTTGCTCTCACTTGACTCCAGAGGCTTAGAAACAGGTTTTTGTCTGACATGGGGATTTAGCATACAAAAGGTGCTAATGTTTTTGACTAGCAATGTTGTATAAATCTTTACGGTTGGTAGGACACTCCTTTAGTCTTTGTGGTGAGGTCACATGTGATACGGTGATGTAATTTTGAAATGACTGAAAGTCCACAGGGATAATATAGTAGTTTGCCTTTGTAAGCTTGTCATTGGTCATTCCACTTACATGAACATATCTTAGCGAAGATAATTGATCTCATTTAAATACACAAGCCAAGATACTGCAATTTCAAATTACTGTATCACCACAGTTATCCTAAATATCACTGAAATAAATTTACATTTAATCTCATGTGAGTGACATCAACACACTTGTTGATATCTCATGTGGAAAAGAACTACAATGTAACTAATGTGGGGGTTTTTTTTCAAAATTTTTTGAATTAGTTCACAGACACCTTGAGAATACTTAAAATAACTTCTCGTATACTTTTTTAAATAAGAAACCATGACGTTTTATATCTTAAAGGTATAACTATTCTAACGCTGTCTGAGAATCACCTTTTTATTCTTCACCATGCTTTGTTAGTCATGTGTTTTGCAATAAAAGGAAAAGTAGACAATTAATTAGATATTGTCTCTGCAAAACTGTGAAAGTCATTGCAGAAAATCCTTACTAATAAGTAAACTATTTCAAGATGCTTTCTCTGATCTGGAATATCACTTCCTAGAGGACTAGAGGACTGGTTACCATTGCACTGTCAGACACAGGGTCCTAAAACTGCTTGAGGCATAAGACCGAGCGGTTGAGCCTAAGAAACGGTAAAATATGCTATCCATTTGCAAAACTTTTTTGGAAAAAACAGCAATCACAGATAAGTCGTTGGCAAAAAGGAGGTGGGAGCCTTGTGCACGCTGCCGTCTATTTTGGTATGGGGGCTCAGCACGTTGCACTGATGGAACGACTGAGCAGATGTGGCTGGACCACCAGGTCTGATCTTTGTACTGGCATAATGAAATTACTCCACACCACAGTGAAAAATGTTATGCTAACAAAACCGTAGTTCTGTCAGTATGAACTGCATCTACATTAGAGGCCTCTGCTGGCACATCTCTGCTGGATAAAAATTACACCTCTAACCCAATTAACCTTTCAGGGAGAAGTCTTGCAGCATAGAGACTGCCTGGATAACTCACTGCTCTGTGCCTTTCACGTGCTGAAGAAATAACCTCTGAGTTACCCACTCGGGGGATTGTCTTTTCTGAAAGACGTCTGTCACCTGGGATCTTCTCTCATGGATCTATCACTTCATTATTACAATTCTAAGATATTCAGCCTCCCTCTTGTCCCAAACCTTTAAGAAAAGGCAGCCTCAAAGGTCCCATTATGTCTTACTGGGCTTTGTAAACTATGGTCAAAATCCATCCTCTTCTATTCTGGTAGGAACATTGCAAGTTATCGTATTTGGAAAACTGGACTCGTGGACAACGTGGCTGTCAATTTGTGCATTTTGGTCAGCCCTTTTAGTAGCCTTTCTTATATCTTAATACTAAGCTCTCGCTAGGCTGCTAGCTGCTGCATTTTTTACGCCTCTCGCTTTCTTAAATGGGTAGCTGAAATGCCAGGAATTATTTGGGGAATGGGGAAATACCACACAGCTCAGCAGGAGAGGTTTTTTTGTTTCCTTTGTTTGTTTTTTTTTTTCCTCCTGCATCCAAACATGCCTCCACTAGCTAATTCCCTCACCTCAAACCCCAAGAACAATTTAGGATCTGCTGGAAAGTACAGCTACAGCTGCAGCTACGCTGACCAGCAGTGCAGAATATTTGTGCAAAACAAAGAGCTGTGAGGCCTAACTGGCTGATAGTCTGGAAGAGGAAGGTTTTTCCAAGGCCCACAGGTGTCATGGGGGCCACTAACTGCAAACCATCTTCCCTAACCCTACCACTTGCAAAATGTTCTTCCTCCTCTAGCTCTTAGACTGGAGAGAGGAAAATCACATTTTTACTCCAGGGGAGGTATCCAGAAGGTTTTGGACTTGGATGTTACTCACTGGTCTTTTTCTTCTCTCCCTCCCACTCTTGCCTTCCTTTCTCCTGCAACAGCATAGGGCTCCTTTTCTTCAGAGGAGTTTAAGGCAATCATCTGAACACTTTTTTTCTCCACATTTCCCCTTTCTGGGAGCTGGAGCACACAGTCTGCAACAACAGAGCAAAGATGGGGTTCCCCCATGCTCTGCAGGCAGGCATTTTTCAGAGCTGGAATAACTTAGAAGCCCCATCCCCCATCAGCAGAAACTTGTGGAATATATTCTGCGCGAGCAAAAACTATCCCTTTGGTGGTTGATCCTGAATCAGCCGCGGACCTGACGCCGCTGGAGCAGAGAGGGGGTTTGTGGTGGGACGTGGCTCACGTACGAGTGGGACAGAGCAGAGCAGCAGGCGAGGGGTGAGGACGGAGACTGAGTGGGACAGAGCGAAATGGGTGGCAAGGGCCGCCACGCTCTGCCCACCCACTCACGCCAAAGTTCACTCGTGCCCGTGAGCGGCAGCTGTTGGCACAGCTCTGGCCGTAGTCGGGCTTCAGACGGGTCCAGCTTCCAGCCTCCGGGCTGCCGGGGGGTCCTGCGGGCCAAGCTCACTTGTCAGGACGGGTGGGCTTGACGAGCACTTCACATTATGAATAAGGAACACAGGGAGGATGATCTATTTCAGAACTGTTTGTTGCCTTTTAATTGCTGCTAAAAATTATAGGTGCCGGGCTGGGGCAAGGCAGGAGGGGTAGGAAGTTTTCACACTCCCCCCATGCCTTTTATACCCTTTCTTCCCTTTTGTCTGTCCTCCCCGCTTACATTACAAGCTCTCAGAGGCCGGGGCTGCCTCTTCTTATCCATGTCTGCGTACAGCGCTCATTGCAACCGAGCCCTGTTGAGGCCTTTGCATCCTGCTGTTACGCATATCATAATTCATAACGCCTAGGGCTACGCGCAGCAAATACTTCTCTCCCTTCCCCCCCCCCCCCCTCCGTGCCCCTCCGGAGTTGCCCCTATTTCAGCTCAACCTCTCCTGACCCCCGCGGGAAACTTTTGGTTAAAAAGGCACACCCAGCCCGCTCCTCAGCGGTGGGGGCAGCGGCGCCCGGCGAGCACGGCCCCTTTAAATTCCAGCTGTGCGGCTTGGGGGGGGGGAGAGGTTTGGGGGACACACACACACAGACACACAGACACACAGACACGGCACCGCTGGGCGACGCGGGGCCGGGGCCGGCTGCCGGTGCGCGGCGGCGGAGAGCAGCCCGCGGCCGGCGGCGGGGAGAGGGGGGGGGGAAGCGCGGAGCCCTGCGCCCGGGGGGGGGAAGGCAGCGGCTGCCGGCGCCGCGGTCCCTCGCGGAGGCGGAGAGGATGAGGATGGCTCCTGGCTTTATATTTTTTTGCCTCCTCGCGATGATTTCCATAGTAACCTGATCGAGCGGTGCAATTTTCGGAAACTGGGGTGGCTTTATTATTTTTTTTTTTCCTCCCCCCCCCCCCCCCATTTTTTTATTTTTTTTTTTTTTCCGCCTCCTTCCCCCTCCCCGTTCCCCGAGGAGTGCCAGCCGGCAGGTAAGGTGCCCCGACCCCGCGGAAAGCGGAGGGATGGGGGGGGGGTTTCCGCGCCGCCGAACTTCCACGGGAGACAGCGGCGAGGCGCGGGGTCCTGCCCGCGGGGTTCCGCGCTGCGCGGCCGGGGGCGGTAGCCCGGGGCCGGGGGCGGTAGCCCGGGGCCGCAGCCCCGCCGGTTCCCCGGGGGGAGGGGGCGGTACGTCGGGGCGGGTGCCGCGGTGCCGGGGAGCCCGGCGGGGGGGTACCCCCCGGGGAGACCGCCGAGCTCCTCTTACCCTCTTTGTTTGCTTGTTCCCGGAGAGGGTTTTATTCTTCCCTTTGTTTCTCCCTCCTTTTCTTCTCCCCCCCCGCCTCCCCCCCCCCATCCCTCCCCTGCCTGGTTTGTTTTCTTGATCATCTTTCCTTCCTCCTCCCTTTTGTGAGGGTGAGAAATCGCACACACTTTACCTTAAAATCTGCGGCGAAGCGAGAACGCAACCACCCGGTTCCCGGCGCGGCCGGTACCTCCGCATCTCCGCACTTCCCCGACCCCCGGCCGTGCCCCCCCCGCCCCCTGCCCGCAGCCCCCCGCAGCCCCTCGCTGGGGCGGGGGAACAGCCCTCACCGTCGCATCAGAGAGAAGAGTAGCCCAAAGCATCCCCCAGCTGGGTGCTGTGGTCTGGGTCCCCCCTCCCGGGGCAGACTGGCGGCGGGGGGGGGGGGGGGAGCACATCGTGGAAACGTGTGAACAGGTTAGTCTAGAAGCTTCTCTCTCCATGACCCCCCTCCTTGCCCACCCGCCTGGGCCCGTCCGGAGAAGTTGAGGATGAGGGACGCGTCTTCTTGCCGCTGCCGTGGCGTTGGGTTGGCAACGGTGCTGATGGCCCCGTGGGTCCTGAGTTGCCCCCCCAGCCCCCAGCCCTGCTCCACAGCCTCCTCACGCTGCCATAGACCATCTCCCTCGCTCGGGCGGGCTGCGCGGGGAAGGCCCCGGCAGGTTTGGGTTTGGTGGTGAGGACTTCTTCCAATTGCTGTCGTACTCGGTTGGTAGCGCCGTTGCTATTGCCAGGTGGTAGTCGTTCGCCAAGCAGGTCTCTGCTAAAACTTACTGTCGCTTGCTGTCTTTCCTAGCCCTCTGGGTTTCATCTTTAGACGGTGTTTTTGACAGTGACTCAGTTTGGGGCGGGGAGGATTGTCATTTTTTATATCGGTTTGCACTGAGTGCAATGAATAGATGAGTCTGGTCAAGGCTTTTTGTTTCTGTCATAAGTGATCAATAATCATCTGGTGGTAAGATGATCTTATTACAGGAAAAGCCAAAGTGCACACTGAGAACAGCTGAAATACAAGGTCAATAACTCTGGGGTTATCAACGTTAAACCCGCTTTGTGTATTTGAAGATAACGTATTCTTTTCAAAGTAAAGGCAACTTCAAGCTTTCAGTGAGCTTTATTTTCAGTGTAAATAATAAGCATACAGTTAACAGGAAACGAGCCTTGCTTTGGAGAAGATTACCCATCCTAAAACATCCCCGGACCTTTTTTAATCCTTTTCTTTAGTCAAGGTGGCTGAGGATTGCAGTCGTCTTAGGTGACAAGAGTTTTCGTAGCTCCCAATACAAAGCTTGGTTTGTTCCTAGTGCCCAGCAACTGCTACAGGCTTTCCAGACACAAAAGAAAGGCGTAGTCTGTGGCCTGAAGATCGTGCATGCTAAAAAGGCAGTCAGCTGGAGGGTAACGCAGATCAACAACCAGCTCCGCCACCGCCTAATAACTAGCTTCATTCCGGGAAATGTAACAGTGCAGTGAGACAAGTAATTTCTGCCGAGGTGCTGGTGGCTCAGAGAGGACCGCCGTAACCCTCGGGTCGAGCCTTCGGTGGCGGAGGTATGAGGAGCCGGGGCTGCGAGAGAGGGAGCCTGGGCAGGAGGAGGCACCCGGGGCAGGTGAGGCAACCTCTGCCGGAGAAGGAGACGGATACAGGAATGCAACGTGAAATGGGAGCAGGGCAGATAATCGGCAGGGGAAGAGGTTATGCGGGGACTCGGAGTCAAACATAAAAAGCTTGAAGTAATGAGTTTAATCTACGAAATCTAGTTCTTAAATTGTATGTGCTTGCCAATTAGCTAACCATTCTGCAAATCAGAATGGAATTCAGATGGTATCTTGCTAAATGTATTGACTCTGAAGTGCTGCAAGGAAAAAAAAATAAATCTTCCCTCTTTCCCCTACTGTGGGCTTTAAATATGAACAAAAGTCAGATCTGAGAATTGAGGAACCCTTTAATAGACTCACTTTCCTGAGTTCACGTTCTATCTAGCCTAGACTCCCACAGTTAAAATCAAAAACCCCTACGGTAATATGGCTTCAGGGTGCCAAATTCAGAGCAGTCGTAGGGCATTTTCACCAGTGAACATTGCAGTGCATTGTGAGGAGGGGTCACCATCAGTCACAGTATGGATTAAAGTGCAGGAGATGTGTAGCTGTTACCTTGCGGGGAGCATGCATCCCATACAAAACGCTTGCAGTACAATGAGGGAACCTATGGCCCTCTTGGGCTCCTCTAATAAACACTTCAATGTTACACATATATAAAAGAGTTGCAGCATAACCTTTATTCTCCTATATTAAAGAGTACGTTCGTGTACGTATGTATTAGTTTATGTGTGTCATAACAGTTTTCAAAATGGCTGAATGATATCGATCCAATTAAAAATACTATGAGAGAATAGCTGAAATTAGTTTAAATTTCAGCTTAAGAGAATTGTAAAAATAATGTCAGTTTTACGTTGCTTAGGCAGACAGCTGCAATAATTCATGGGAACTGACAAGCCTTCAGAAAGCTATTGTTTTACCCAGATTTGACCGGTATGGACTTAGGAAAAGTGGAGAGGAATTGATGCCAGAAATTGCCACCAAGATCAGCACCCTGGGCAGGAGTATTTACAGCTGTATCTCGGAGACTGGGAATGTTTGCTTTAGATGGCTAGCATTAATGTGGTTTATACTACAGAGGATCAAAAATTCATTATGTTTGATTGGTAGCACAGGGAGGTAATAAAGCAGAATTTCTCATTTTCTTGGAGAAGTGTTATCTAATTCATGCTAAATTTTGCAGTTAAGCTCCACATTGAGGTGGATCAGAGGTGTATGGCTGGGAGATGTGTAGCTGTTTTTTTATAGGCAATCTGACTTGCACTGATGCGTGTGCATTTTTTGTACTAGCCGCCTGTGGTATCGCCTGCACGTGTTGATGAAGCAATCTGCCTGAGAGCTGTTAGAATTTGCATGTACAGAACTGGTTTGTTTATATGTAGATCAGTTATTACTGCAAAGATGTGTATGCATGGGAAGTTGTTACCACAGATGGATGCTGGCTTCTGAGAACTGGGTCCTGTCTCTTTCAGATAAACTTTCATGTATCGTGTCAGAGAAACAAGCAAGTTGGGGGCAAAAATACTACTGGGTTTTTTATTATGTTCTGCATCCAGCTTATGCTAGTCAGTATAATATACATTGCAAGGACCCAACACTACGCTTGCTGTGAAAATACTTGGAATTTTGTTGGTGTAAAATCAGAGCCTTACCCACATGCTCAGTGTTTGCCTAACAATCATTATAAGAAATACTGCGGTGAAAATTCTTGCAGAAACATTTTGTAGAAAGATGTAATATGTAATGGTAATTGCTGTATGTTTTGCTTTTAATCTTCTTTAATGTTTCTTTTCTACCCTTGAAAATGACTGCATACAAATAGCACTTCTTTACTCAGTTGTTTTTTCCCACTTTCCCATCTATATTTAGAATTGTATCTATCTATTTAATTAAGTGATGAATGTGATGTCTTTCTTCTGTTAACCCAACAAAGACAGACAGGGTAATGGGAGTGTGAGCTGGCCTCCTTTCTCAACTGGACATTAGCAGAGCAGGATTTGGCTTTGAGCCCCGTCCCTGAGCATCCCCC
This sequence comes from Harpia harpyja, assembly GCF_026419915.1. Classification (NCBI taxonomy): domain Eukaryota; kingdom Metazoa; phylum Chordata; class Aves; order Accipitriformes; family Accipitridae; genus Harpia; species Harpia harpyja. The sequence goes on along the minus strand of NC_068962.1, from coordinate 12,713,610 downwards.
AAGGCTCGCTGGCCCTGGTCCCCGGCGCTTCCCGACCTCTGGAGTGGGACTCTCTCGAGGCATCACAGAAACTCCGTGCAAGCCAGAGGCATTTAAAAAGCCAGTCCTTCATCTGACAGAGCTTCTCAGTCCTCAGTGACCACTCAGAGCACTGCTTCGCGCGGTCGTCTGCGCGCAAATCAAGTGTCCTCTGAGGAGCTCAGTGTTGGACGGTGCAAACACTGATGCTCCCTTCTATGTGACTATGTACAAGCAAGTCAGGGAAATGTATATAAAAGTGGCTTCTCCCAGGGATTTGTGTGAATTGGAGGCAGCTGATCCTAAGGCCTGATGAGCTTTAACTTTGTTAACTTCAGTGGAAGGAGAAGATGTTCAGGTCTTTCAGGAACAGGCCAATAAATGTCACTTACCGCAGTGACTGGTTCGTGGTATTTGTGTTTAAGTAGAGTCTAGAGGACTCAGTCAGGCTCATGGCTCTGTAGGGCGAACGTATTCCACATCCAGACGTTTAAGTCCGTAGCGAAATGAGACAGCAATGTCCTTTTAGACTAATTCCAAGAGACAGGAGAGAGGAATGTGTGTAAGAAAAATAAGGTCATGCCATTATGTCTACTGATATGTTGATGACTTTCCATCTCTGAACTTCATTTAAAAAGTAATAATTTTTTTCTGTTATATCACAACATAGTCAGCACTGGTCAGTTTACTTGCACACATCAAGCTGCAAGTGCGGGTGCTAAGCTGGAATCTGAAACAGAGGTGGTCCCCATTGATGCTTGGAAAGTAGCCCACTGATGATACCTTTTAGATGGAAAGATTGAAAATAATGGAGTAGTAACTGGAAGCTGGTGAAGTAATAGCGTTAGTAAAGAAAGTGAAGATTTATACTGAACCAGACAAACATTTGCGTAAAGTTAAAAAAAGCCTAAGAGCTATTAAATTAAAGATCATAAGAAAGAATTCTTGACTGAGAGCTGACAAAAATAGAAGCAGTTGTTGTTTCATCAGATTTTAATGAATCTTCTGTCAGTACAGAACAGAAAACTTGAGATTTTTGGTTATTCAGAACAATGCTCATAGAGAAATAAAATGTAATCCTGGAGTCCTTTTAAGTGGGATATCCTGCAGTGTTCTAAATAATTTGATTTGTGTTTACATGTCATAAAAACAATGTGAAATATTTTTCATATTAGATTTATTACATAGCTACCTTCTTCTATGTGGAAAAATTAGATAAATGTGCTGCTTCTCTCTGAGCTATTGACATTTTCATTGGCAAGATGATGGATGCTGTTTGAAACAAAATGGTTTGCTGAAGACTAGGAGAATCACTGTTTTAAGTTTGGGAAGAAATGTCTTCCACAAGGAAGATGGTACAATCTGCAAATGCTTCATTAATCAAGTTTACAGTTACAAATCTGAAATTATAGTGCGATTACCTTTTTCAGGAGTAGTTACTGTGTTGAGGGTTCTGGCTTGCTCATATTTGGCTATTTTTCCCAATGATGTCAATTACCTCATACAGTGAAATGTTACTTTTTCTCTAGCGTATATGTAACATCTAGCTTTTTTTGGCCAGTAGGCTCAGTTCCACCTGGCTTTTAAGTAGACGTCCATGTCTGACTCCGTTTTATACAACACCAGGTTAGTTGGAAAACCAATCCTAGGTAGCACGGCAATTTGGAAGAGCATGTCGAAAACAAAATTGTCTAATAGTTCATTATGAAAAACTCTGTTTACTGCAGATGAACAGGTTTTATGGTAAAACCCCAGCTGGACTATAAAACTTTTGTCTTTGGTCTTTGGACTATGTCCTAATGCGTTGTTATTAAGCCATAAAAATTAGTAAAGCAGGGGAAATAATATATTAAATCAGCAATATTTAAAAAACCTTGACAAACCAGCAGTCAAAAATTATTGAAGAAACAGCTGATGAATTTGCAGAAGAACCTAAGAAGATAAGGGTTGCTATGATCTATTTAAGGACACTGCAAATTCATGCAGCATCGCTTTTCTGGAAGTAGCAAATGCAAATATCCTTACAGAAAGTCTTAACTTGCAACAGACAAAGCTGATTAGTCATCCAAACCACCAAAATAGTTAAAGCAAGAGTCAATGTATCTTGGAATATACACTGGAGAATTACTGTAGTTATTTAAAAGCATTTCAGTATGCATAAGGCACTGAGTTACACTACAAACTATTAGGCAATATAAGACTCCAGTAAAATCACTATTATTTAATTTTGAAGCTTTAGCTGCATGTCACAGATACAAATTCCTGTAGAGCGCTTATATTTTGGGGCATGATCTCTTTAAAATATCTCCGAGGAAGCTGAGAAATATAAATCTGAAAATATATGAAGGGGGTAACTTTGCATGTAGGAACTGCCTCAGTAAGACCGAGTAAAAGTGGAAGAAATCAGAGTATGCCACAGCAGCACTGATGCACAGTGCATTTTCAGAGCATTTGTTTTGGGATGCAGGCTGCTTGTGAAAAGAGAGGGGGTACCAACTTTAAGGAAAAAACCCCTAATAGTAATTCATTCTAGAGCAGTAATAAGTGAACTAGGCCATTACTCTGGAGGGTCTGAGAGGAATTTGTTTTTCTTCTGTTACTAGAAATCACTGTTTATGTAAGCTGTTGTCCTTTCTCTTGAAAGCCTGAAACCAGGACAGTATCAAAGATGTCCGGTGGTTCTGTGTCACTGTGATGCAGAGGTAATGAAGGCAAACCTTCAGAGACTGTCACAACATTGTCATTATTTTGGCAGTGCATTGCAGATAATTTCAGCAATGAGGCAAAGAAGCTCTGTATTGATAAGCAGGTTTGAAGCTGGACAGCTGAGTAGAAATAAACAGTCCCAAGTGGTCAGATACCAGTTTAAAACCAACCTGCTGAGATGTTTATTGTTTGCAGAATACAGTGCCCAGATCATGAATGACTTCTAAATGAAAGCAACGGCTGTTTAGCCTTTTTTCCTTCCTCCCTCTGCCCAACACTAATCCTCCTAGAAGCTATGCTAAGGCACATGGAGGACAGGGAGGTGATTTGAGACAGCCAGAATGGCTTCATCAAGGGCATGTCTTGCCTGACCAACCTAGTGGCCTTCTATGATAGAGTGACTACATCAGTGGACAAGGGAAGAGCTACAGATGTCATCTATCTGGAATTCTGTAAGGCCTTTGACATGGTCCCCCACAACATCCTTCTCTCTAAATCAGAGAGATATGGATTTAATGGATGGACTGTTTGGTGGACGAGGAATTGGTTGGATGGTCACATCGAGAGGGCAGTGGTCAACGGCTCAATGTCCCGATGGAGATCAGCAACGAGTGGTGTCCCTCAGGGATCTGTGTTAGGACCACTACTGTTTAATATCTTCATCAATGACATAGCGGGATCGAGTGCACCCTCGACAAGTTTGCAGATGACACCAAGCTGAGCAGTGCAGTTGACGCCTGAGGGACAGGATGCCATCCAGAGGGACCTGGACAAGCTCGAGAGGTGGGCCCATGTGAACCTCATGAGGTTCAACAAGGCCAAGTGCAAGGTCCTGCACCTGGGTCAGGGCAATGCCCAGTATCAATACAGGCTGGGGGATAAAGGGGTTAAGAGCAGCCCTGCCAAAAAGGATGTGGGGGTACTGGTGGATGAAAAGCTGGACATGAGCTGACAATGTGCGCTCACAGCCCAGAAAGCCGGTCCAAGAGGAGGACCACAAAAATGATTGGAGGGATGGAACACCTCTCCTATGAGGAAAGGATGAAAGAGTTGAGGTTGTTCAGCCTGGAGAAGAGAAGGCTCCAAGGAGACCTTATTGCAGCCTTTCAATACTTAAAGGGGCTTATAAGAAAGATGGGGAACAGACTTTTTAGCAGCGCCTGTTGCGATAGGACAAGGGGTAATGGTTTTAAACTAAAAGAGGTTACATTTAGATTGGACATAAGGCAGAAATTTTTTACAATGAGGGTGGCGAAATGCTGGAACAGGTTGTTGCCCAGAGAGGTGTAGATGCCCCATTCCTGGAAACATTCAAGGCCAGGCTGGACGGGGCTCTGAGCAACCTGATCTAGTTGAAGATGTCCCTGGTCATTGCAGGTGGGTTGGACTAGATGACCTTTAAAGGTCCCTTCCAACCCAAGCTATTCTATGATTCTACATTTCTAAAATATTTAATAACTTTTAGTTTTAACTCCAGTCCCATCCTCTTTCACCACCATTGCTGCCCGTTTGATGCTCTTTGAACATAAGTACATCTTCCATGCCTGCATGTTGATGAAATGGCAGCAGGGAGTCATGGCACAATATTCCAAGTCTCAACTCCAGTGACTCCATGGAACATCCTTTGATGATTCTCTGAAATACCCCAAATTCCCATTTACTGCCTGTATTTTGTGTGGGTGCTTCTTTTTCTTCTTACCTGACAAAGTTCTGCAAATGCGTTTCACAGAACACAGTAAAAAAGTGGGGTTTTTCCCCCTTTCTTGCTTGTGTCCAGCAAAAGCCATCTTTCCTAAAATGAGAAAAGTCCTTCAAAAAAGACAAAGGACAAGCAGCAAGGGTGGCAGAAACTAAGACCTTGTTAGCAGATAGGAATGCAGTTGAAGCTAGGCCAATTAAATAAAGCTCCCCTGACTCTGAACATTGAAATGTCCCTTTGAAGTTTTTGAAAATTTATTTATGTTTCAACACTGCTGAGAAAAGGAAAAGCTAATAGGGCGATTGGAACATTGGAAGAATAAAATATTTTACTTAGGAATTTTTTTTTTTGTTTAGACAAAGGGGAGATAAAGCAAAAAGGTGATTTGTTTCTGGATAAAATTTTCATTTTTTCATTCAGGGCCAAGCTCTTAGTTACATTGTCAAGAGCTAAGGACTGATAACACATTCCACTGGCATATATAATTTTATGGCCATTGCTTCCATCTGAGTAATCTCACCTTCCTCACAGCACTCCTGCCGATATGAAAGATCAGCAGTGCTCTTGACCATCTTTCTTTGGGTTACGTGACTTACCTCCAGCCTAACCTCTCTCTTACTCCAGTACAGAGACAAGGGAGAACTAAACTCTACTACACAAATCACAAAGTGCTCCTTTTTGGCACAAGCTGATCTGAAAAGACATCTTAGTTTTTAATAAGCAGCTAAAAGGAGTTGAATGAAAGGACTTCTGTAACTTGACTTACTATAGGCATAGTACGAGAAACGTACATGCTCTTTGATTCATGTAGTTTTCTATCAAATTTTATTAATGAACAGATGAAGGCAAAATGACAGTCTGCATCACTCATTCTTGGACTAGATTTAGCTGGTAAATGGCAAAGTGTTATGGAAGTCTTAAATGTGGTACTGGCGCTACAAAAGATGCAAGTGATAGTTCGAGCTTAACATAGACGCACTACTAGTCTAGATGTCTGCGTACTGGTGACATTTAAATCCACATTTTCTGCAGTGCAGTTGAAATGATGCTTGTGTCCTTGTGGTCACTTGTTATGTCTCTGTAGCTGCTCATTTTCAGCAAGAGTCAGTTTTTAAACACTGACTTTAACAATGAGTCAGTTTTCACTAAAGCTCTGTAATTTGTTTTTATAAGGTATACTACATTAGAAACTGAACATAAATTTGTTTCATTTACAGCAGGTTGGTTGTAAGATAATTTTCCGTGCTCACATCCGTAGAGGAATCAATTCAGAATTCTTGCAACTTACTAACCTGTTCCCTTGCTATTCATTTTGTGTACTTTGATAAAAGATTAAGCTTGAATACATTTGATTTATATTTTCATTTTGAGGGGGGATTTTATAAATATCTCTTTTGTGAATCTATACCATTGCATATCTTTTTCTTGCACAGCATACTGCAAATAGTTCACATTATTATGGGTAGAAAACAAAGTTACTTAAGTTATCTTGTGGGTGTCAAGTAACTCATTTGAGGACTTCTGGCTGACTGCCTGGGAAATCCTGGAGAATACTGTCAGACTCTGTGGCCATTTGGGGCATTTCTTTGGTTTGCTTTTTCATTTTTAATTTATTGTTTGTAACCTGTCTTAGAAAGGTAGGCAACCATCCTGGATACAACATTGGCTAACTGATGGTTTAAATGTTGAGTAGCAAAGTAGTTAACAGCTTTGAATTTGTGTTTTAACAACCTCTTTCAGAGTCAATAACCCACTGAAATGAGGGGAAGAGCCAAATTAGTCTCTTGAAGCTATTGCCACTATTATCTATTGCCAGACTGAAGAAGAAAGCACTACGCTGATTTGGGTTTGATGGGCCACTTTCACAACTACAAGGATTAAATCCTAGTAATTCTGCCAGGCACACTTCTGTTCTGGTTGCTTCTATTGAGTTCATCACCATGGGAAGTCTTTTTATTTTTTTAAGAGAAAGGAATCTGAAGAAGCCTTTGGAAATAACGAAAATTACTGATCTTGAATCCTTGGATTCAGCTGCACGCATTACCTTTCGCAGTAGTTTCCTCTTTTGATATTAGTCGCCTGTGAACTGACCACCGGTAGACTCCAGAGAGAATAAATTTCTCCAGGCGTTTCTTCAAAAGATTTTGTTTATGGTCATAGCAAAAACTCCAGACTCCCCTTGCCTAGACTATAAGCCAGCTCTGCAAGGCAGATGTAAGCCTATGTTTCTTAAGATATTTTTCCTGTTCTATGCTACAGGCACCTGCTGTTTCAAGACATCATCCCCATGATAGAGCAGAGGATGGAAAAAGCTGACTACAGTCTCAGTATGGGCTGATTTTTAGAGACAGGACGACTTGACTTTACTCCTACTGTGTATTTTGTCATCGTAATTGTTTAACTTGATTCTTCTTCTCCTGAAATTGGTTATCTAAGTGGTTCGGTGGCTGGAAACCAAGTGCAGTGACGGCACTACTACAGCATCTCTTATACAGTCCTTGGCCACTTTATTCCTGAATGACTGGAGTCCTTCTGGCATTGCTTGGTCTGTGAAGGAATACACTTCATTCACATATTTGTGGTAGTATCAACATAATTAGTCCCATATTTTCCTACATTCTTTGAACTGTGTTGTATCTCATAATGCTAAAGCCAATAGAGTAAATATGTGGATGAAAAAAAGAAATATTTGGCCCCATATGCTACATTCGGAAACATTTTCTTTTTCTGTGTGTTAGCAGGAATATACAGAGCCCTTTAATGTGAGACTTCTGAAGAGTAAAGTAAAATCAGTTTCCCTAGTTATTAAGGCTCATTGCAAGAATTTGCTAGCATCAATGACATGATTAAAGACCAGATTTAGACGAGGTGTGGGCCCATGAAATTCCCAAGCGTACAAACTTACAAGCACTTTTTAAAACATCGCTTATGATATAGCTACAGGGTGTTGTTGGCAGATCTGCTCCTCCCTAACTTACCCAGCCTCTGCTCATGCTGATGAAAACTTTAGTGCAGTAACTTCATGGCACATAATTCAACGATGTTAAAATAGGATAATTCATTCCCTTCCCTCTCACATTTTATTTCCTTCTATTAAATAAATTTCAGGCTCAGAAGTAACAAGGGAGTTGAGTTTGTGACCTGAATATAGCTGAGATTTACCTGCAGATTACTTCCAGTCCCTTCACATGTTCCTTCCATTTTCAAACTAGAGCTCTCTCTAGTAATATCACGTTAGTTTTTCATGCTGAGGTTTTGAGGTACTGAGTTCCAACCATTTTCATTTTATGATGATCAGTCAATGCGCGCAAGTCAAATCCTGATTTATTCCAGCCATTAAGTGGCAAAGATTCTTGGGTATTTGGGCTGCAAGCAATACATTACACCAGAGGCAGACAACTTTTTTCTGATGCTCCCGCACACGTATCGCGATCTTCACTCAATGAGAGCCACAGAACTGGTCTCTCCTTCCTTGCAGAGTGAGTGGGGCAAGTAAGGTTTTTGTCGGGATGAAGATGGAGGTGGCCTCCAGAGGTCTAACACACTGTCCCTTACAGACAGGAGTGGTCCTAGACTGCAGTAACGATGGCCTCAGCATCATCTCTTAGCTCAATTCCTTTCTCTTGCAGGATCTGAACTACCTGGCAGTTTCTGTATAGCCCCAGGGTGAGAGTTACACTTGAAGTAATGCCAAACGAAGCTTGGTGTTAGGCATGCGGGTTACTCGCTGCTGCTTCACTGTTGCACTGACACACAGGATTTTCAATATATGCCACCAAATACTGCACAGGTCAAGGTTAGCCTGATGTTAAGGCAGTTATTTAAAATGCATAGGCACTGCTGCTGAATTTAGTACTGTGGATTCTCAAATTAATTTTCTGAAAATTTGTGGCATTTGTTAAGAAGAAGAAGAGACAGAAACACAAGAAATGAATTTTTGGAAGCAGTGAGTAATGGCAAGTTAAAAAGGGCCCAAGATGTTTGTTTGTTTATTTTTTTTTTTTAAATCCACTTCCACAAATTGCCAAAAGACTTGGTGTTTGTTTTAAAAAATATGAATGCCCATCCCTAGCTGCACATGTGTGTAATAGCTCCCAGGTGTGCTCATGCTGTCCTGGGGAGCACACAAGAGGCATTTCCAGCATTTTACTGCTTGTGCCATTGTCCTCCTTCTACCCAGCCCTCTCACCCACGGCTCCTGTGTGATAAAATGACCGATAGTGTTTAGTGACCCGTACCACCACTTTCCACTTTGAGAGCCTGAAATAGATTTTCCTTGTCTCTGATGAGTTAAAATCCTGTCTGTGCCCTACGACCCATTGCCTGAAGTGTGCAGGAGAGCAAATAGCAGCTATGGAGGCAATGGAGTTTAAGGCAGCAGGAATCTGTTTGCAGAGCACCAGAATATGCAACTTTCTTGCCACGTGTTATAAAACCAGCCTCTGCTGACACCTCTAAAGACTTCTAGAGTTGGCCAAGGTAATCATAAAATGTACATCTTGCTGGACAAAGACCAGTGAATGTGCTGTGCCTTCCCATCTAGGGTAACGCAGAGTAACTCCACAACAGAAAGGATTTTAGCAATAAGGTTAACAGCTGTTACTAGTACAGTCGTTAAATAAGTCCAGAAGTGCTAAGGAAACATGTTCTGGACTTGCATATCGTAGGCTCATCTGTGGTCATGAATATGAGTTGTCATCTGAAAGTATTCACCAGGATGTCTGTCTGGAAACAGTCAGAAGTCAGATCCGTTGATGTCTAGCTGCTAAAATCAAAGAAGTTTACTGTAAGTTGCTACTCTCGAAGAGCAGTTATAAATTCATCTGGTTTTCTTCTTCAGCAAAGTGCATTTTCAGAAGAGTGGAATTAAACCTAATGAGGAACCTGCAGGCTCAGTCTGTCCAGCCAGCCTTGGTGCTCCAGAGGTCAGAGGTGCTGCCAGCTGAGCTACAGAGGTGGTTGGATCTCACCTGCAGTTTTTTTTCTCTTCTCTAACTTAATCACTTAATGGAGTTCCAGAAATATTTTCTGAGTAAACACAGCAGCCCTTGTTTTCACTGCTGAAAAGATGACTTGGGAAGAATCTTCCTTCTGTAAATACCAGTAATAATGCTAGAGACTTGCATTGCATCATGAATACAGTTGAGGCAGAATTAAAAAAAAAAAAAAATTCAGCCTCAGAAATAAAAAAGATGTTTCTAGATATGTAGAGAATATGCAGGTACGACAGCTGTTTCACTCTTTTTGCTTTGCTTGGTTTTTTCAAGTGAATGTTATAGAACACACAGGGACTATTTTGTGCTGTTTCCCTCCCCAGCCCAATTTTTTTTTTTTTACTGAATACTTCTGACACCCCTTTAGATAGTGATTTTAATTAATTTCCTAATTATTAAGAGTATACCTGCTCAGAGAAACATTCTAAACAGTACAATTGTAAAGATTAATTGTTCAGATGTCGTTAGAGCCATGCTCTGTGCTCAAAAGCACCGGTGAATATCTACAGTCGCATTATTTAAATCATGTAAATCTATCTTGGACTAATGCCATTATCTCTAAAATCAAAATCTGCTCCATAGCATTTGATTATCTTCTTGCTTACAGTATTTTTATTGTGCAGTGATGTCAGTGTCTTCAAGGTACTAGTGAAACTAGTCTTTTCATCCTTAAAAAAACAAACAAAACCTGGGCAAACTCTTTAGAGCAGAAATGAAACAATTCCTTCTCTCTAGTGGTCATTCCCTTCAGACTTTGGAACAGAAGGCGAAGCCTGTTTTCCGTGGAGCAGTTTTCTGAAGATTAAGTAAGAAATAATTACTACTTTTCAGTTGTGCAAATCAGTGGGACACAAGGCAAGAATAGTTGGGGGGGTGTCGAAAGACAGGGAGGAGGTGATGGTGTTAATGGAAAAGAAGTGGGTGGTAATCGCACATTAAAGACCCTGGGATATTAACCTTTGACTTGCACATGTTGTTTGTTTCATGCTTGATTAATGGTTTTAAAATTTAGAAGGAAAGACACCTTTTGGCCTTTTAAACAATGCACACCTTTAGTGAAACACTTCTCTTTGTTTTGGTTGTTTATTGGAAAGGGGAAAATCGAATGGTGTTTTTCAGACTCGCAGCCATTTGACTGCATTTATAGCAGTAGTTGATGGCCTCTTATTTGGAGCTTGTGCCGTTTCATTGGGAGTGCAACACATGCTGCATTCATCCAGAGGATTAACTGAATTCGCTGAATTAGGAGGGTGACCTTGTCGAGCACAATGTGTTTGGCTACGTGAGGTTTTGGTTCTCCTTGCTTTTTTGGGAGGTTTGGCTTGGGTATTTTTTAATATCCCTGAAGTTTTTATGCTATCTTATCCAGGTTCCTGTCCCCGTTTATGTTTTTGAGTGAGTGCCGACAGTATTTTTAATGTCACATGATGTCAGTGTATTCCAGGTGCTAGCGAAACCAGTCTTTTATCCTTAAAAAAGACAAACAAGGAATGTTGGACAAAATTCTGCCTCCGCCACACATGCAGGGTCCTGCTGAGTCCCAGTGCGAACCATGCCTGCTTGCAAGATTCCGACTGGGCTTATAAACCTCCGGTCATGCATCGATGCAGGCTAGCTCTAGGATGAATGCATTGGGTTGAGTACTACTCCACTGACAGTGTTACTATATTTCATGTTTTAACTCACGGAGTAGTAAATTGTCACCTTTGTGTATGACCCCCTCGTATTTCCAAAGCAGGTTGAGTGTGATGAGTGCAATTTACTTGATATTGGTATTTTACATAAGACCCTTAAAAACTCAAATTCCCACTTCTCAGTGTGAGTTATTATGGATCAGATTTTTTAAAGCTGTTTAAAGACTTCAGGTACCAAGTTCCTGTTGAATTGTCCAGGTCCCTTCTGTAGCTGTGAAATTCTAACCCTAAAGGTCTTGGGGAGAAACAATCCCTGTTTTCCTCCAGTCCTTAGTCCAAATTTCTTTAAACAACTTAGCATAACAATATATATATTGTTTTTTCTACAGGCATTTTCCCTTGCATTGTGTGAGTGGAATGCCTTGTACATATTCACCTCCAAAGAGCTTTGAGTTGAAAAATCAGCATAATGAAATGTTGTTTAGTGTTGTAGACTTTACTCTGTTTGCATAGCATGCAGTTTTATTTCTGTAAACATCAGATATTCATATCTGTTATTTATGTAAATTTTTATGTCTGCTATAGATTTGCAATCTTTGCATATTCTCTATTGAACTTTGATTGTATTGTTTGTAAAACATAGACGAGAATTTAATGCCCGTTCCTGGTGATGATGAAGCATTTTCTTGCTTCCCAGAAGTATACTTAATCTTTTAATTTTATCAGAGGTGGAATTTAAATAGATACATCTGAAAAGCTAACTGAATGAACGTGTTTTTATTTGTTATGGAGCTTTCAGTAAATGGTATGTGACTGTGAAAAGAGCTACTGTGTGTGGGAGTGCTGGTGTTTGAACTGCTGATTGCTGCCAAAGGTTACTGGAGTGAAGACAAAACGAATCCTTCAAGGCAATTAAAAGTAATGTAGTTGATGAAACAGAAGCTGCTAATCCCTTCCAGTTTCATCTAACTTTAGATTTAGGTCAGCATGCCAGTGACATAAGCTGCACAGGAGGTGAAAGCCACTGCTAAAACTTCCCTACGGATGGTGTGCCGCGGCGTGTCTTTTGGGGAGGAAGGAGTACCGGGAGCGTATCACACTAATGCTCTACACACTCCAGGGGCTCCCCATTCAATTCTGAACACACTTCGAGGTCCTGATCCTCCTCTTCTTAATGCACTAGGACCTGGCTTGGAGACGACCGTTCCATTTTCAGCCAGGAGGCACAGGTTTAACAAAGATGCTGCACTTGCTATAGCCCTGGGTGGAACTGGGAGTCAGAGGCAGAGGATGCTTTAAGCATGGGTCAAGCAACCAGCATAGGTCAGAGTGAACCTGGACCTGCTTACAGCGTGCTGTGAAGACCAAAGTTTTCCCTATAACTCTGCCCTCAGCAGAGAGAACCAAATAAATTTAATTCTCATAGCAGGAAAGAAGGGGGAAGAGGAAAAGGGTGGAGTAGCAGGATAGAAAAGAACACGGGAATTGAAAAATGGAGGGGAATGTAATAAGCATGTGTTATTCTGGAAAGAAGGCTGATTTAAAAAAATTAAACTTCCTGCTATTAACTAAAATAATACAAACCCAAATAAGCTTAAAATAGACATCTTTCCTATCTTTCCATTAAAAAAAAAAAAAGAAACATCTCTGATTTTTATAGATTTTGTTTGTTTATTTTAAGATGAGACTTGTGTGTTGTCTCAGGTTCAAATATCAGGTTTCTGTGTTCTCACAAAAATGCATGTAGACTACTGGGTATTTGAAGGGTCATCACTCAAGTCCTGCTCAGAGCAGAGTGGTATCTGTGTTAGCAAAGAAAGATTAAAGACGAAAAACCAGCTGCACCCCAGAGGTCAGAGTATCCTGTGGGCAGAAGCTCTTGCTGCTCTAAGCAGGTCAGCTCAGCTGAACTTTTAATATCTGTAAGTTTTAACATACTCTGCCACAACCAGAACTTGGTTTTGTAACATTTCATACTATGTTTCTGCTATATATTTACACGTAGTCTGAAAAAGATTGGGTTAGGCAAACCCATGTAATGGGTAAATGTCCATGTAAACCAATCTTTTTTTTCTGCACGTTTGTTGCTTTAGCCTCAAGGAACTCAGCAGAAGACGGTGGACACAACTGCCCCAACTGTGTCACTCCCAGTGCAGGTCAGTGCAACTTGTGCCTTGAAGTCACTTTGTGCTTCTCAAATATTGCCTGTTTTCACACTGAAAGAAGCGGAATTACAGTGCAAAGCAGTTTTTTTCTCTAAAATTCAGCACATTTTTATTGTAGCTAATCTATGAGAGAAGCAATGCTGTGAGAAGCAAGTATTTTTACTGCTGTACATTTGTGCAGTGTGTGCTTCTGCTGTAATGTAGGGGTTCAGGGAATTAAAATGTCTTTATGGTTATAGTAACTGCAGGTTTTGGGGGGTTTCTAAAGTAGTATTAAGAGGAAAAACCTCACATGGTGTTCATCATCTCTATAATGATCCTATTTCTTACCCATTTACTTCAAGGGATTTCTTCCTCTACTCACACAAATAAAGGCAAGGTCAATACATCCCGTTAAAAAGTATACCTCATTCACAAAACATCTTTCATCCCCATCCTTATCCATCCTATCCGGCAATCGCTCGTCTTTTCACTACTGAGGACATCTCACATCACGAGGATATGTGCTGCACCTTTACCCTCTGGTCCTCAATCACCTGTTAGCTCGAGCACCGTGGTGCCAAAATCGTACCTGTTAGTCAGTAACACCACTAAAAGGTCACGCCGCCTCTGAACGGCTGCAGGGCTGTACCCGAGTCCTTCAGAGAAGAACAGGTACCATCCCGCAGCAAGGCTCCCGCCCCGGTATAGCTCTTTATTCCTTGTAGGAAACCCAAGGGCCAAGGAAACATCCCTATGCACATGCTGAGCTGTCTCAGCGGTAGCGCCGGGGCTAAGTGGTTGAAAGTTAGTTCAGGTACCTCTGGGCGCAGGTGTGCCGTACAGCGTGTGTAAGAAGTGCTCCCTGCTGCTGGTAGTGCAGGTTAACTCTGACCCTCACTTCTCTAGCCATCTCCTCCCCAGGGCATCCCTGTGTACCACTCCTCACCTCCAGGTATATAATGGGAAGTTGATTTTCCCGTTCCAGGCAGTCACACTGATTATGGACAATGTTTCAGTGCTCTTGGCCGAGGTCAAACAAGGCTCAGTCTTGCCTTTTATTGTAGCTCTCTGTGTGGCAGCGGCAAAAGTAGGGGGCAGAGCAGTGGAGCAGTATGAGGAAAATACTCTTTACTTAAGGCAAGCTGAACTAAACGCTGGAAGCTGTTGTCTGTGACAATACCTGGAGCAAAGAGGTCACCATCAGGTGCCCTTGACATAGCACAGCTGTGTCCCAGGGAATCCACCATCCAAACCCTAGCAGAGATACCAAAATAGCAACAGTCAAATGAATAGCTGGAGAAGGTGATGTGGGAAAGGGAGGGAGGTTGAGCTAGGATACAGGAGGAAAGGGTAACGTTCCTCTGCTGGCAGGGGATAGACTGGATCAACTATTCATTGTGTCAGGCAAAGAGGTGAAAGACTTGACAGAGTGAATGGTGTCTATTTTTAGTAGATAGAAAATGCCTTCTGCCTCTTTTGCATAAGAGAAGGAGTGCTACACATCTCTATTTCTGTTTAAAATGAGGGATTCAATCTAGCTCTCCAGTTCAGCCAAAATGCCCGTAGGTGTCATGAGTATCTTTAGAGCTGATGACTTGGAGATATCATGCCCATGTTCTTTCTACCATACCCATTAATCCCCCCTGCAGCTGCAGTGTTCTGCAAGCTGGGGCGAGTGTGGAGAAGGCGTGAGAAACCCAGGGGAGGGTGGCAATGCCCTGCCTGTGCCGCACGGGGCCAGGGCTTCACTTCGGGGCAGCAACAGTTGGATCCCATCCAGCAGTGGTGTGATGGGGCAGGGCTGGGTGCAGATCCGCAGCCAAGCTGGATTTCAGTCCCAGAGGTGACAGCGATGGTCCTGTACACCAAAGTTGTCATCTAGTTACCATAACAACAGGGCGCATCCTTTGTAGTCCGGGCACTCCACGCCTGGTGTGCGATGCTCTGCAGTTGCTCTAACAAGCTAAAATAGGCTTTTATTTTGTTCTTCTAACATCTATTGTTTGGGATAGAGAAGGAACAGTAGCTCACAGCCATTGTGTTTTGTGACGGGTTTTTGCCAGCTTGTCCTAAAACTTGTGGGTACAAGGGAAGGGGATGTCCGGATGGTACTGTTTTGCATTCTTATTTTGCAAATTTGGAAAATAAGCGCATAGCATGTATATATGCATAGACAGAAAACACTTGCAAAAAACAAGTTAGCGTATCTGGGAGTTGAATGTCACAGTGAGTTTTTTGGGGTGTTATTCATTGTTAGCAATAAAAAATATTGCTGGGGTTTTACTAGTGTGGTGTTCTCACAGTATGAAGTGTCTGGAAGTTGGTCTGCTCTATCAATTATGTGACATAAATTATTAGTGCAGACCATTCTTCACTATAAAGTTTTAAAAAAACAGTTGTATGTTAAAGAATCAGGGTTAGGAATAACATGTTAAAAATTTGCCTTTTTTCTCCGTGCTCAGTCTGTGCTCTCTTGTTCTGCTGACATTAAAGAGTCAAGGCACAGGAAAGTGCAGAAGACTTGTCATTCCTGTTGCATGACTCATCCCCTAGCATTCAGGAGGGCTTTTGTGTGCATAATGTTTCATACAGGCACAATTCTTTACCAGTAAGTCAAATTCTATTGCCTTCATTTTTGTTTACTACCTTGATATTTGGTAGTACTTAAAATAATTTCTAAGGGATCTGATTTCCACCCTAACTCTCAAAAAGACCCAAATCTTTTTAAGGTGACTCCAATCAAATTTTAACACCTTGTCCTAAAATGCTCTGAGGGTTATTGTAAAGCAAGGCTAATAAAAGGTTTCTTTTTAAAATAATGAGACATACATAATATTATTTTCTCAACTGGCTGGGTAAAATATTTTCCTGTTGACATTTCTGAAAGAGGCAAGACAATTCTTTTTCAAGAATGAGTTTATATGCAATAGGAAGCTGGAATAGCAATAGCAATCTTTGCAAATCCTAATGAAAGCCATAATCCAGTGGAATAAGTCTGCTTCATAACGCTAAATCATTATAATTACCGCCTGCTCTTTCAAACCCACAGACCAGCAGCTCCAAAGTACCGTCTCCCTGTCTAGATATACTGGAGTCAAGAAATTTTCTCTCTCTGTATATACATACATCACTCACTTGCGATGCCTAACTCAAGCGTCAGCATCAGGAATTTAACCACAATGCCTTGAGTGCAGATGGTCAGCATATTAGTTTACTATTCAGCTGAGTCAGTACTCCCTCCAGTTGGCTTCTTCGTTCAGCGTGGTTTCCCGTGTGCCATTAAGCTAACCCTGGCTCCAATTACCCTCACAAATAACAACCCCCTACAAATATTTTGAGGGAATTTTCTGAATGCCCCACCTTGACTAACTGCATGCATTTTACTGCTGCAATACGTTTCAGGTATTCAGTATTTTCTGACTTTGAGGTAATAGTTTTAGTGTTTACAGCCTTGGTAGAATGGCAAAGGCATGCTCGCTACATCATGTTGCACTTGTCAAATGCTGCCTCTATTATTAGCAGGAGGAACTGCACAATATAGCAATTTGAGGCCATAACCAAAAAAATATACATTTTCCATAATAGTAAACCTTCTCTTTCTCCTATATGACCAAATTACAGTCTGCTAAAATCAACAGACAATAAACTAGCTGGGTTTTGAAGACTTGTAGAGTAATTCTGGAGCCATAAACAGTCCAAAAATCAGCTGCTCATTTATCCAAGTTCCAAAATGCTGACTCCATCTTTTTTTTCAATCACATAATAAACAGTTGCACAACAATAGGCTTTCTGAAATTGCAACTGCTGTCATGAGGTGCTTGAGTATTTTGAACACTGAGTGAAATATTCGTACCAAATCTTTGTTTTCTGGTAAGCACCGGATAAAGGCCATGCACTTGAAAATATGGTGCATATTTTCTTAAATGTTTATGTAATTGTTTGTTGTTTCAGGGCAGTTATTGCATGCTGCTATTGGTAAGGAAAGGCATGCTAGATAAAAAGAAAAAAAGGTGGCCAGCAAGAAAAAAAAGTGAATCCTCAGTCTGTTTGCATGAGGCAATTTAGCTAGGTTCAGGCCCTGGGAACCAAGAAAGTGGTAACACTCCTCCAGGCTGCTCCGCCACTGCGGCTAAGAAGCTGTGAAAAAATAGACTCTTTCAGGGCTTGAATGTGAATGAGTTGAACTCTCCTGTTACTAGAAAATCTTTTCAGATTCAGACAGAACTGAGCAGGTTTTCAGTTAGTCGTATCCCATTCATTCCCTCACCCCTTATCCTCCGCTTGCTGATTCAGCTTGTAACAGTACAGGTTAAGGCTTTTGAAGTCTGATCAAAGATCCCACAGCAGCTGCAGAGTGGTGG
Source organism: Harpia harpyja (assembly GCF_026419915.1). Classification (NCBI taxonomy): domain Eukaryota; kingdom Metazoa; phylum Chordata; class Aves; order Accipitriformes; family Accipitridae; genus Harpia; species Harpia harpyja. The sequence continues at coordinate 12,696,051 of NC_068962.1, read as the reverse complement.
AACTGAAGGCACCTTGCCTTTTGTGCTCTTCCTAGTTGCAAAGGCTGTTGCTCCATCACAGCTATCATCGTCATCTGAACCAGAAGCAAAAATACAGATTGCTCTGGAACTTGGCTGGTATTTTAGTTGTTGAATTATGACTAATCCAAAAGGTTGGCTAATGCTAAATGACTTTGTTGCCTCTGCTCATATGCCGATTGCTTCTCAAATCCTGCTGCCTCAGTTCCCCGATCTAAACCGTCATCTCGATCTAAAACACCTTTACAAGAAATATTGCTGAGTACACCTGCATCACCACTCACGTGGGAAGAAAAACTTACCTGGCTCGTGTCTTACAGCCTCTGCTTATGAACCACTGATGTGTTTTGACATTTTTAGCCTTCCCGTGTCATTGGAACGATGAGTGAACTGGAAAGCACCTTGTCATTAAATGTTCTTCTTATAAGTATGATCAAAGCCCCCTTTTTGTGTGAGGTCCATGCAGCCCCATTTTTACACAAGGTCCACATAGTTTACTTGCTAGGAAGGAAGGACTGGCAGGGAAGGACTCTGCCTATGCTGAGTAACAATTTAAAAGAAACAGAAGTATTTCTGTAGTCTCTGGAGTGGTAGTAATAGCTTAAGGTACACTGGTAAAACAGCCTTGGATTAACTGATACAGTTTTCAGTTAACAATCTTAAAACTATCAGCAAGATACATTTCTCCATTGAGTTTGGAATCAGAGCTGGACAATGTCTGTCCATGTTTTTGCAAATAGGTCCTCTTCTATTTATGTTGACTCCTGAAACTAACTGTACATTCAATTTTAAATCAATGAGCAAATCTTGCTATTTTTTTTTTAAAGTTGAAACAAGGTACTGGGATATGAACCAGTTACTCCAGCAAGTGACACCTCAGCCTGTCCCTGTTAGCCCAGCAACTTTTACTGACTTTTTGGTGTTTATATATTTATTGCTGTTTTTCCACCCCTTCCACTTACCCCTAAATTGCTGGGCAGGATAAGGTTTTTGGTTCTGTTCTCCTCTGGGAGAACTCCTCGGGTCTTGCGATGAGAAGAGGTGGGTCTCATGGCTCTTTTCCGTACCACAAAGCTTTCTGCAGAATCGGTCCTTGAGAGGAGATCATAAGATCCTTCTTGGTAGATGCGCGTGTGAAGAGACCCCTGTGCCTTTCTCTTTGCTTCTCAGGCCACCTTCCTCAGTAGCAACCTCTTCTCCTGCCAGGGAGGAGCCATAGCACCAGAAAAGATTATGAAGGTTTTCTCTAACTGGACACTGGTGTCATTTTGCTGCCCAGCTCTCTTATTACTGAGAGTTTGTCCCTGTCCACATCTGATGTCAGTACTGACATCTACCAAGCAAACCAAAATACTTTGACTAGTCAGCAGCATCGTACCCACAAGCTGGTATTTTTCACTTATCTCAGCATTTTTCCTGCAGAGGAAAAAGCTAATGGTTTCTGTATAGCTTCTGATGCAGGGCAAAGGCTGCGTCCTATTGTCAGTTCATTTCAGTTCACATTGGATCTTGTGATTGCATGTGCAGTGCAAAAAATTATTATTTTTGCTACCTGCAGCATGATAAACAATGTTTCAACAAGATTGCTGATCTGTAGCAAGCTCTGCATCGAGCCTAGGACTGGGTTTTCCCAAGTCTGTGAAGGGTGGGCAAAGTTATCGGCAAAGGCTGGGGTCTGCTGAGTTCTGTTTTCCTTCACAGCCTCATTATTTAAATGGCTGCTGATAAATGAGGTACAGAAAATTACATTAAAATGACTCATGATGTCAGCAATCATGGCTGCCTGGAAATGTTACATTGCTGTCATTGCACAGAGAGAACAGGACCCAGCACTGGCTGGTGTACACCGTCAATAAGGGGAATTGATCCCTGATCCCTTCCTGCCCTTTGCAGAAGAGAAGTGCTTTTGGCTGGGAGAAGTAAGGAGAGAAAAAGAAACATATAGTTGCATTTATGTTTGTTAATCATTTTTATAGACAACAGAAATAAATATTTTTGTGACTTAAAATACAGTGCATTGAAATGTTTCCTGGTGAGGGTAATTAGACCAGCATGTAACGGTGTCTGACGAGCAACATGAATTCATTGACTACCAACTGTTGAATCTTACATATTTGATCTGTTTCTACTCCTTATGTTTTATTAATGCCAACCTTCAGTTCTAATAACACCTTATTCTGTGCTTCTCAGTCATCTACTGAGGAATGAATTTTCTGGGAGTCATTCCTAAGGAAGAAATGATGTGGGATTGAACCTGTCATTCCTGTGGAGCATTAACCAGGCTTTGGCGTTGAGAGAACTCTTTCAGATCGCTCCACGCAACACACCTTTTATAAAGATAACGCATACAGTAAAAAACATATTCTGTGAGCTGTGTAGCTTTCTATTTTGCTACAATGAAATCCAGAGGGAGAAAGTCATTAGGACCACAGGTGAGATTCTGTGATTCTGCGTGGGTGTGCGTGGTGCCAGGTAGGGAGGGTGCAAGGACCCCCTCCCGTTGCACAGCAATTAACGGACAGAAACACAATTAATCAACAACTGTGATAATATGTTATAGCTTTGGAGGTGCAAGGCCTCTGGGTCTGTGTGTAAACCACGAGGATCAGATCTCTGGTCAGCACGTGGATCCCACAGGTAAGGAAAAGACCAGGACGCAGTCTTGTTCCCCTCCTGCACCCCCTTTGCTGCTGGAGGAAGACCCGAGGAGGTGGAGAGGGAGCAGGGGAGCCCCAGAACTGGCTTTGGCAAGTGGCCTGGCTCCGGTTGAGCAGGGGACGGGGTTTGCTGCCCGTACGGCAGCTCCCACGGTCACACCGACACCCCCATCCCCTCCGCAGCCTGGAGCCACTGCCAGAGACAGAGACCCTCGCGCTGGGTATAGAACCCCGCTCAGTGCCGTCGTCTGCGTATCGAGTCATTAAAAAGCATGCTGTTAGGAAAAGGGCATATGGAGGCAGGAGCCATGACCTGACCTGATGAATCTTTCGATTAATTTAGGCCACTTTAGCTGCATCCAGACCAGGCCTGGCAGAGAGGGAATGCATATATTTTTTAGAGATTTTATTATACCTGCTTTGTTCCTCTGTTTTTTTTTTTTTAAATTTTTTCCGTTTCCATTTATATTTGTTTCAAGAGAAACTTGATTTAAAGCTAAGAGATTCTCCTGTTGGGGTGGTTTCTGAGGAGGTGTCCATGAAGGCCCAGCAGCCTGAATGGGCAGCCCAGATTTAATGAAAATAAATGGCATCTGCTCACGTGTAACCATGTCTTACAGAGAACCCTGTGTCTTGGTGTTTCTGTGATACAACAAGCCAGTCAAAATCCCCCCTTTATTTTTCCTACAAGCAAGAGATGACTCTTCTGATAAGTTTTTTTCAGTTTGTGTCTAAAAGCGAACACTTGAAGGGGGCCTCTGTTTCTGCAGTACAAAGATCACAAGATCTGGGCTTCATGGATGAGAAGAGCAGACTGTGAATCTTCTGCCATATGTCTTTGGGATAGCATACCTTACAATGTCAACAGAGAATGCGTTCGATTAATCAGATGAGTGTTGTGTCCTTTTACATGAACCAGCCATCTATAAGGCATGCATCTCTCTCTGCTTTTTAAAAGCAATTTTAGTCTGATGTTTTAATCCACAAGCATATTACAGAATTGTTATCATACAGCACATATTCCTTTGTATTTCCTGTGTTGCACCACAGAATTATTTTGTTCTCATATTGTAATGTACATTTGTGAGAAGCTTTTCTGAAGTAAAAGTACATAACCAATGCTTTAAAAAAGTATTGCTTGAGGAAATAATTTTATTAATCCTACACACAATATCCTTCCTGTCAAACAGTGGAATTTAGATGGCAGAATCAATAACGTAGTATCCACGTGGGAATTGCTAACACACAAATTAGTGTATGGTGCTTCTGCACTTGGTAAGAAAGATACCCTGTGTTCCCTCAGTCTTTTATTGCTGTGTGATCAAAGAGAATTATGGACACAAACAATCCAGTAAAATATAATGGAATATTTCATGAATTGCGATGTTTACTAACAAGAGTAGAAGTTGCTATTTTCAAGACCTGGCTGAACAGAGTAGCAAACAATATTTAGGGTAGTAATAAAAGGCAAATTATCATTGTTTTCCTGTAAAGCCCATCATGGAGGTAAACTAAAATCTAATGCAATCTGGTAACATTAATACGCACTCTTTATGGCATAGCGTGTGAATATTGGAACACTAATGGTTCATCATATTTATTCCATGTAGCAATATTCTTTTGTGTTACTGAAAATATAAAGGGATGTAAATTAGATATAATGAAATAATTTAATTTCTAATGGTTACAGAATAATCTAAATATGCTGAACAAGACCCCGTGACTGCCTGCTCCAGTAATTGCTCAGTTGTATGCTTATTTTCATAATCAATGCATTACTCAGACTATCTTTAGTGGAATTTATTACCTCATTTTCAGTTTCATGCTACTTAAATATGCAGTAGCCAGTCCCACAGAAAATTGTGATCTGTACAGCAAAGAATCATGGTGTCAGAGGTCAGAGTTCTTTGTTTTGATTCCTCTGAAATTGCTCTTTAATATTCTAAAAAGGGCGAAAAGCATGTAATTTGCATTTAAAATACCGCCTTCCTGCATTACATCCCCTTGAATATATCTTTTGGATAGTGGACATTTATCATAGCATTCCTCTTCACTCTGGAAACAGTGCAGAAGGTAGCTGAAGAACCTTTATAACTGTGCAGTACAAGGTAATAAATACGAAACTGCCACAGGATTACTATGGTAACCATCAAGCCTGTCGAGCTTCCAGCCGTACTGAAAGGTAGGTTCAATTTTCAGCTCATCAACTCTTCCCGATGATTTACTTGTTGACACTGCACATTTGATATAGTAGTGTTAATGCCCTCTTGCATCGCAAGGGACTAATACCGACACCCTGTTTTATAAGGCAATATGCCGTAGCGACCCCAGGAAATCATTTAAAATTGTAGAATTGTATTCCTGTCAGCAAATGCATTAAGTGGCATAAATTACCAGATTTCAAATCCTGTTTTAAGCTGCTGCAACTTTGTATGGAAGAAGAGACTCTTTTCACACGGCAGTGCGCCGTGAGTTTGGAATTGAGATTGAAATCTTGTATTTACTTAAACATTTATAGGAAGGGATACGTGCAGGTCATCCTGGTGTGCATATCCCTGTGCATGCATCCTTCTCCAGTTCTTTACTGCAAAGACGGAGGGGGTTTTGGCATGCAGCGGGGTGATTTGTCTTTTTTGTCCTGTAGTATTCTCCATGGAAATGATCTGTGGTTTTGACTAAGTATGGCAAATGCTGTTATGCCTCAAACAGATTACTTGAAATGTTATGTTTTGCATTTACGCACCCACTTTCTCTCCAGGGTAGACGGAAGCTGCGTCAGGTGGGCCAAATAATCCAGGGATTGCTGACTGACATCTTGATATTTCTATTTTTGAAGCTGTGCCCCAGCTTTCTGAGGTCAATCCAAATATGAATGCTGTGTAAGTGAGCTTAAAGTGCCTTTTTTGCTGAAGAAAGAGAAGAAACCCATATTAGTTTTTAACATTCAAGTAGGTTCCGGAACAATGAAACTTTTGAAGCCTGGTTTACGAGAGGATTTGTGGCTGTGGGTGTGGGTGTGTGTCTCACTTGGAGTGTGGCTGGATCCTTTAGCATCTAGTTAGGTGTGTAATCTGATTGTCTGAATGGTACGTAAAGGCAATTTAGTCTCTGTTATAATATCTCCATTATGAGTGGATTCTTTTTTGTGTGTCGAAAGCCAAACTCAGCATTTAGCTTTTTTTCTCAGCGTGGGTACTGATCAAATTTAACATCCCTGCTCTGATACCTGTCTTCAAAAAGACTGTAGGAGCTTAGTAGCTTTTCGACTTCCACTTTCTGTCAAATTTGATGGAAACTGACTGGCTGTTGCTAAAGGTAGCAGATACAGGAAGGAGTGTGTCCCCTCTCACATATGCCACTCTATAATCATCTTTCTCTGGAAAAAATAATGGGAAAAAATCCTGCATGCAGCAACCAATATGCTGGTAGTCCAGCGCCCTTTGAAGTGGAGCTTCTTGACCAGAAAACATGGGACTCGGTTTGAAATAACTTTGTCAACCCAAGCATTCTGATACCTGATAGTGTCACTCACCCTATCATCCATCGCAAGGAGGATTTAAAGATTTGTAGCTTGAAGGATCTTTAGATGTCCATTCCTTCCTTTCCCTAAAATAGTCCCTAAGATTCCCCTCAAAACACTATACTCATATTAAAAAAAAACCAGCCAAAGCATTACTGGTAGTACTGGGGATTTGCAAAAGAATATCTGCCCCAAAATGTTACCCTTCTGCAGTTATGAAGTATTCCACCTGCTGAAAAATATTTGTATTGGTTTGCCTGGAAAATTCTTTGTTTGCTGTTCCTTGGGACATAACTGCTATTTATTTGTTGGTAATAATCAGTTTGGTTAGCATGAACACCCCATGAAGATAACATGGGAAACCCCCAAACTGGAAATGTGCTGTCCCTTACTCCTTCTCACAGTTTGAATTTGGATTGTCTTCCAAATGGTAAGGGCAGAGGCAGGAGCGGGCCCCCCATCAAACAGGCAGTGGTTTGGCACGCGTACGCGTGTTCTCTGCTCACTGAGAGCAGGGGCACCGTGCTATAGAAGTGCTTCTTTGGGTCCTTTCCCATTGGTGGGGTTTAGTCACTATTATTGGGGAGGGGGATGTTTCAACTTGGCTGGCTGTCAGATACCTACCCAGCCGCTCGCTCACTCCCCCTCCTCAACAGAATGGGGGAACAAAATAAGATGAAAAGCTCATGGGTTGAGATAAGGGCAGGGAGATCACTCCCTGATTACCGTCATGGGCAAAACAGACTTAACTTGGGGAAGATTAATTTAATTTATTCCCTGTTAAAAATAGAGTAGGAGAGTGAGAAACAAAGACAGGACCAAAGCCACTTTCCCCCACCTCCTTCTTCTCAGGCTCAAATTCACTCCTAACTCTTCTACCTCTTCTGCCCCCCCAGCGGTGCAGGGGGATGGGGAACGGGGGTTGCAGTCAGTCCATAACGCTTAGTCTCTGCTGCTTCTTCCTCCCCACACTCTTCCCCTGCTCCAATATGGGCTCCCTCCCACAGGATACAGTCCTTCACAAACTGCTCCAGCATGGGTCCTTCCCATGGGCTGCAGCTCTTCAAGAGCTCCTCCAGCATAGCTATTACCACTCAAAGGTCATAGTGACCAGCACAGAAATGAAGACTCTGGCATGCGTTTCCCTACAAGGTAATGACTAAGAAGTAAGTAAAGTGACGGGCAAAGGAAGGTGCCTTTATGCTGGCACCACAATAGTGTTCCGTCTGCTGAAATGACAAAGAAAGAAATGTGTTTCTTCAAGAAGGCTGGCCTTCAAAAAGATGGGGTCTTCCTTACCTTAATTAGAGGGATCACTCCATCCCATGTGATGACAGTCTCATGTTCTGAGGATCAGTAGCACACTGTCATGCAGGGCCATGGGCTCTATGGGGAAGGCCAGAAGCAAAGGGCCATTGCATTTTATAAAGGATAGCAAGAAGGAAAATCTGAGGAAGGAAGAATGTGTTTTTGTTTAAATGTTTGACGGTGATAGATGTTGGTTAGTGTTGCTTTCCAGACCACAGTTGCTTGAAGGCAGTAAAGTTCACTTTTTCTGGCAGGTCATAGCTAGAGCTTTGTTTAAAACATTGGTTCTTGGCTATGCTGTTAAGTAGAAACTTAATAAGCCTCCATATTGTCACAGCCCTAAAGCTCTATCTGGACTGAGATTTAAGTGGATGTATGTATCTTTCTGGACAAACACAGATGGATTCAGTTCTTGTTGGAAAGCTGCTTATAATTTTCTTTAGGCAGTTTATGCATATCTCAAATTAGAAATGTGCCTAATAAAGCCTGGTATCATTTAATAATAACGCTATGTTCAAATAATCTTTTCTAGAAAGGTGTTAGGACTTTGAAAAAAATGCTGTCTTCCTAGCATGAACGTGGTAGATAATTTAGTGACAGTCTTCTATTTTCTAGAATTGCACACCTTCAAAATTCATCCTTTGCCACAAAATTCAGTTCTGGAATCCGAGCTTTCATTTAAAGAGAAAATTGTCTCTTGACTCTTATTGCTGCAAAGACAATCTTAAAAAATGCGAAGGGAAGTGTGTCTTCCTTCATGATCTTGACAATGTGAAACATGAGGACCTCCTTTGAGAGGTTATTAACTCTGAAACTTAGTGCTTTGATAATTTTAAGGCTTGTTCAACTACTTCAATGCTGTCCTTTTTAGCGGATGTAGCTTCTTTGCTAGCCTGTACTATCATCATTAATAGCTGTATTGATTCAGTCATTCATTTTTATATTTAATTCATTTCAAAAGTGCAACCACTGAAGAGGTTACATAATCCAGAAATCTCAGTGCACTAAATTGGAAGTTGGAAGAAGGAAGCTATAAATTGCAAGGGACCCTTCCTTCCTCTTTATTGCAGGAGTTGTCCTTGTCTGCTTGATACTTCTGACATATTTTACACACTGTCATTTGGATAGCTTTTGAATTTTGTTCTTTCCCTCCATCTCTACATGTTGCTGCCAGGAAGACTTTTTTTTTTGTTTCGACAGTATTATTGGCTCTACTCCATCATATTCCAGCAATATTGCAGTAATAGGAAGCCAGTGACTCTGTAGGAGTTTTCACTATCCTGGTGCTCTGTGAAGAGTATCCATCAGTGTATATGCTAAAATGGGTAAACACTGATAAAGGGCAGAGAACATAATTATTATCCATGTTTTTGCAGTTACAGAGCTCTGTGATGCATTCACTAGTGCTATTTATACATGTGCCACTGAGCAGTCAGTAATATCTCAGTGCTTCAGTTTTAAAATGAAATATGGCTTGAAAATGCTCTAATAAAATCCAAATGCACTGAAATGTTGAAAGAAAGTTTCTTTTGTTTAAACATACTCATTTTCTGTTTAAAAGAACACTATCTGCTGATGATGGAGCTGAGGGAAGTCATCGTATGCAAAGCAAATCTCTGACAGTTCTGCCTCCAAAGTGTAGAGCCTAGGAAGGGGTGGAAAATGGAGGTAGGTAGATATCTGAGTCTTAAATCATGTGGGATATTAACAGATAGGCTGAAGTTTTAGAGAAGGAAGTCTAGGGGGAGGAGAAATGGAACAGGCATTTTACCGGACATGCAGACACGAGCCGGTTCTCTTCTGGTTGTGGATGGGACTCAGTGCCGTGTGGTAAAGGATGCTTCTAGCAGGCAACGTATATGATGCTCAGACATTTCACGGGCAGGTGACATGAGCATGCGTGCTGGCGTTGGTTCCCTGGGAAGGACTGACAAGGCTGGAAGAGTCTTGCTTTGGGGACATGCTTAGAAGGACTCTATGGTGGATAACCCACGGCTGAAGCCCAGGGGTTGTCTGCATAATGGAGAAGTGGGGAAAAATGCAAAGGGTATCTGGGAAGGGATAAGCTCCAATATGATCCTGCTGTCACCTGTAGGAGATTTCAAAAAAAGCCACTAGCTACTTCTGCCAAGAATACAAAATTAATCCCTCTCTACTACAGGAGAGAGAGTACCATGTTGTGTATGGTAATTTGAAGTTCTCTCTATAATTTACTTCATTTGCTAATATGTCGTTGACTTTCCATGTCATGCAAACCTAAGCTTCTGAGTGAAATATATTGTTTTAAGAAAAGTTGGACAGCAGCATAAATCAAGAGCAAGCAGGTCGATGTTCCATGGCTCTTTCCCTTCGGAGAACATACAGTAATGAGATTTAGAGAAGGTGGAGGCAGGGCTTGCAGTAGAGAAATGTGTGATGGTGCCTACCACCAAAGCAAGAGGAATAAAAGGACCCATGTTTGTAATTAACCATGTCCAAGATCAGACCTTGAAAAACATTGATAGTGCCTATGTAAACTATGCATAATTTTTGCCAGCCTGTATCAAAATGAGACATTATCACAGTGTGCATTGGAATAGGTTGCCAGAAGCGAATGCTTGTGTAATAACTCCCCCAAGTGCATAAATAAAAAAAACCCTTGTCAGCTGTAACGTTTCATCTGTTGGCAGCCATTTTCCATTTGGGAAGCGTGCTTGGCAAGTGGCAGAAACAGACCCTTTACACCCCAGAAGAAGGGATAGAGAAGTGGAACACATTAGACTATATATTTTTGTTTGTTTCTAATATTTTTCTAAGCCTTTTTCTTTTGGGGATCTTTATCATTCAATTACATAAATTTTCATTGAGTTAATGCATTGCTGGTTGTCAGAGGTACACAGTATTGCAAAGTCTAAATTTGTTTCTGAATTGATTTTTCTGTGATATTTTAATGACCTGTTACAGTCATCTATATATTTTTCCATATTGATGTATTTTAGTGGTATGAATAACAAAGTGTTTGATTTGTACCTGAATCAAAAATGGATTCTGCTCATAAGGGAAATCCAAAATAGCTTAATGACCTATTGGCTGGCCAGTATATCTGATACTAGACATAGTACAAGGAAAAAGTCTTGAACAGTGATTTGTCTGCTTTTATACCCAACTACATCCATCCAGGCCAAACTCTGCTTACTGATAAAAATATCTCTGCTGCTTGATAACTGGAATTTACCTTCTCTCATACACCTTATTCCTTTTATCAGAGGTAATTAACCTTGTGACTGATTGAAACCACCTTTGGTGTCTGTTAATAAAAGTCCCTCAAAAATATACATCTCAGCTGTTCAAAAACTGAAAATTAAGGTGGTAATTTCACAAGTAACATGAACTGTGAAGGTTTTTCTCTTGCCTTGGATTGTTTGTGATCTTGTTCATTTTTGCCAGTTTGGGATTTGTATGTGTTTGGGCCTTGTTTGTTCTAATATACATTCCTCTTTTTCAGGTTTTACTCTCTTATTTTAGTGTGCCTCTTATTCTGCAGCTCTCATGAGTGGTCAAGCACTTTAAACTGTTTAGTGGTTTTCCTTGAGTTTTCCTTGAGGTTTGATACTTGCGGCAGGTCTACAGAGCCATACTTTTGGAATGATTGCCATCGGCGCTTGTTGGAGTGGTACGGCTGTGTCCCGTTGACACTGCAGGTGTCTCCTCTCCACTCAGGGGCGTGCGGCTGGTGAAAATATCTTGTCTTTGAAGACATGGCAGGGCTCTCGGTTACGCTGAGCTAAATTTACTAACCTTGTTGATTCATGTGCAGTATTGTGTTGGAGCGTTCTCCTAAAGTGAAATTAATTTCTTAGATGTAGTCTGCCAAATTTTCTGTGTTGAAATATATATTTGCGCTGCATTTAGGTTCAGATTTCAGGAGCTCCATACTGATCTGAAGTCTTTGCTTTCTAAGAGCTGGTAGACTGCAGACCTCTCAGTCATGGTCACAGTAAGAAAATGGCACTTTCTTTGAGATAAAGCTCCGTTATTAAATAGTTGCAAAGACTGCCTTATTGTCCCCTTAGCCCCTATGAATATCTCAGCATGCGGCTTGGCTTTGCACATAACGTGGTTTGAGTAGAGGCTGCGTTCAGGAGGGGCAGTCCCACACTTCCTCCGTCTCATCTGTTTCCCCAGCTTATGTTGTACTGGGTTGAGCAATCTGTAAGCGCAGAGTGAGTCAGTTCAGCCAACTGATGGGATAGAAAACCTTGTTTTGGCAGATTAATCTTCTGTCAGGCAGGTCATTGCGCCAGCTGGTGCCGCGGTCGCATGGTTGCTAGTTCTGATGCTAGGGAGGAGTCTGGTGGGAGGTGAGAGAGCTTCTTTCCGTGGCAGCCCATGGTTTCACCAGGCTGGATATAACTTTGTACTGAATTTCAGGACCGGTGCCTGGGTTTTGAGGCCCGATGAATGGATTTTTTGCAGTCATTTGTTATGCAATTCACGCTGGACTGGTTTTCAGTCTCCAGAAACACTGAACTGTAACTGCCAACAAACTCTGAAATTGCATAAGTCTTTATGAAGGGGGTTTTGTCTTTACATATTATGTGTGATTATAAGCTAAAACGAGTACCGTTTAAGTGTTTTCTTCTCTTTTCATTGCTACCTGTGTTTCTCAAGGTACTAATGTAAAGTTTACCAGTCTGTAGTGTCCTAGATTCTCTATGCGTTTTTCTAAAGCTCAGCCTCAGAAAAGCTTCTCTTCAGCCCATGGACATCTCCTCTGTTTATTTTTGGTTTGGTTATTAGCATACCCATCCACAGAAGCAAGGAAATGAGAATTAATGTAAGCAGGCGGCGTTTTGCATTACGTGAGAGAAGAGGGAAGTGCTCTTTCAGTACAGACCCGTGTAAGCTCTTGTGCAGCCCTTTCCAGAGCAGCAATTACAGGGGAACATCACAGACAGGCATTTTATAGAACACAGAGATAAAACAGCTGTTCACTCAAGGCAGCTCCTCAGCCCAGACAGGCACTTTCCTTCCGATCCCTGGGAAGTCCTGAGACCACTATTTAGGGTGGTCTGTAGACTCCGTAGACTCCAAGCCCTTCTGTGCAGGACAGATGATGCCCCAAAGTCTTGGGGTGTATTACTCCACTCTTTGGTCCCATTCTTGCATCCCTTTGTTAGGTTTTTGGTAGAGGGGGATCTTTTCTTCTCTCATGAGAGGGAAGGAACTTGTTTTGTCTCACGACATTGACCTCCTCTGGAAATTAATGACTTCCTTTCTCTCTTAGCAATTTTGTTTTTCTCTTCCATTAATGCTTTTATGACTTACTGTAACAATTCTTGCCATCCACTTTTCTTATTTGTATTGGTATTCATTCCTTTAATTTGATTTTAAGATGTTTCACTTTGCTCCTAAGTCCTTCTAGTGGTGTATGGATTACTGCCTTTATCACGGCAGCCATGAGAACCCCTTGCAAAACTTTCACGTTAGCACTCCTGTGTTTCTTCTGGCCCTTACTTCGTGCCAGTGCCCCGTAAGTATCTGCAAAGCTATTTTGGGGGTGGTGGTGGTTGTTTTCCCTCAGATCCCTCCTTAAAATCTCATCCTCTGTTGTAATGCTATAAAACCAATGGCTTGTTGGTGTGCTGACTTGGCTAGCTGTCAGCCTGATCACAGCTATGCCATTTCTCTGTTATTTCACTCTCTCTGTCTTCCTTCTCTCTCACCTCTTCCCACATGTAAGCTTTCTAAGACAGGCACATTGATTTTGATTTCTTTTGAAGACAGTCAAGCCCAATGGGGGCTTGGTCCTTGACAAGGACCTCTTAGTTGCTTAGGCATGTACTTCTGACTGTTGTCCCTAGTCCAAGGAAATTTTTTCTCCAGTAGCTGTTTCTCAGCCTTAAGACTTTTTTTTTCCTCCCAGTATTTTTTTTTACCCCTAATCTAACAATTACCCATGTTCTCATTTATACAATTTTGGAAAACAGTCACAAGCTAAAAAAGTCTAATTATTTCACCAATGTATGATGTGTGGGTTTGTTAAAAAAAAAAAAATCAAGTTTCTTGTTTGTTCTTGGTTTCTTGTAATTTTAATTAGCAATGGTAACTTAATTAAAGTCATTGTGATTAGAAGCTCTCTCATATGCACCATGCCATTTACTACATGTATTATTCCATTTGCTGTGATAAAACCAAAGCCTAATTCCTGGGTGTGGAAAACATGCTGTAGACCTTAGAAGCAGAACTAGGATTTTGAAGCTGGCTGGCAGTGCTTGAATAATCCAGCTGAATAAATTATCTCTTTCATTCTTGGGATGGCAGGTTTATCTCTCAAAAAACCTTCCTCTTGATTTTATGATCTTCTGCTCAGTAACAAGTTAGCAATATTCTTCCCCTTCTCTTAGCATTAATTGGATGCCATTCTATACTAATACATTTCTAAGGTCCTGAATGTAACTTTTAAATGTTCATTGCTATTAAAGTGAAACCTGTGTCAAACAGCTAAAGGAACTGCTTTCTTAAAGGATGTGGGGTTTTAATGCAATTGGCTAAAAATGTGAAAAAAAGCTTGTGGCTAAAACATAACTACTAGAGATCAACAGTTTTATTCTTTGTAAAACTCTAAGGACCAGATCAACTCAGAAGTTCTTCACTAAAATTGGAGGCAATTCCAAATTGACATGTACATAAGGGAGAGCAGAAATCAATTCTTCAGTTAGAAACAATTTTGTTTCTAAAAAAAAAAAAAAAAAGTAGTAATAAACCACAATCTCTTCCCTGTTTTTTTAAGAAAGGACCATGTTTCACTGAGGTCATGATATTTTCCTTAAACATGTATGAAATGAAAAATTTTATTCAGTGAGTGCTGCTTCAGGCTCTGAACCCTGGAAAATCCCATATTTAACCTGAAGCACTTACATAAGAAAATCTCAGTAATAAAGCTTAACTGCCTGATATCTCAGTACAAAAATGTAATTCTACATCTATGCAAAGTATACAGCTGAATTTAGAACTAATTCTGGACAATATCAGACAATGCCAAAATGCTGATCAAGTGACAAGGACGGTGGATAATTACAAAATGACCTAAGATCTGTGAGATACCTTAGCTGCTTTCCTAGGGCAGTGTTGCTTGTTTTATAAAGATGGCATTTGCTAAAGATTTCTATGTGCACATGTATTTCCTCTTTTTTATCCTTTCAAGCCCTTAGGACAGTTTATAATCCTTTGGGTTATCTTTTGTTTTGGTTTTTGCTCTCCTCTTGTCATGTCTCAGTTGAATCAGGATGATAAAATAAACCATGGATGCATGCAATGCTGATTCCATTCTTTTATTCAAGACAGTCTTGCTTGCTTTGTACAATGTAAGTGAAACATCCTCTGCTTGACCTCCAAAGACCTTTCTGACATCTTGCGCACTATTCCCTGATGTTGTATGCTCTCTATATTTAATAGTAGCTGTTTCACTGCCCAGTACTATTTCCTTCTCTTTACTGATCTCCTTGTTCTATTTGTTTCTTCCTTCCTTTCTGGTTGTTACAAACCTCCTGTTTTCCTCTGGGAAAAAGCAGCTACTTGAGTTAGATAATTAACTGATGCACACCAGATCAAAGGGCTGAAGATGGGTCTGTAATCTGAAAGTTCATTCAATTGCAGTGTATAAGTGACTCCTGGAAACTTCCTGGATCAAAACATTGAGATAGTTGCCTCATGCTATTTCTTTCTTTATACTCAGGCAGCTACTTGTAAAGAATTCCAGATATTGACACAAATCACCCAAATGCTTGAGCAATGATGGGAAGATCACTCCAGCACAGCTTATGGGAGGGACAGTGCTGCATGGAAGATATGACATTTTCTTTGTGAACTTTATGCCACTGGGAGAACTATGTTTAACAGCCACTTACCTTCTCACAAAGGCATTGACTCTTTAACTGAGGCCACTTCTCTCCTTCCTGCCCCAGACATTAACATGACAGTTTTGGGGCTGAAAATGATGGTCACAGCTGGAGAGCAGAATTTCAAAAGCTTGTGTGTACATGGGTGGTTTATTCCATTGAGCCCCCCAAAGAGCACAGAAGTGCAGAGGTTTTCAGGACATTCGTCCAGGTGCAAAACCAGTCCAGTGGCATTTTCCATCATCATTCAATGTAGCTCTAACTGTAGTTTAGGTTAATAGAGGCTTCAGTCATGGACAAGACAACTGTAATAAAACTGTACATCCTTTTTCTATCACCACCCCTGCAAAGCAGAGCTCTTCCCACCATTTCTTTCATTTTTAATGCAGCTTATCCATGTTTTTAGGCTATAAAATTCATCCTTGACTAATAATACTGATAGAGAAAAGACTATGTTTGATACACTTCTCTGGTTGAAATGTTAGACACTGGCATTCAGCTTCCAGGGAGAAATAAAACAAAACAGTATTGGAATCATTTGTGACAAAGCAGGAAATGGCTTGGGCATGCTTTCTTACTCTTGTCCTCAAACATGATTATGTTCTTCTGCTGATTGGATATTGACTTATCGGCATCAGGATTAGACTTTGCAATGAATAAATTAGGAGGGAAAAAGTATATTGCTGTACAAGAATAATCATACTTATTGGATGCTGCTTTCAGGGGGATGCTCAAGCTGTATTAGTGGTGCTTCTTGGCTCTTGCAGTTCAATGTCATAAGACAAGAGTACTGTCCCTTTGATTTTTCGTGTTCTGCACTGTTACTGCTATGGTCTTGTTAGTGCAAAGCTATTGGAAAAGTTATAGCCCCGTGTGAAGCACTCACTAAAATTATTGGTATAGGGATAAGTAATTTGGGGAAGAGATACAGGGATTTGGGGAAGAAGGTGAAAGAAGATGGCATAGAAAGTGGACATAGATTGAAAATTTCTTTCAATAGTGCAGCATTTCTGCTCAGGTGTGTTCCTGAGGTACCGGCATCTCAAAGTTAGCATATGCATAAGCTTAACCTGTGTGTGAGGATGTTGACAGTGAAGGCTTACTCCTATTGCTATCCCTGGAAGCAGTTGGGCTCAGCCACATGTGACTAGGTACAGGGACTAGGGATATATCCAATGGCTTTGTGGGCTGAAGCCTGCCACGATACCTCCCCACCACTCATCTCTGTCAGTTGTAGGAATAACTATTTTGTCCTTTGGAGAAGACTCTGGGAAGGGCACTGGAGGGTTGGATGCTTTCAGGTGGCTTTGCCCTGCAGCTTCACTCAAGACAGGGCAGTTTGAGCAGCTGATTGGAGTCCCACCTTTGAGGGATACCTCAAGCTGGACAGGCAAACTCAGACATGCAGCACCACGGACTCTTGCTCAGAAGACTGTGTGGGCGGTCGGGTGTCTTGGCTTAAACCCAGGTAAAAACCCACATTCATTTTTGCAATGAGAACTGTCAGAATGGACATTTGGCAAGGGGAAGCAGCCCTACTGAGGGCAGTGGCGAGGAAGGAATTGCACTGCGGTCTGTATTTTGCAGTAACCGAGCGGCAGCAGGTACCCTGTGAAGTTCACAGCTGCTGCCTCTAAATCTTGCCTGGTGCCCTGTGGTCCTACTCCGGGGCTCTTCTTCTACGAGTAGTGCTGACCCCTCCGGGTGTGCAGGGGGCTCCATTCATGCAGGCACACGGAGGGAGAAAGAAACCGCCCCCAGTACAAGGTAGCAGCATCATGCTACAGCCTGGATCACAGCTAATGTTTTCCGAGAGGGAGTTGGACCCATGACCCCATCTACCCATCACCTGCCTTGGAAGAGAGCAGTTAATCATCTCCACTGATTTTAATCGTGAAGGAAAGAGACCCTTAAATATTCTTCTTCTTCTGTGCCCTAGAGCCCTTGTGGAGAGGCCAGAAATATCATCTGGCCCTCAACTCTTGCCCAAGCAAATTGAATCTATTTATTACTGCCAAAATGTGTACTTTCTGTTTTGTTTACATTTGGAGAATTGTGGTCTTAGACAAATTGTCATTGCTTCCAAGTAAAATACTCTGTTCCTTGTTATTGCTTTCAAACTTCAAAGATAGACTGAGGGGCTGAAAGTGTCAATATGTTATTAATTCTACAGTGGCAAGTTCCTGGCACCAGTCATTCAGATGAAGAGCTGTGATAAAGTGAAGCAGTCTAAAATTACAGCAAGTTCAAGGTAGATATAGTACCTCATTCACAGTATCTTCAGGCGAAATACTGAGATGAAATTGGTGAACTTTGATTGATTGTTTGTTAATCACACCAATGGACCGAGTTGACAAAATCACCTGCCCTTGCAAGATAATGTGCAGCCATTCGTTTCCATCCTGTCATTCGTGCAACTTGTGCAAGAAATAGCTTTTAAAAAATGAATTAAAATTGATGCAAGCAGCAGGTAGTGCAGATGCAGCTCATGTGAATTCCAGCAATACCCATTTTGCAGGGGCAGGGGAGGCAAATGCACTTTCATTTTTCCCCCCAATCATATTTGATGAGGATGAACTAGGTTAGAGTATGATTATAGACAGAAAAGTAGCTCTGAAGGAAGGGTATCACCTTGTCTTGCATATCAGTCCCCCAGAGTGGTGAACTGTATTTGCTCATGTCCATGGAAGAAAGATACTTTTGCCGTTGCCCCACAGTGCCAGTAGAGCAGTGAAGTAGCAGGCTTCAAAGACAGGCTCTGTGAGTCCTTCCTCATATCTTATATTGAAGTCTTTTTACATATACTGGCATTTCAGCACCTCTTTTCACACAAACTTAGTGTGAAAAGTCCATGTTGCAGAGCCTCGCTGAAGCAGTGTGGTTTTTCTGATTTTTCCGTCTTTCACTTCCACTAGAATGAGCTTCCAGTTCATTACAGCAGTCCCTGAGTCCTCTTTCATGAGCAGCTGAGCCGCTCTGGTGCTTTGCTACTGTCCGGAGGAGCTTTGCTCCTGCTCTGTCCTGTCCTTTTCCCACAGCTTCACCATCTACCCATTTCTTGCACTGGCTGTGCTGCTTTTTGACACTCCTATGAGCCTATTTAATCCACGGAAATGGCAGAAGACTCCAGGGTTTCCTGCATGGAGTAGTTTTGTGCCATTTTGATGTTCACACACTGTGCTTGCTCTCACTGAGCAGGCAGCGCTGAGGAAGGAGGTGGCCAGAGGAGTCGGGGAGATGTTACCCAGCGGGCCACTCTGCTCACCCACCTCACCCCGCTTCAGCTGAAGTCAGCTCGGTCCGTCGGACGTGTGAGCTGCTTAGCAGCATCCATCGTGCCTTGCACAGTGATGGCTTGGACCCCTTCCCCAAACTGTTCCCATCTCCTTCTCCGAACAGTGGCAAATACAAGTAATAACTCTTTGTGTGTGTATTTGAGGAAGAGCGCCGGGCTGCTCGCGTCTCTCCAGCTGAGGAGGGAACCCCCCGTGATGCTGAGGAGGGTGAGGGTGAAGCGTGCGGGTGGGACCTGGGAAGGTGGCGGGCGGAGGGCAGCCCTCTCTCCTGCAAAGCATCGCTGGGGGCATGGAGGAGTCCTGCGCGAGAGACGGTCCTGAGAATAGCTGAATTTGCGTTGAGAGTCCATGTTGAATTTGCAGTACTGGCAGCACAAAAAGCGTACTTTGAGTTGCAAATGGCTGCATTTTATATGTAAATTACCAAAAAAGATAAATGTGGAACCCCACAAAGTCGCTTTTAGTTAACGTCAGAATGTAATCCAATTTTAATGAATACAGCCTAAACTTTTAAAGAGCTTTCACTTAATTGGAAAAATGTTTATTTGCTGTGTTCATCTTTTTTTTTTTCCTAACGAATATTTGAGATGCATTTGGAATATATAGCATAACACCAATAAAAATTTTACTAGCAATATGTCTGGGTCTGTGTGTGTTTGAATAAGTTTACTTTCCTATTTTTATACTAGATTGTAATGCAGGAACTATATTATCCATCTTGCAGCCTGCAAAATAAGCAACAATTAAATGACTCGCTGGGACTAATTAAAAATGATTCTTGTTGTTCACTCCTTACTTTCACATAGAGCAACTTGGAAGTTGTACACCAAAATTTTAGACGTGCTTCTTGTCCTTTTATACCTTCCACCTGATCTGTGAAAATTGCCTGCTCACTGCAGATACTTTTGGGTGGGAAAATTTTCCTCCTCCTTACAAGACTGTTAGGCCAGTGTGCATCTCTTCACAAAGGGAGATAGTCCTCTCCCAATCTGGTAGAGCAGAAACTTAGCTAGGCTTTCTAGAAGGTGAGTGCAATGCCCAGGACTTCAGCTGCGGAAGGGGGCTGGACACAGTGGGAAATTGCTTTTTATGAACAAATGGAATTGAGTGGATCAGGATGGTTTGCAACAAGTTGAGAGGGCAAAAGTGCAAAGGACAGGAGATTGTAGCAGAGAATGGTATTTGGGTAGTTACTGATCAGGCTAGGGCTTTGGTAATGGTAGAGGATTTTGTTTTGAAACAATCAATCATAGACAAAAGGATGCACTAAGGTTTTTGTATGGCTGTGGTTCTAATTTAAATGGCAGGACATGAAAATACAGAGGTTAAACATATTCTTATTCTCTCTTCACCATCCTCCCTTGCTTTTTTTTTTTCCCCGGTAGTATTTTTCAATGAATTCCTCAGTATGAAAAAAATGCTTTTCTTCTCAGACTTTAAGAAAGCCTCTAGAATTAAACCACAAAGTGTTAGAGCTCTGTGATATGTCAGGTTCATGTTGAAATAAAGCTTTATTTTTGCACATAAAGGAGGGGCTATCAGTCTCCAGATCAAAAGACCTTGTTATCCATTCATTCCACCCAGTTTGGGCTTTATGAGGTTTCTAATTTTTATATAGTAAAAGAATGACATAATAAAACAATCATGAAAATGATTTAAATCAAACTTACACCATTGGAAAGAGATAGAGGCATAGGAGGTTGTTTAAATTTAATTTAATTCTAATTTTAGCAGGAATAATTGAAGTGTTCTTTTATCCAGATCTCTGTTATCACTGAGGTTTTAAGTGAATATATTTACTATCTACATCTGCCGGTCGAATTCTAATTTTTTTAAATTCAGAAATATTGTGGATTTATGGCACTCTCTAAATTCCTATGGACAAGTAAGCTATGATTAGGTAGGCAAGAAATCACCTCCCTGCTAGATGAAATTGTCTTTCATGTTAATTACAGAAAATAATACCTACTGCTACAATAAAGATCAAAATTTCAAAAAGAAAAGATTAATATCTTTGCTCATTAATAAATTGAAATGTACATGACTGCTAGTTTAGCAACAGCTCGCTCCAGCAAGCTTTCTCAGGGACTACTCTGGCTGCCTGAAGCAAACACTGAGATCTCTAACAATAGATGCACTGACTCAGAGACATTGGGTTTATTGCACTGTGGACCTGTATAATGAATTGTATGAAACATGGGGGGAAAAATGTTTTGCATCCCCTCACTCCCCCAGATGGTCAATCAGTCCTGACTACTATTTCTCAGGGTGTAATGAAGTCTTAAATCATAGCCTGTATACACTTCTAATCTCTGTCTTTCCATATTTTTGCTAAATGCATATTACCCATGTGTACTAAATGCATATTATATGAGTCTTTTTGATCATTAACTGGGATCTATCCCTTCTAATTTTTTTTTTCCTATAAACTTCTAACATCTTTCAGGAGCAAAGTAGAACACAGAATTATGTGAACAGCAGAAACTGCTAATTTATCTGGGAAAGGATAGTGATTAGGAGCCACCACACATTTTGGTCTAAATCTCCATTGATTTGTTGACTAGAAATGAAACTTTTCAAAAATTTGTATCTGCTCTTCAGGTTTCTCCATTTCTGAATGTTCAGCTTAGAGGCATGTAAAGGTTGAAGAGGTAATGCAACTTAAGGCTGTATAGACCTATTTTAATATGTCCTTTGCACACCACATTTGATGAAGTATCTTGAATGAGCACATCTCAACTGTAGCGACTTCTGACTGGCTGGACATTGCAGACTGGGAAAATTAAAATGTACTTAACTGCTCCCACTGCTGAAATAGTGCTGAATAGCACGTGCAAAGGTGGGATCTGGCAGAGGCCTTGTATTTTTCTGGTAAGCAGAGAGGTTTTTATCTTATCTGGGGGTTTTTTTGTCTTTAAAGGGCAACACCTGGCTCTTGAAGCCAGAAGCATAAGAAAAATTAGAGCACAGAATTGTGTGAATAACAGAAACTGCTAATTTATCTGGGAAAGGATCTCTATTAGGAGCCACCACAAAAAAGCACAAGACATGATCAAATAGCAATATGTGAACTCAAGCAGGCATTTTAATCTCTCTAAAGCATGCTATGAATGAGTTTCCTTGTGAACTAATCAGGTGGAATTTTATATCCTTTGTATCGTATTTAATTATAAAATAAATAGGTGTTTCTTATTGCTGATAAACTGTTGAAACAACATACCCAAATGCATGGAGAGGTTAAAGTATCTTTTTCCTGTAGAAGTCAGTAGCATTTGGGTGCTTTTTGAAGATCCAAACGTTATAACCTGATATTAGCAATTTCTTACTTCTTTTTTCTTTTTATTTGACCTCAAAATAGCATAGACATAAGATGTAGACTAAACATGTTTGGTAACAGCATTGCCCCCCCCCCCCCCCCCCCCCAAAAAAAGAAAAAAGAATTGTATCATTGCCCTGTTTATTTCTGTCCCTACCAGCTGCCTTCCTTCGTTAGCACCAGTGGTTGTGTGGCAGCTCCAGGAACCAGCTCAAGGGGCTGATCCAGCTGGGGAAAAAAGCCACATTTCTCTGATCTGATTCATCGCATGCCTGTATAAGTGGCTAAAACTGGGAAGAGCATGTAGGGATTGAAATTAATGGCCAAGGGGAATGAAGAGAGGGGAGGACTGCTGCTTTTGGCAGCTGAGATGATGAAGGTGTTTGCTGAGGACTGTAGTTTCATGCTATGCTTAACCCAGTGAAACTGCAGGCTGCCAGCAAAGGATAGTCCTGCTCCTTCTCCATCCCTAGTGATCATGAGCCAAGTCTGTGAATAGCCAACCAACCAAAACAGAATTTCTCCCTTGGATCTGCTCACTAAGCAGACTCATCTCATAGCCTCCTCCTTGCTATACCAAATGGAGGTGGGAGGAGGGACTTTACTATCAAGGTGAGTGATGTGGAGAGGAAAAGTGATAGCCTCTTGTTGACAACCTGCATGTGTACTGAACTAGGCAGACAGCAAATGTCAGTCCTCATTCCTTGCTTTACGCTAGCTGTTGAAGCTGGGAATTTCACTTGTCTACAGGAGTGAGGCTCCATAGGATTTTTATTGGCATTTGTTTCTCTGACTTCCTGGACTTCTTAAAAAATTTCCATCTTGGAGCTATAAAATATTTTCTGAAGAGCTGTAGGCTGCTTATTTTGGCTCTGCCAAGGCTTTAAATATCAATAGTACTGTTATAAATTGTAGCCACCAACATAGGCCTCCATAAGCTAGCATAAGTTACTGAATGCACAATAAAGATGATCCCTGCTCTCAGAATCTTGCAATTTAAGTAAGGACTGAAAAGGAAGCTTTATTCTCCTTATTAAAGGTGAATTGAATCTCAGTGAAATGAAACAGGAAATCTTCCTTTTGCAAAGGTGACGCAAATGTCTGATTTTTATTGAGCAAGTCCACGAGGAGGGGAAAGTTTTCAAAGTCACATGGAGGATAACAAAGAGAGGAAATCAGATTTTCTGACTCTCAGCCCTGCATCTTAACCAGTCATTCTGGTCATCTTTCTTTTCTATATACTTAAAAAAGAATTGAATTACCTTATTAAAAGAAGGCAGGACTGCTTAGTTAGTGCCAGAGAAATTGATTAAATACCTTATGCTGATAGAAAGGTCCATTGGTTACTATTAAACAAAATGGTCTGGATGCAGCCTCAAGCTCAAAAGGCCACTAAACTAATGCCAGGAGCTGCTAAAGGAGAATTTCTGTACTTGCTTTTTTTCCTGTATTCTTCCTCCAGGCATCTGCTAGAGACATCCATTCCCAAAAAAGCCTTAAAGCTGTCCCTAATTAAGAGAACAGAAAGAAGAAGGTAAATCTGGAGGGAAAATACCAACTATTAAAACTCTCCAGATGACCCTCAAGACAAATGGGATTGCAAAGAGGGTTGCTACTGGAATCAGGATACTGGGCTAAATTGTCTTTTGCTTGGGAGAAGAGTATGGTGTGTTGTCTAGTCTTAAAGTTTTAAATCAGAAAACTTTCATGACGTTGATCAAGGAGCTGTAGAAGGCCCTATCGATTTACAGAGGCAGGTAAGCTCAGCTTGCCTGACCTTTAGCAGGAGGGCACCTATTTGGTCTGTTAACATTTGCATGCAGAAACTGTCAGTCTCTATCAACTCTTGAAGATTTAGTACTGACACCTGTAGGTCAGTATATGGTTAAAAAGTGGGTAGTTCCTGGGCGGCAGGAGGAAGGGAAGAAAACATGTCTGACTTCAGGATTTTTCTCATATCAGTCCTTTCAGAACATTGACATCTGCATTTCTGTTTCTTCCTGAAACACCAAACTTGCCAGAATGATGAGCTCCAGCATGAAAAGTGTTTTAAGAAAGTTTCCTGTTTTCATTTATCCATTATTTCCTTTTCCTTTGCCTCTTGCTGCATAGGTTTTCTGTACTAGTGCCCTAAGTGACAACTGGTGGTAGTAATGAGGCTGCAGACTTCTCCCTAATTGAACCCTGTCAGTCCTTCTCATTAAGCCTGCAGGATGTGTGCTGGCTCATTAATCTAAACTACCTGTGTAATTTCTTCTCAGCTTCCCACCTCACCCTCGGCTGGCATTTGTGCAGATAACGAATGCCCAGTTTTACACATCATGTGCAGGAATGAGCTGCTAATTGCCGCTGCTGTCGTCAGCCTGGGTGGGACCACCTTACAGCTCCTCAGTCAGCAGGAGGAAGCTGAAGGACTGGGAGTTGGTGGTCTTCTGCGCTCTCAATTTGAGGCAAGACCTAGGATGCCCGTGTTGGTCACCAGCATGGAGAATGGAGGAGCCTGACAGCCAAGTCACTCTGTTTGGAGCCTGCGTGGGGTGTCTAAGCCATTCATCTGCTCTTGCGGTAGAGGGAGGGCACCTCTTTAGAAAACCTGTGTGCTAGGTAGGGATGGGAGACTGTAAGCACAATGTCTACGTTCGTGTTGTCTGTGGCATCCCTCTTGAAGATGGGCAGCTGGGATTGCAAGAGCCTGGCATCCACTGAAGGTAAGCAAGCCTCTCTGGTCAGAGGTGGAAAGGTTTTCTGCTTCGTTATAACTCTAGTAACTATCTCACAACTAATGCACTGGCATGTTCTGTGTTTACAACCTGAAAGTTGCTCTTGCTGCTGTAATTTAATGCCATTGCGTGTGGCGATGTGCTTGCACTAAACCCCAGAATGACTGTGGCAGGCTCTGCTCTAGCGTGGAGCTCTAGCTGTGTGCGTGCATCTGCAAATATATAGGGTGCATAGCAAGCACTCAGGCTGGTGTGGGGATAGTCAGTGAATTTTTGTGACGGGTAGAGCTAAAGCTGTCTAGATAGTTTTCTTAATGCTAGCTCCCACATCCTTCCTGGCTTGGTTTTTGTTTTTTTTTTTCCTTCTTGCCTGAAGAATCACTGAAAATACCTATATGCTCTTTGCTGGGCTATTGCAACACTTTTCCCTTTTTATTTTAATCTGTAGCTAGTGCTGGCAGAGATGGTTTGTATGATTCGTTATTGGAAGTCTGCTGCTCTTTGTTAGTGCTGCAGGCTGCTTTTTTTTTTTCTTTCTGTAAATACAGATAACATTTATCCAACTTTATGTGACACTAATGTTTTGATTTGCAAGAAGCAGCTCATAAATCAGAAATACTGTGTATTGCGAAACAGTTGAAAATGCACAACATTTTCAAAGATATTTCATAATAGAATGTATTTTTCTGTGGCGTTTGAGTATATTTTGTGCCTCATTTCTACATAATATTTGAAAAAACATTAAAATGTAAGTTAGAACAATAAAACTCATTGCAAGAGGTTAATAAACCATGGTTGTGCAGCTGTATGAAAGATCATACTTGCTTCCAACTGGTTTGTGCAGTCAAGTTCTTTTGGTTGCAGGATAATCTAAAGCTTCAGGAATAAGAGAATTCTCATCACAATGCAAATGTGTATTGAGAAAAAAGAATGAATTTTGACACTATATAGCCTGGGAACTTCTGTCTACAAATTTCTGCATAACAATTAAGATGAAAAAGTGTCATTTAAGCTTGAAAATGAAAATGCTGCCCCTTTAAAGTAACATTTTGCTTCTTTACACTGTCAAAGACGACTGCCGACACTGTGCCAACGCACCTTCAAGGTGCAGCGGTAGTACTCTGAAATTTGACAGGTTGAAGTTTTGAATTGAATTATAGTGACAACCTTGGCCCTTTATATCTCCCTTTAAGGTAGCAAGCCAGAAAACAGTATCCTGTTAATAATAAATCTGTGTGTTGGCATAACATAGATGCCTGAGAGGAAGGGAAAAGGGCTGAAATGTCCTCATTTCAAATGAGTATGAACTGAACTAGCAGAAACTGGTTGCTTAATAGATGTGGTTTTTAAACTACAGGTCAAAGATAACCATCCTGAAAACCTTAAGGATACTTCAAAGTGGTCTCTTTAAGATGATAGGCTGCCTATTAGGGGTGGTGGTATGAGCACTTTCAGTATGTGAATTATCTGTTACCTAGGCTCCTGTCTTTCAAAGGATACAGTCAATTGAAGGTCTCATTTTGTTGGTATGTGGAAAAATCAGATGCTAGGGAAGTTGCTTTTCATTGGGTTTTTTTTTTCTGTACAGAAATCCTTTGTAGGACCAGTGAGGAGGACTGACCATGTCTGGGGAGTGTGATTGGTGACAAAAGAAAAACAGAATTCAGTAAATGTTGCAGAAATCTCATGGCTGAGTAAAAACTTCCAAGCTGTTGAAAGAATAGCGACCTTGGAGATTTTTAAGAGATTTTGTTTGTTTGTTTTATTGGCTTTTAGGTTTCTGGTCTTTTAGGATATATTCAATTCATGCTTTTGTATATATATTTTTTTTTTTCCTTAAACTATGAGACCTGGAAATTTCCTTTTTAAGTGGAAGTTTAGGGCTGTGTTTAAGCTATTTGTATTTTTATAAATCCATCTGGAAGAGGAGGTTCATGCTCCGCTTTTCATTAAGACTCTCTGGGGCTGAAAGACAGGAGGGATGGTGGGCACAAAAGTGAAAAGTACAGGGCTATGAGCAGCTGGATGCAAACTAACTTAAAGGTGTATCAAGCTAGTGATAAAAAGCTCTACTTCATATTGTAGATGGTGCTTTTAACCTAGTTTCCCCGTGTAAACCTATGTGCTTAGTTCCAAACGTGATGCAGACGTGATCAGAAATTTCATAAGGCCATCTGCTTGGATTTCACTCTAGAGTATCGCCCGTGTGATAATTGGTGTTTTTATTAAGCTTTCTAGTAAGCTTTATTCTTCCTAAAGATAAAGCAGCCCTGAAAGAACAGCAGGTAGACTTTGTGTGTTGTAAAATTGCCTGTCTTAGCAGGGAGTTTCCTTCTATTCTGGTGGAGTGGCAATTCCGCCATGCTCTAAATAGCTTTTTATTGTCACTTAGTACCTGTACACACAACAGTGTGAAAACTGGGCTTATTTTTATGCTTTTTATCAGTGTTAAAAACTTGTTCTGTTTATATAAATTTTGTTATATTGAACACATAATATACTTGAGGTCAATGTTGGCAGTATTATGGGTTTTTCCCCTTTTCTTGCCCCTACTGAATTTGAAGGAAGAAACTTTAGGTTCTTTAAAATCTGTAACAGTGAATTTTTGCTGGGTGGTTAAGGATATATTTGCTTGTTTTCTCTTATAGGTTCTTTAAAATCTGTAACAGTGAATTTTTGCTGGGTGGTTAAGGATATATTTGCTTGTTTTCTCAAAGTGTAGAGAACATATATGTAGAAAGGCAGAAAGAAAATGGAAAAATTCTGGTCAAAAGTCTTACTCTCAAGCTAAGAGACAAAAAGTTTAAAGATGGTCTTTTTTTTTTTTTTTTTCCTCCTAGGAGATATTCTTTGTTTAAATATTTTAGTGCAGTCTTTCTTCTCCTCTATTGCCCATGAGAGTGCAAGAAAAACTGAAATAAAAGTGGCTTTAGAGCATCGCAGTTCTGAGGTCCCTGAATGAAATCCAGGTTCGCTTCCACAGGTCCCTAAGACCTCAGATGGATGGGTCCAGAAGGATCATCTGTATTGCTAATTCAATTTGGTACGTCAATGTTGCCACAAAATGAAAGTCATCCGTAGGCAGAATTCCGGTTGCTTTTTGCACACGTTGGTGCTCATCAGGGGACAGAAGCTGTTGGTGGAATTAGCTCAGCCGCTTCTCTGCTAATGCAGTCCCGATGCAGTAACCTGGACACTGTTCAGCCCTATTGCTTTCTCTCCAGGCCTCTCTCACTTGAAGGAGATAACTCGAGTGAACCACCCAAAAATATCGGCTGTGCTGCATCAGGCTGTTGTGTTCAGGAGTAAAAGTCAGGGATGCCCTGGCTCTGTTGGAAGTGGCTCCATGATGATCCCTATGGGTTTCACCTCACCCATGCCTGGGTTGCAGGGAACAGTGCTAAACAGAAAAAGCCCCTCTTTGTGTTCTCTTGTCTCCTGTTTTTTGTTGGAGACCCCATGGCCCAGCTTTTGTCTGGGCTGGGGAAGTAATTTCTGGGCTTAACATGAGCTTCTCACACAAAGTTTGCTCTTTTCTTACGTGATTTAAGGCTAATATGTTTTCTTATATCTTGCATTATACACTAGACACGGCTGACTTGGTAGAGAATTTCCAAGCAGGACTTGTTATTATGAGTTTGATTTCACGATTTAATGTATGATTTTTGTGTGTCTCTGGTCACTAGCTGAAGAACTGTACAAGAGTAAATTTTGCTTTTTTTTTTTTCTTTTCTAATACCATTGCTTTCTGATGATAAACCACAGTATGTGTGATTTCTGGTCATTCAACCACCACAACTCATCAGATAATCTTTGTATGTACTAGTAGCTGATGAGACAGGTATTTCACAGACAATTTCACGGCTCTATCCAACACAAGATTTAATCTTCTTCAACAAAAATCACTTGGACAATTTCAACACTGAAGAACGGCAGTAGTGACTGCTGAACTGGTTAAAGAAAGGACATAAACTGATTTTTGGTGGACGTGAGCACAGTGTTAAAATTGTCACTTATGCTGTGATAAGGACTCAGACCTTGCAAAATCAAAATCCCAGAAAGAATGCTTGAATACAGTGTTTAGAGTACAGTAAGGTATGCATGTGTCTTTCCTGAAAATGTTTACATCATATCTGTATGAATTAGCTGCTGATGTGTGGTACAAATGTAAATAATTTTAGGCATCATAAATGGGAATACCTATTTTCCAACCCTTTCTATTAGAAAACAGTTACATTGCATTATCATGTCTTAAGGTGCTTGAAACTTTCCTGAATATTAAACTTTTGGGTAGAAATCTTCGATGGCTCATATATGTCTCAAGATCTTTGAGGGAAAGAGGATTATATGAAAAGTAACAAAAGCAACTCTACTGTTTCTCAGAGCAAGTCTATGAAAAGTGAATTGTTTTGCCCGTGTTAGACTCCCATAGGAACATCGCTGAGAAGCTTGAGCATAGCTGTTTTCTGACTGAAGTGCTTATTGAAATTTCTGTCATGTCGTATATCTTTTTGCCGTTTTGTGAGTGGGGTTTTTTTGGAGGTGTGGGTGTCACTTTTAACAGTAGCTCAGATCTGATTATAAACCTCTGGAATCTGTTTTCACAGTTACTTACTTACAATATTACAGCTGGCTGAAACTTGGCATGCCTGTTTTCAATGAAATGCCAACACTGAATTTTTCTCTTTTGAATGAGGATGAAAACAAACATTAATTTGTCCATAAAACTGATTTTTCAAAAAACACTATTTCAGTTTCATTGAAGCACTATTTTAAGGAAATTAAAACATTGTATTCTGCTTTTGACTCCTCTAATTGTTCCATGTAGTAAGAAATAACATTCTAAATGATATGTCTTTGAATGAAGCATGGCTTTTTATAATGAAAAAATAAGCTCAAAACATCAATTTTTGTTGTTCCATTTCTATTCTTTAATTGAAATTCTGAAAAGAAATTCTCAAAATTTCAGCTTCATCAGAATGGCTCTTTCCACCATTGCTTCTGAACCCAACTGAGTCTTGTTAGTGTTCAGAAAACAATTTGAAATTTCGGTATCATGCAGTAGTTTCCATGCCAGGGCAGTGTTGACTCAATGAGACCTCTCTGTAGCTGCTTCTGGGTATGGTCAGGGACAGAACCAAGAACACTACCTGTCTTTTGGTCCTCCCTCACCTCTATCCCCTGTTATCTGTGCCTGGGCAGCAGGAGAGAATGTAGTATATTGTTAGGAGGATGTAGAGGATTTCTTTGCATTTGGAAAGCTGGAAATGGAAAAGGAGTGTCTGAGGTTAAAGTGCAGAGTAGACTAACTGGAAATTAAAGAAGAGATAATTGGATGAGTTGGAGGTGAGGAGCTGTGCTGCGATGTCAGTGGGCACCCTGGGTTTGGCCACCATCCTGCCATCAGCAAGAATTACAAATTCCACTGACAGCGAGTGCATTGCTTCCCTTTTGTGGCTCTCAAGAGAGGGCTATTTTGGCCAACTCAATGTGTAGAGTATGGTAAAGAGGATCTAGCTGTTGTCTCTGCTCATATTCTGCCTTGGGGGAGGTAAATAAGGAGCAGATATCTCACTATTTGCAAGAAACAGGGAGATGCATGCAAACTACACAGCAGTAAAATTTCAAGCAAATGAAAAGCAAGCCTGCCCTACGTAATATGGTGTAGAATTTGTTGCCAGAGGAGATTTTAAAGGCCAAAACTATGAAGGATTTCAAAGGGACCAAAGCAATTTAATAGGAATGGAGGATCTCAATACAGTCTTTGGCTCAAAAAAATCCCAAAGCTACAAGTTATTTGTAGCTGTAGGGCTCCCAAGGAAACAATCATTCAGCAGATGTTCTGCTGCTGTTTAGCTCCCTAAATTGTGAGTACTGCTGGAGTCAAGGTGCTGAGTTTGATGCATCTTTGGCCTTGTCAGAAATGGCTGGTCTTAGTTTTGTGCAATGGATGATTTTTTTTTTTCTGTATGCATGTTTTTAAGGACCTGAAAAGGTGTTAAAAAAAAAAAAGTATTAAGTCAGCAAGCTGATGTTGCCATAAGTAATGGAAAGACATACTTGGAACTGCCTGTATAGAGCAAATTGTCTCATCCAGTGGTTCTGCTTATGGACAGGGTCAGAAAAAATAACATGGGTTCACAAAATATCATAATACTTGCACATGAGAGATTCTAATTAAAATCAAAAGCTTGTCTTTGTAACATAGCTTTGTTTGTTCTTCTTTGATTTTCTTTTTTTTTTTTTTTAATTTATTTTAAAAGCTACAGAAGCATGTGAGAATTTAAGCTGAATTTGCCTCATCAGATGGTTTCAAAGCTCAAATTCCAGTATTGCAAGTGTGGACCTTTGCCATTTCATCTATAGTATGTACTGACAAAAGCAAATTGAAATTAAGGACAATAGTTTTGTTCGTGAGCTCCAGACTCTCTCTTAGCCTGACACAGAGTCACGGAAACTTGCCTAGTGCTCTTGTACCCTTGCCCTAGCAGTTGAAGAGAGATGCCAGTGTAAGGGTCTTTCTGATGATACCTGAGGGACGAGGGCTGTGAGTATGGTCTTCTGCCATTAAAGCTGCAAGTTAATGACTCTGTGGTCCTCCCAGTATCAAAGGTGGTAACAGGAGGGTGCTTACAACCATTTTAGTGGGAGCCTTAGCACATTCATCTTCGCTTCTTATTTGGGCACCATTAATACTCTCTTGATTGCAGAAACTGGTGGGGTTTTTGTTTGGGATGTTGTGGGGTTGGGTTTGGTTTTTTTTTTCCAAGAAATGTTTCTTTCTTAGCTACACAGGAATGGAGTTTAATCAGGTGGAGACAGCTGCCTGTTGAATTTCAGAGCTTTGTTGTGGGCCACTGAGGTGTTAGTGTCTCTCTGGAAAGGTCACAAGGATCCTTTTGAAAAGAATGTGTTTGACAGCCCAGATACAGGGGCTGTATTCCTCTTGTACTACAGATTTCAGTTCCACAGGACTTCTGGTTTTGAACGTTTTTTTTAAAAATGAAAGTGTCTGTGTTTTGCACACTTGAAACAAGTAGTGGTCATGACTGGATTGCTGGGGCTTTTAAAAATTTTTTTTTAATTTGTTCCTCAATTTTGTTACTATTAAGTTCATCATTATTTTGTCAGTAATGTTGATAGTATGAGTCACTATGTATTCCAGAGCGCTCTTAGAACTAGTGTTTAACTTCTATCACAAAACTTTTATCAGGAATGTTTGAATATGGGGTATTTGTTTAAATGCAAAACTACTCTTGTTTTTTTCAAAATGACATTTGAATTTACCTTCCCTTCCTCAAGGCGTTTGCTATCCAAATGCTGAAGGAAAAAGGGATTTTTTTTTTTTTTGCTGTTATATAAATATGGCTTTGTTTTGCCAAATTCACCCTTTCTTCTAGAAGAAACCCACAGGAGAGATCTAGGGAGACAGTAGCATCCCTGTGATTGACTTAAATTTTCTGCAGTGTATGTGGTGAGAGATGTGTGAGCATCAACAGTGCGGTCCCACAGCCCTGCTTGTCTGAAGGACTCTTGGACAAGGGATTCCCTGGGTACCGGGAGGCTTTGAAGAAGAGAGTAGTGACATCTGCAGAGGCCACTGCCTTTTTGAGCTGCTGCCTGGTCTTTCTTTTCCTCCTTAGCTACCTCAGTCTTCAAATATATATTCTATTGTTGTCCAGATCCCTTGATAAAAGCCAGAGAAGGGATTCAGTGGCCGTTCCTGGAGGGACGTGAGCAGTGGCAGTCGCTGCCTGTATTCCATGAACTACAGAAATCAGGCAAATTTCTGGTTCACCTTTCCCCAAAGCTGCTGAAAATAGTTTAGAAGAAGCAGAAGTAAAAATTATGTGCAAGACAGAAATAAAGCTTGCTGGAATATAATCCAACGTCCTCAATCTCATTAGTATTGAGAGGCACGATATAGCCACAAATCAGTTATCTAAATGAAACTACAAATGAGGTTAATAATAAAATTTAGCAAGGATGTCTGGTTTAACCCCAGCCAGCAGCTCAGCACCACACAGCCACTCACTCACTCTCCCTACGATGGGATGGGAGAAAGAACCAAAAGGGTAAGAGTGAGAAAACTTGTGGGCTGAGCTAAAGACAGTTTAATAGGTAAAGCAAAAGCCATGCACGCAAGCAAAGCAAAACAAGGAATTCATTCCCCACTTCCCACGGGCAGGCAGGTGTTCAGCCATCTCCAGGACAGCAGGGCTCCATCATGTGCCTAACGGTGACTTGGGAAGACAAACGCCATCACTCCCAACGTTTCCCCTTGCTGCTTCTTCCCCCAGCTTTATGTGCTGAGCATGACGTCCTATGGGCTGGAATGTCCCTTGGGTCTGCTGGGGTCAGCTGTCCCGGCTCTGTCCCCTCCCGACACCTTGTGCCCCCCCAGCCTGCTCGCTGGTGGGGTGGGGGGAGAAGCAGAAAAGGCCTTGGCTCTGGGTAAGCACTGCTCAGCAATAAAGAAAACATCTCTCTGTTATCAACGCTGTTTTCAGCACAAATCCAAAACAGAGCCCCTTACTAGCTCCTGTGAAGAAAAGTAACTCTACTCCAGTCAAACCCAGCACACACAGTAATAAGATAAGAACTAAGATTACAGTGTCAGTGGTAGGTTATAGATATATTTTCTGACTTGAATTCAGGTTTGCAGCTAGGGGTTTTAAAGGGCAAAATGGTGTTTTTCTACAGAGAAGCTATGCAAACTTTGTTCGAGGGGTGCTGAAATAATCTCTCGGAAGTAAACCTTGAGCTACACTGAGCTCTAGAATCATTATACCCTAGGCTATTTTTAATTAAGATTTATCAGCATTTTTCAACCGGATTACAAAGTGTAAAGCTCCTAGGCATGCTTATGAACAAAGCATGGTAAATATGCTGCAAAAGTGTTTTCTGCTCCCTTCTTCAAACCATCCAACACTTCAAGTTGAAAAATAGCGTTTTCTACATGTACTAGCTAACCCTTTGTTATTTAAATATATGGTGGTTAGGGCTCTATTTTTTCTATTGTTTGCATGTGAAGTAGCTTGCATTTCCATGGAATTTGAATGCAACTTGTCATTATTCTCCTACTTAGCAGCTGGTGCACATCTCTGGATGCTGGCCAGAAGGAAAGGTGGGAGAAGGGGTGTAAGCTTCAGAAGCGAGAGTATTGTTTGGTTTTAAGCACCAGACAATCACCCTGCCTTTCCCTTTTCCTTATTATGTGCTAAGCTCAGAAGATGAGGGCTCAAATTCCTATATCTCAGGGTTGATTGCAGTTTGAGACTGGTACCCGAATTTAAGCATTTATTGTTAGCTCTTACGTGCAAATTGGGTGTCTAACTCCCATTACAATCAGTGAAGATCTAGGAAATTGTTCAATCTCCTGAATAGGCAGCTAGTGCCAGTTGAGATAACATTGGGCAGCCCTTGTGGCCTCCAGCTGTTAGTCCAGAGGCACATGAGTCTTCCATCAGTCCCATCTGGTACCTGAGATCCCTTGGGCACTTCAAAGGACATGAAACATGGATGTTAAGGCAACTGCATTGACCTCCAAGTTGGGACAAGCTACAGGCTCCTAGAGAGCAATTCAGCTTTCCCCGAAGGAGACACTTAAGTCCATTGCCTTCACCAGTGACTATAATGGGAGCTCGAACGCTTTTCAGAGACCCCTAAATGTGGATGTTTTAATCTCGGGTAGATCCCAGTCAGAGCAATTACCTTGCCTCTGGTAACAGCCTGGGATTTTGGCGGTCTTGGTTGTTAATTTACATTATGAGAACTTAATTTTTGTACAACAGCAGTTTTCACTAATAACAAACCTTTAATAAGCTTTTCCAGTTTAGTGCTGGCCTTCTTTATTATTTACTGCATAATGTTGTGGCTAGAAAACCTATATATGGATGTGAATACGTAGCTGGAGAATACTTAGTTCAGTATTTGTTTGAGCTGAAAGTGGCTTGCTGGGAATAATTTGTACACAGGCATGCATCTACTCTCCCTATGCACACACACGCCATGAGCAGGTTTCTTATACCATCTGATTTAATTTCAAATTATCCCAGCAGCGCTTTGCACTATTTACAGTGTTTCCACACAATAAGTTATATCAAAAACTATTTATTGATGACTTTTTATTTGATTGTGGTTAAAATAGTACATGTAACAGTAGAAATCCATCCAGGAATAGCCTCTTAATCACTCTGACATCTGAGCAACAGCCCATAACACTTTACTGTTTCCTAGGCTGGATACCACATCTTGCCTAGATTGTTGTGAATCAATATGTTCCTATTTTTATCTCAAACAGTAACATTATAAAAATCAAAGAAACAGCAACAAAAATCCCAGTAGCAGCATGAATATGTAAACCACTTTATTTCCTGTTTGTATTATTCTAATGCAGTAATATGAACAAAATACCTTTGATATATTGGCTCCATTTTACAGAAAGGCTATGGGTAAATTGTCAGTCCTGGTGTTTGACAAAGAGATCATGATTTAAAACCGTAACAACAGAA
The DNA here is from genome assembly GCF_026419915.1 of Harpia harpyja. Classification (NCBI taxonomy): domain Eukaryota; kingdom Metazoa; phylum Chordata; class Aves; order Accipitriformes; family Accipitridae; genus Harpia; species Harpia harpyja. The sequence continues at coordinate 12,660,822 of NC_068962.1, read as the reverse complement.
TCTGGAAACCTGCTAATTCAGGGTGTTTACATGTATGTTCACTATCAGATAACTGAAATCAGGTTTGTGAAGAGAGGTAGGAGAATGATATAGATACAATTAGACCTACAGCCCTAACAAAGGGGTTTTTAATTTTTCCCTATATATTACAGTAATACAGGCTGAAATACTTTTGCTAATGCCTAGGAAAAGGCGAGGGAAGGATTGAACTAGAGTAGAACAGTAAGGTTTCCTTTTGATATTTATAAAACCTGATTTTGAAAAGAGCACAAAATAATTAGGAGAACTGGTAGAAAAAACTAATTCTGTAGTGGTGAAGTTGAGTAAGATATTTAAACATATGCTCAACTTTAAACATGCAATATATTTTTCGGCTAGCTGCACCAAGTACGTACCTTCCTTCTATCTAAATTTAAAATTTCAGATTGTTTGCTCAGTTACCACCTAACCCAGAGGAAACCAAAGTTTATTTGCAGAAAACTTCAATATGTCCATGGCCTTCAAATATTTCTTACGAGAATGAGAATTCGCTGACAGAATAATGGTATGAATTTTAAGATGACTTTGCCTTTTCAGCTTTTCACACTGTTTATCTTTGGAAGATCCTACCCAGTGTGAAGGCATTTATGGATCCTGTTAGGGCCTGACTGCCCCATTGCATTGAATGTGAGAGTTCAGGCTTTTAAATTAAGGTTTATGGATTAGACTGTACAGCTATTTGCTACTTAGCTGACCTTTCCTTCGTTAAAGCATAAGTCGATGTGGTGTATAAGTTGTTGGGGTGATGATTCGGGTTTGAGGATGGGGTTTTTTGTTTGTTTTTTCTACTGTTTGAAATGATTACGTATAAGGTAGCTTTATTTTTTTTAGACTTGGTGCAGTGAATGCGTTGCTTACATTTAGATGCTTTTTGCTTTTTTTTTTTTTATCTTCTAGTGGGAAAGTTATGCTTTCATGTAAGGATACAAGGCAAAGCATGATAAAGAACTAGCGATTGAAGGTGGAAAGCTGATACAGTGTGCTGTTAGGAAAAATGCCAAGATACTTCCTTTACAAAACACTCCCCATTATCACAGTCGGTGATGAAACACAGCAAGTAGGAAGGTAACAGTTATCACAGCCTGGGTGGCTCATTCAACTTCTGCATGCAGATCCCACTGAACTTGAATAGGTATTTCTGGACTTTCTGAGGTTGAACACATGCAAGGTGCTGTCTCTGGCTGTAGATTTCCAAGGAAGAGTCAGGTTGTGGCTGAGATTATTGTGGCTCAGCTGGTCTGCAGTAACCTGTGAAGCGCAATGTGCACGCAGTCAGTACAGAGCGACTGTACCTGGTATAACCACGGTTCGTTGTGGCTAAGTGAAGTCAAGTCCTTAGCCCACACCAAGTGCAAGGTAGCATGTGCAGAGATAGTTGTTGGTCTGAGTGTTGAGCTAGTAAACTACAAGTAACGTGCTCTGTTAGTTTACCCGTTTTGAATGCTCTGGAGAGCTGAGAACTTGTGGCCTCATCAGTGATGCTTTGTGACCACTGCTTGCTTTTCCAAACTCCTAAGTAGCTCAAGAAGAGAATCTAGAAAAGAGTGTGCTGACAGGGCATCTCTTTAGGATCACACAGTGAGGAAAGCAAACAGATGTATTCCTTGCAAAGGGTTCAGCACTTCTCATTTTAGAAAGTACTAGTTGTTTATTCCATCCTCACCTCTCTGAAGGGCTATTTAGAAACTGGGCCAGGATCTTTTAAGATCTCCCCAGAACTTTATTTTTCGAAAGTCTGTTTTCTGCAGATTGCTCTCTTCTTTCCTGTAGCTGACTTCTCTTACCTTGACTGTTTTGTGTCAAATCTTTCCCATGTCCATCGTTTTTCTGAGTCTCTCCTGCTGTGTGACTTTTTTTTTTGAATCATTTTTTTAAACTTATTTTTTCCTCCTCTTTCTTGTCCAAGATTCAGTACATATACAGGTATGGTTCTGCGTTGGAGAAATATCTACTCCTTCAAATTTTTGCTAACTTCCCACAAGAAAGGTGGCTATATTAGATTTTGCCAGTGCATTGTTTAAAATTGTTTGTGTTCATACAGGTGCTAATTGAAGTTTGTCATCTGTTGTCTGTCATGGCCAGTCCTCCCTTGATTGCTGGTCAGAGCAGCTCGGTCAGAGCAAGCATGCTGATCAATGTTGAGCCCTAAACATGAAAGGAATGGGATGTTCTGGGAATCATACCTTTCGTCCATCTTTCTTGGCAAAGGGTGTGATTAGAAGCACAGTCTAGCTGCGCTACAAATTTAAGTAATTAAATACTGACTCTCCAATATGATAGTGTATGAAATTAATACAGTATATATCTCCTATCACATATTTACTGTTTCATGTTGTGGCCTGTCTGACTCTGATGCCAATGATGGCCCGTATTTTCATTGGTTTTATACAGATTTCACTTGCAATCTTTTAACCTCTTCAAGCTTTGTTGTCTCAGATAAATTAGTTGTTCAGCTTATTTTTAGAGCTGGGTTTATGCCTGGTCAATTAATGAATAGGAAACCTCTCCCTCACTCAGTTCTGCCTATGTTCTGTTCTGGTTTGCCTTTGATGACCCAATAAATGGCGATTTGATGGAGGAAAAAAAAAAAAAAAAAAAGAAAAACCCAAACCCAGCAAACAGACAGTAAAAGAAAAAAAACCCAGAATTTTCCAAAGGTGCTGCAGAAAACAAGTGACAAACTGCCAGCCAGACTTTGCTTATAAACCAGATTGTCTTTATTTTCATGCTTAGCAATTATAACCACATGTTTCTATGTGTTCTGCCTGAATCATCTCTGATATTTGGATTCCAGGGTTAGTATGGTACGTTCATGCTGTACCGCCATAATGATGGGCTTAGGGAGGCAGGGTGCTGCAAAGACCCTAATTGCTCAGAAATTATACAGTAATTACTGATGTGGTGACTTTGTGCCACCAGACTCATTGTCACACTCTCCAGTGATGGATCAGTGGTACTGACCACGTGGGATACTGTCGTGGTTTAACCCCAGCCAGCAACTAAACACCACGCAGCCGCTCACTCACTCCCCCCCCACCCAGTGGGATGGGGGAGAAAATCAGGAAAAGAAGCAAAACCCGTGGGTTGAGATAAGAACGGTTTAATAGAACAGAAAAGAAGAAACTAATAATGATAATGATAACACTAATAAAATGACAACAGCAATAATGAAAGGATTGGAGTGTACAAATGATGCGCAGTGCAATTGCTCACCACCCGCCGACCGACACCCTGCCAGTCCCTGAGCGGCGAATCCCTGCCCCCCCACTTCCCTGTTCCTATACTGGATGGGACGTCCCATGGTATGGAATACACCGTTGGCCAGTTTGGGTCAGGTGCCCTGGCTGTGTCCTGTGCCAACTTCTTGTGCCCCTCCAGCTTTCTCACTGGCTGGGCATGAGAAGCTGAAAAATCCTTGACATTAGTCTAAACACTACTGAGCAACAACTGAAAACATCAGTGTTATCAACATTCTTCGCTCTGAACTCAAAACATAGCACTGTACCAGCTACTAGGAAGACAGTTAACTCTATCCCAGCTGAAACCAGGACAGATACCCATACTGCCTGATAAGTTACGGTACTGAGGGAGGAATCTATGGAGGACAGTTTCGTAGTCAGATCTTCTTGTTAAGCTGATACATATCACTCTGATCTTGGTTATAACATTTTAATTTGTCGGGGTGAATAATGTCTGAGACTTCTGTGAGTAGCGTTGCTTGCAAGCTATGGATTTGGACACATGCTTGATGGGATATTCATTTCCTTCTTTATGACCACCGATGATGAAAGACAGGTATGGTCCACAAAGATAAGATCCAAGCTTTCCTACAGCTCGGTTCTAGAAGTGTTCTGAATGAAGGCTTTTTTCGTGGTCTATCTCTGTTGTGTACTGGACTGCACAGCGTACAAACATACAAGATCACAGGTAGTCATCCGTGCGTTCCTTCAGCTGAGGCCTGTTAATTCCATCAAATAGAACACTTCTGCACCACCGTCCTTAGGAGAATATTCATCATAACTTTCCACTGTTCTTGGTTACTTCAGAGATACCCACGTGGCCATTTTTGGCGTATCTTGCAATACAGCTGGACTTGGAAAAGTTAGGCTTTTTCAATACCCCTGTCTCCTAGTCAGTCGTTATATCAGGGTAAAGCTGAAGCCACCTAGTTATATATAAACATTGGAGCCCAGATGTCCCACATGAGTCACAAAGAAAATTCTCTGAACTGGTTCACTGAAAATACCGTCTTTACTTTCTCAGACTCCCAAGGAATTTCAATCTGTGCAGAACTTATGAAACAGTATTGAAATTCAGCATAGCATAGGAGAATTACATCATGTCACACATGCTTTCAAAAATAGCATCTTGTTGATGGCATTCAAGTAACAGTATTTAATTGTGCATTTTTCCACAGTTTTTCAAGACATTTGGTGGAATTCTATATACAACAAGAAAGCTAAGGCCTTTTATACTCTGTGTACTGCAGGAGGTAGACTGTAGCCCAAGGACCTGGGAGAGGACAAAGCATTTCATTTTGCCCTCAAAACTTTATCTGCTTTATTTTAATTGGCACAGCTGTGTCCAATCTCCATTTCCCTGCCTCTCTTTGAAACCCTCTGGATGGTAGAAACCGTTTCAGGTTGGAAGTGTTGCCCCTCGGAGCCAGACAGTACATCAACCGGTATCCGCAATGGCTAAAATTACCACTTTAGAACAGGGGATACTGCTGCAAGTACAGATTTTCTCTGGCAAGAGCCAGGTTTTACACAGTGGGAATTTGTTGCAACTTTAACTCTTCAAATAGCTCTAGGTCACTCGAGTAAGATCTTTCAGTAACAAATTTCTGTCATAGAGGGGAGAACCAATATGTTCTTTGTTCACTCCAAGCTTGTTGCTCCCAATGCAGGGCAGAAAAAAGTTGAGACCAAGGCTTGCCATTGACAGATGTGTGCTAGCAGGAAATCTCTGGGAAGAGGATTTTGGCTGGTGAAGTTTGGCAGGATAAGAGACTCTTTTTGCTATCTCGGTGTGAAAAGACGATTCATGCTTAGGAATCTGTCCCCATGTCTTTTTGTGCATGTGTAGTCACAGAGCAGGTGGCATATAGATTGTACCATACAGAGATCAACACATGCAAATTGGAATGAACTTAAATACAGGGTGACTCAAGACGGAGGTGATGTGTACCACAGACTTGGGAAATGGTATTGCTGCTTGTGATTCTGATCTGTATGCTGTCACCCTATTCCCAAACACACATGCACCCTTCTCTGTAGACTTGGCAAGCAATTAAGCCATCAACTCTGGTGTATTTGGAAAAGATTATAAACTCATACGAACCAGGACACTTGTTTCAGGGCCCTTGCCTGGACTTGGAATGCAGATATGTTCTGAACATCTACTGGTTTGAACAGTAGACATGTTCTTCTGTTCCCTCATTAAATTACCTAATGCTTCACACATCAAAAAGACAGTTGTAAAGAACAGGAGGTAGGCCTTTTGTTCATGGGACCTGTGTTGATAGCCTAAATATGATGAAATCCATATTTAGCATTTGTCTATGTTAGTGTTTGAGCTTGGATTATGGATACATTCTTGAAATCAGTATTTCTATTTTGGTTCATAGAGCAGTATTGGACCGCTCCCTCCAGGATGAAACTAAACCAGACGAAGTGCTCCAACACCAGTGTGTATCCATGGAGTTATTTAGAAATATCAGGCAGGAGTTCCAGAGAAATAGCCACCTTCCCTCGCACTATATGTGTACTGTGGATGTCATGTCCTCAACACCAGCTGTTTCACACTACAAATCCCCTATTGGGCTGTGCTGTTTCCTGACACAGCCCTAAAGCTCTTTTGGCAGGAGCAAGGATGGGTGCTCTGACTTGGGGCACCACAGCAGGGGGGGATGTCTCGTCTAGGAGATACAACTTGGTTCCACTTTGGGGTCTAAACTAATAAAACATGCCTCTCCTTGTAGAGGTAGAGGGCTTGCTTTGTGATCAGTGGAAGAGATGATCACACAGTACCTACAAAATCTGCATTTAATACACTCTGTCTATACCAAGAACATCTCGTGAAATTGGTCTCTTCTGTCAGGTGGCTGGAGATAGGACAAGAGGAAATGGCCTCAAGTTGAGGCAAGGGAGATTTAGGTTAGATATTAGGAAAAATTTTTTTACTGAGAGGGTTGTCAAACATTGGAATGGGCTGCCCAGGGAAGTGGTTGATTCACCATCCCTGGAGGTATTCAAAAAGCGAGTGGACAGGGTACTCCAGGGTATGGTTTAGGGGGCATGGTTAATGGTTGGACTCGATGACCTTGAAGGTCTTTTCCAACCGAAATGATTCTATGATTCTATTCTATGAAAGCCATCAGCTGAAGTCAGCATCTTATTATAGGGTTGTCCTTTGGCAAGTTAGAAATCTTTTTGCCTCAAAACTGCTTTAAACAAATATGTTCCTATATAGTAGTAAAATTACATTAACAATGTTCTTAATCATAAAAGAGAAGTGTTTTTAAGACCTGTGGCTTGCAGTGCATCTGGTCCTCTTGTTTCAGTGTTTCAGAGAAAAAGCTCACTGTTAAATACGTGGCTAATTTGGGCCTGCAGGCTTGAGAACCTGGTATGGCTTTATTGTATGCTCAGGTAGATAATAATTGGGCTTCAACCTTGCACAGCTATTTTGAAACCATTTTCTTTTCATTATGCTTGTGCATATTGCAGTTGAGTTCATCTTTCCATGCATAAGGCTGACTCACCAGTGTGTTGTGCAAAATTGGGTATGCGTGCTGCTCTTGCTCTTTCTCTCTCTTTGCGTACTTAAACGAATATATACTTATCAAGGGAAAGTGATGATGGTAACGGATCCTTAAGTGGGGCAACTTTTGTACAGTTATAGGAAATCGGACTCCTCAATGAACCTGCAAATTTGCACTTGGTGGTCCCTCTTCCTACTGGCATGTTTCTTGAGCTCAAAATGGGGTGCGTTTTCCTCTCGCCACTATTATTAAGAACTACTGTGATTAAAAACCATATTTATTATTATCATCATCATCGCTACTTTTAAAATGCTGGGGCCATGGACCTCCTGGCTCTGAGGGGGTCTTGTCTGCAGTTGAGAGGACGGCAGCTTTGGGCCAGCCACACCGCTGTAGCTACACAGCCCCACTCCTGCCCGTCTTTCATTCCCCAGTGTCTCTGCTCACCTATAAACCAGAGCAGAAGCGTGAAAATGCTCAGATAACTTCTGAAGACTTTCTGGTGCACGCGTGCATTGCTTATACCTCCAACCATGCCTGCAAACACCCCGGCTGTTAATCTGGGGAGCTGCTGTCGAGTCGTGCTCTCACCCGTGTGAATGCCGCCTGAACGAGGTGCGTGCAGCCTGCTTGCCAGGATGGGCAGAGCAGGGGAAGAGGAGCTTGTTCATGCTGCCTTCTCCTCCTCTTCTTGCCTTGTTACTGCTGTAGTCTGTACTGCATCCAATGGCAAACCCTCGATCCTTATTGGATTTTCTAGGCTTTCTGAAAGTACTATTTCTACTACTAATGTAGAAATAACATTGATCAATTCAAAGCCGTAGCTCTTTTTCTACTACAGAAGGATAATTCTTTACATAATTGAGCATTACTTTTGCTTTTCTGTCTGGTAATGGATTTTTTGTAAATAATACTGTTCACTGCTGCCACTATTAACCCCCCTTTTTTGTCACCCATTTTACTTGTCACATTACAATAACGTTACTGAATCTTGTCTCAACTTGCACTTTAAGCACTGTAAGCCCAGTCCCTTGTTAACTCCACAAAATCTTGATCAGATTGGAATCTCTGTCTATTACCATAATGAAAATATTAAACAGTAATTTCCTTCTCAGATAGCAATAGATGTAGCCTTACTGGGACTCTTGAACTGCTTATCAAATAGAAACTTTAACACCTGTAGCTGAAATGAAGTGAAATACTCAGTGGCTGCTGTGCTAATGTTTCCATGAAGGAGATAAAACTGAAAATGTATGCAAAACCAGTGACAATGCTTAGTATAAATGTTTATTCAAACTTTATGAAAGGGTGAGGGGAAATACTATTCTGATGTATAGTTTGATACTGACCTTTTAATAGAGAAGTGATTTTTCTCCGTGTTTTGTTGAGGAAAGAAACTATCAAGCCCTCTATGCGTGTTTCAGCTGTGGGTGTTAAAAGATATGATGATGCTTCCCTCTCTCCTTCTCTTTCTTGCCTCTCTGCAAGAATTTGATTCTTTGATCTTGTCAGTGCAGGAAAGCTAAATGCTGTCTGCAGTGCTGTTGGATTATTCCCAAACTAGCTTCTTCCATTAAGGATATTATTTTAAAATATATTATGCCCTCTGACCAGTGTTGAAACCTCTTTTGAAACTAGAGCCATATCTCTGCCTTTCCTGGCAAACACACTGATGATGCTTCAAGTTTGCGGTGTTGCTCAGGTCTAAAACTAATTCATTGTGTCCCATGGAAGCAGTCCAACAGGATAGTCATTGAACAGTTACGTCTTTACGATTACTCACCTATTTCAGAGAGTTATGGATTGTCTGCAAGAGCTCTTAACTTTAATTCTCCTGTGGTATGGAAATGCACAATTTAAATACTATTATAATTTGATTCATGTTTTCCCTGTCATATTATAGAATAGTATTTATGGTGCTATAGCAAGAATAGCTTTTATGAGTATCCGTTGCTCTGGCTGAGTCTCAGTGTTTAATCACTCTACCATGAGCAATATCCTTGAAAGGGTAACAGGATGTGAACATTCTGGTTCATGAAGAACATATGCAACAAAATTATTAAAACATTAGTCTCCATAGATCATGTTTTCCTGGTGTATTAATACATTTCAAGTGTTTGGGGAGGTATGAGACTACAGTAATAGATTTATTGGAATAGAAGTGTGGAACCTGTGCCTTTAATAGCAAGGTAACAGGTTTAGTGAATACAGTTAATTCCTTTTGTCTTCTGCCACATTCTGTGAACCAAAATGATTGACAGTAAGTTCTCCAGAATGATAGAATCGTAGAATCGTTTAGGTTGGAAAAGACCCTTAAGATTGTTGAGTTCAACTATTAACCTAGCACTACCAAGTCCATCACTAAACCATGTCCCTAAGCACCATGTCCACACATATTTTAAATACCTCCAGGAATGGTGACTTGTTACCTGGGAGAAGAGACTGACCCCCACCTGGCTCCAACCTCCTTTCAAGTAGCTGTAGAGAGCGATAAGGTCTCCCCTCGGCCTCCTTTTCTCCAGACTAAACAACCCCAGTTCCCTCAGCCGCTCCTCATCAGACTTGTGCTCCAGACCCTTCACCAGCTCTGTTGCCCTTCTCTGGACACGCTCCAGCACCTCAGTGTCCTTCTTGTAGTGAGGGGCCCAACACTGAACACAGGACTCGAGGTGCGGCCTCACCAGTGCCCAGTACAGGGGGACGATCACCTCCCTGCTCCTGCTGGCCACACCATTTCTGATACAGGCCAGGATGCCGTTGGCCTTCTTGGCCACCTGGGCACACTGCTGGCTCATATTCAGCCGGCTGTTGACCAGCACCCCCAGGTCCTTTTCTGCTGGGCAGATGTCCAGCCACTCTTCCCCAAGCCTGTAGCGTTGCATGGGGTTGTTGTGACCCAAGTGCAGGACCCGGCACTTGGCCTTGTTGAACCTCATACAGTTGGCGTCAGCCCATCGATCCAGCCTGTCCAGATCCATCTGTAGAGCCTTCCTACCCTCCAGCAGACCAACCCTCCCGCCCAACTTGGTGACCTCTGCAAACTCACTGAGGGTGCACTCGATCCCCTTGTCCAGATCACTGATAAGAGCTTTGCCAGTTCTATTTAATATCTTTATTTGTGTCAAGGTAAAATTTACTAACAAGTCAGGTTATCTGTGGGAGACTTCTTTTAAAGTTTCAGTAATGTTTCTCCAAATTTAACAACCAAGAAAAAATTGCCATTTATTCCAGTGGTAGCTTGGTATAGAATGGTAGATTACACTTTCCTATTAAAGTGAGGGTTGCAGTAATTTCTTCCTTCCTTCCCCACTTCCCCCCTTACATGTATGTAACTGAATGATGTTCCTTCTGTGCCCTCCAGAGCTTTCCAAGGGAGAAGAGCTCAGAAATGGACTAATTTTACGAGAAATATTGCACCCTCTATCTGAAATAGTGTTTCATAACTTGAAAGAATGACAAGCCTCTTAAGTCTATTTTTCTAAAAGGTTTAAGTTGGGTAGCTTTAATAGGAAGTAGTATTAAAATTCCATTATTCTAAAATGGTCAAAGTTCAGCTATCATTAATTGTCATAGACCTTAAGTGAACAATTCCAATCTAGAGATCTATATCAATGTAGCATTTATTATTAAAGCTAATTGTTTGTTTAATTATTCACAGCACTGTCATGAATTGATTTATCTGTCATCTGGGGCTAGAATTTGACTTGAATTTTAGAATAAATTAGAGAAATGTTTTGTACAATTATTCTATTTGCAGCATATGTGATTGAAAGAGCCACTTATTTTCCCCTTGAAGCATTTTTGTTTACCTGTTAATATAAATATCAAATATAAAGAACATAATAATTCTTATTTATGGATTGATTCTGAAGTTTTAATTTGATGTATTGCCTGGTATTAAAAAATAGTTAAAGGAAGGTTACAGGACTTTGAATTAACTTCTACATTTACTGCTTCTAAAGAACGAAATTAAGATAAATTGACTGCTATGGTAAATGTAGACTGAGGGGAAAAGCTGATACATATCAAATAGGTGAACCCTGCACCTCTCCCCCAATCACTTGTGTGTATACTTAGGTCTGAGACGGTACTGTCTATCTTGCTTCAGCTTTTTTGGTATCGGACACCAAATGTTGAGAACTATGCTTCTTTAAAGTGTAGTATACTGGCTATCACTGAATTAAATCCAGAGAAATAGGGATGACAAGAGACCTGGCCATATGACCACTGCGTCCCCACACATGATCAGCTTGAGTTGCTCCCCACCAATATCTGGAGGTTGTTTTGGAACAGATCAGGAATGACAGCATTTCTGCTGTTGGCTTAGGACACTTATCCCAGTTTTACTCCTAGAAAAACTTGCTGAAGCTTGCATGTGTTTGTGGACTGTGCCTGTTCACTTTTCTAAGTATCCTGTTTTATTCAGCGTTTCCTCATGAGTCCTGTTTTCTAGACCCCTCAATATCCTCATGGTCATTAACTGACCTTGCTTTGGAGGGTTCCCATCTTTGTTGAAATGCAGTGATATATAAGGCTGGGAGGTGAAGAGAGCAGGGTTATTTCACACCTTGCATATCTTTCGTGTTTCAAAGCACTGGCTGGTTTCTCTCAAGTTGATACGGGTTCTGCATTTAATAAGTAGCCCATCCCTACCAATATTAAAGAAGGAATTGAGCAGTGCAATACCTAGGATGCATTCTTATAATACTCACTCTGTAGGTGACGGTCTTCAGTCAAGGCTGTGTAAGGCAGAGATACGTGACCACAGCAGTCCAAAGTATGCTTTTATTGTATACCTGTCTAGGTTTTCCTTAATTTACAGGAGTCCTGAACCAAGGCAATTTCTGAACTCTATTGGATGCTGAATTTTAATCAATGAACTTGCCTAAAAATTTTTGGACCTATTTTGGACTTTTAACATACGCTACATCATGTGTCACTGTATTTATTTGGTCTAGAAAAAGTACATTTTTGGGTTTTTTTTCAAACTTCTGTTTGCTAATTTAATCTTATTTGATACTTCATGTCTCATTAGAATTAGAGACTATTATTTTCTATTTACCTTTCTAGATAATGATTTCACAAAAACTGTTACTTTTGTGGTCTTCTATCCCACATTCAGTCTGAGCAGTTCTACTGTGTAATCCTTCTAATACAAAAGACTTTTCCATTAATTTGTTGACTCCCTCTCTATTTCTAGTCTGAGTTTTTTGTGATGATAGTTAAAGACACCAGAACTCCATGCAGTATTCTAGCTGGGAGCATGTGACATGTATATATAATTGCATGCTGAAGTTTTCTCTCTCTTTTTTTTTTTTTTTTTTTTGTAATTTTTCCTAATATTCTGTCTTGTCTTCTGGACAGCCGTCAAACTGAGTAATGTCTGTGGCGGCTTCAGTTGTGTAGGTTTTTGGTTGTTTTGTTGTGTGTAGCTTTTTTTTTTTCTTAACTGGAACATTTGATGGTGGATCTACACTACGGATCCTAAATGGTATTAACAAATTTAGACTCTAATTATTGCCTGTTGATAGCCAAAGCTAGTCTTGGTTATGTGCCTTACTTTGGCATTTGAATTTCACTTGCCATTTTATTGCCTAGTTGCTTAGTACTGCGAGATTTTTCTGTAGCTCTTCATGGTTTTAGCTTTTTGAGAATTGCTCAGGGTTACCGAACATGCTTTTCATTCATACTCCTTCTGTCATTAAGCACATATTAATCTGTCAGTTGATCTTTCCTCCTATTTTAAGATAGTGATGTTTTTCAGGGCTTTTGATATGGAACCTTGCTGGTTTTGTGACTGCTGTCCTGCTTCCTGATCAAAGGCATTTTGTAAACCCATGAGATCACCTTTTATTTGCATGCTAGCTAATTCCTTCAAAGAGCTTTTAATATTTTGTCCCTTATCAATTCTCTTACTAAAGCTATGTTGGTCCTTCTCCTATATATCACGGATATTCATTTACATAATGATGCTATTCTTTACTGTCATTTCCAGCACTGAAGCTGAGTTAAATGATAGATTTTACAAATGGTATATTGCATGATAGTTATGACAATACTTTGGCAATTTCACATAAGAACTCTTTCAAATCTCTTGGGTGAACATCATCTAGTCTTGACAATTTGTTACTGTTCTACAGCTACTCTACTGATACATCAGTTTAAGACAGCTTCTCATTCTACATGAAAGAAAGACTTGGCGTGGGATCATTCAAAAATCTCCTGGTGTAAACAAGTCTCGTATCCCTTTTGCTATCTGTTGTCAGCCATACAAGCTCTCTTGTAGGTTTCTATTCATTTATTTTATTTGAGGGAAAACTATTATTGCTGCGATGCCCTTAGCAAATTTTCTACAAAGTCTTTACTAATAAGTCATCCTATTTGACGTTTGTCAGAATTGTGAGGTGTATTATTTGCATGTGACTTCCGTGACCAGTAGCTAACTTCTGTTATCTTACCAAACAGGCAAACAAGGTGATTACTTTGGGGTTTTTTTTGTTTGGTTGGTTTGGTTTGTTTTTTTCTCATTCCAGACCCTTGTCTTCGATTCTTCTTTTTGTTATGGAACAGGAGCACAACAACAGGCCCTTCCCCAGCACTCCTGGACAGATCATCTAGATGGGTTGTGAGGTGCCACCTCAGCACCCAGCAGGCACACCGCGGTGTGGGCTTCACTGGCATCACTGACCCATCTGTCTGCTTGCCTGGGCTTCACGTGTCACAGGGCAGATAGCTTCAAGCATCGTGTGTAGTATAATAAGGCAGAAAATGTGTGAGCTCCTGCTGGGCTTGTTTTTGTCTTTGCTTTCACCAGTAGATTTTGAAGTTCTCTCTGCTTTTTATCTGTTTGTTCATTACCCTTCTTCCCTTTCTCTACTAGAAGAGTGCAGCCCTCCTCCCCTGCCCTAGTCTATGGGTATGTGGTTTTGTTTGGGTTCTTTCTCAGAGGTGGAGGCCCTGTTAGTAGATGCCCAACTTCATCTGCTTGAGCACACTTCTTTTTTTGCTTACAGTGATAACATTTCAGCTCCTGACATTTTTATTTTATGAAAACCTGACTTCTTTTGAGACATCCAGCAGGTTTTATTACTTTACCTTTCAGCTGTTATTACTTTAAGTATCTTACTCTAATTAGGGAAGGAAGGCAGGACTGTGTGAAATCAGAAAGATGTGCATAAAAACTTAGACCTTTTTATCTTGTCTGTTAATGACTTTTAACACTTCTTTTAAAACAAACAAAAAACCCCAATCAAAAAAATCAGCAAAACCCTATTTAAAAAATATATTTATAGACACACATTATGGAGTAGAGCCTCAATTAATGCAAGTAGTCACAACCCTATTAAAGTCCAAAGACTCCCTTCAATTTCTGCAGGCTGAGGCTTTGTATGTGTAAGTCTTGAACTGTGGGGAAATGGTCGATTTATTTGTTACTGTCTGGGCATGGTTTGGGCAGTGAGGGCTCTTCTGCTGCTGTCACAGAGCAACTGCGTTAAGGGCAGCTGGGCTGCGGTGGGCTCTTGTGGAGTTGCTGAGAGCAATTGCAGGACCATTGCAGAGAAGTCCTGCTGAGGCCAGGTTGGAGCCAGGACACATGCCTGAAGTCCTTGGGGAATTCTGTTGCCAAATCCTAGGAAGTCTTTGAGCATGCATGACTTGAGACTTTCAGGAGCCCAGCCTTTTTACTCAATGCAGATTTTCAGAGATGAAAAAGGCACGGTCCAGACAGCAGAGCAGCCATCTGGCCATTTTGAAACCTACGCCTCTCAAACAGCTCTTCCCAGCTTGGTGCCACCGTTGGCCGAATGTCTACATGGGATCTCCACCACATCCATGGGATGCAGGCTGCGCACCCTTGCACACAAGTTGCCTGCCAAAAGTCTGCATCTTGTCCCATCTGAGGAGTGTCCAGACCAGAGTGACTGGGATATAACATACCTCAGTGTGTTTCTGGTTATCCCCCATCCAGACTTTTCTCATCTTCCCTCCTCCTCAGGATGCCTCTGCTCTTCTTCCATCCAGCATCTGACCAGCTGGTGGGGATGATGTTCTGTGTCCCTGGGGAAAGGAATGGGTGTGGATGGGGTCTGCAGGCAGAGGAAACTCTCTGGTTGGCAGAAGTGCTGGGGAAACCAGAGGGATTCTTCCTTGGATGCACAGAGCACTCTGCTCCCTGCTCTAATGGATTAAAAATGCTCGAGTTCCTCAGCCAAACCACTGCCAGCTCATTTGTTTGCTTTTTAGGACAGGTTAAGTAGTGGAATTATTAAATCTGAGAAATGGCTGGAACTCTCTACTAAAATGGTCCATGTAAAATGAATGTGTCCTAAAGTAGGTGCCCTGGGTAGAATATTTCAGTTGAAATTATTCAGATTGTCAAAGACATAATTGACCAAAACTAGTCTTATAACAAATGGTACAATTAAATGCAAGTGGTGCTTGCAGCCACACCTATGTGTATATACAGATATCTCTGAATACTACTTTAATACTTTACTACTACTCCGTAACTGTGTAACTCTTCATTCTAGAGGCTCGAGTAACTTTGTATTACTGTAGGGATGACTCTTCAAAGCCCTTGGGAGCTGGATAACTATTCAGTATTCAGTTAATACTATGGTATAGAGAAGTTGAGTGTCTTTTCATCTGGCTCAATGTTTTACTACAGAGTTCTATTTTTATTAGTAACACTGTTATTAATGAAAGTGTTAAGTTGTTACAGAGTTTTGTGGTAGTGTTTGGTGAAGATCATTTGAGCAAAATGGAATTCAAACAGGTTACTGGCTGGAGAGAGACATGTGTTTACAGGATTGATCATTTGGAGAATGTTTTTTTATACCTAATAAAGGGCTTAATTAAAAGATCCTACAGTCCTCTCAGACATTCGGATGCTCAGAACAATATATTTAGGTTAAAAAATAAATAGTAAAAAACCCACCAAAGACAATTGGGAGTACATGGTAATAAAATGCAAATATATCCTATTTTATTGTTCAATTGCTATTAAACGTGTTACGGAAGTGATGTTTGGTAGTACATACTGTCCTGTGAGCCAACTGCAATGTATTTTGTATGACGTTACTTTTTTTTAACCCTCATAGTTTCTGTAAAGCTATGGGCGTGGTTTTTGTTTTTTTTTTTTTTTAATTTGTCAGGAGAGACTTAGAAAAAAATGAAAATGTACCTTTAGCTGAGAGGATAAATGTGCTTTGGTTCTGAACTGAAACATGACTATAAAAATTGCACCTTCCTACCCAGGAGATCCGATCTCTATATTTTTAGCCTGTTTCATTCATTAATTTTAATGACTAAAAAGTCATCTTTCACTGGGTTTTATCCCAGTTGGTTAGTAAACTGTCATGTAGCAAAAAATAGATTTTATTTTGCTTTATGCTTAATCACTGAAGTTGGTAATTAATCCCCAGCTGTAGGGCCAAATTTTTCCAAGTTTTGTCAGTCAAATTCCACAGTGTAAATTATTTTAAATGTTGAAGAGTTGCATTGGAGTAACTGCAGATTATTTTTTTTCTTGGACATTTGTCTATCGATAGCCCTACCTGGACAGAGAAGAAATTATTTTGTCCTTCAAAACCCGCTAGGCTGAGTTTTTCAACTGCTTGGTCTGCACTGCTACAATGAAATTGTTTATAAATTAAGGCGATGCAGTCAAAATAATTGAGGTACTCCCACAAGCACCTCCAAGAATGGAACCCAAGGAGAGAATTCTTGAGGTGGGACCAATTCTTGGGACTTCAGTGGGCTTTGGATCATGCTTATGAATACATTCTTAACTAGTTATTAACATCATAAATAAATTTGCCTTATAGCTGTTGCTTTCTTGGGGTTTTCTAGGGGGTGGGGATATAGGAAGGGTTGGCCTATTCTTAATCAGTGTTAAAATCAGATAAATAATTTCTAATGTCTGCTGTTGTTTTGACCACAAATGAGAGAGTACTATCAATTAAAATGTATACTTGTGTTTTTCATTTGTTTTTAATTCAGGCATTCAAAGCTTTGCTTTTTTTTTTCTAATTTCCCGCTTCTGCTGACCTATTTTGCTAATATGCTTACTATCCTGTTTGTTCATTAAAATGAAGGCCCACTAAATTTACTTTTATTTTATGTTTATTCAAAGTCTTGGGGAAAGAAGCCATTCTGTTTTCTCACAATGCCTCCAAAAGACTATTCAGATATGGTTCCAGCAATGTATATTATGGAGGAATTTATACATGCAGGTGGACAGAATGAATTATATTTGGACCGCACTCCTATAACTACAGTCATTCTCCTTAGTCCGTACAAGGGGAATGTGGGTAGAACTTAAAAGTGCCTGTGCATTTGCTGCCTTAACACAGATGTGTTACTGTGGAAGACAGTTAGAATCTGGAAGTGAAATCTAACCCGAGATATCAGGGATCTGCCTTGGCACTTGATGTGCTTTTTCTGGAAGAGGGTATCCCTAGGTCTGTGGTGCAGATGTCGAAGGGGGATGAACCAGAAGCTGTAGTCTAGCCGTTCCCATCGCAGCATGTGATGCACGTGTGGTACCTCCAACCCGCTGCCCCTTGGAGATCTCTGGCAGTTCCCGAACATCCAGCTGGGTGGTGACAGACCTGCTGAAGAGCAGGAGCATGCCCACGGAGGATGGGACTGCTGTGGGAGCACAAAGTGTACCTGAGGATGCTCCTGTCTCTTGGAGGTCCTGAGTGGTGCCCTGAGATTCATGTTGCCAACACTTGAAAGTTAATAAGTGCATTCGCTCCTGGCCCTTGTTTGCCAAATACAAACTGGTTTTCCTTCCAGTGTGAGAGGTTCCGAGAAGTGAGGGTGAAGGCGTGCAGAGGGAATCCCATGTTTTCTTTGATCCATTCAGGAGATATTACTTCTCTTGCCTGGCTTGAGACATTCAAGGGCCCCTCTGAAATGGAGTACTGGGAAATGTTTCATCTGTTCCTTATTGGTATTTGGATTATGGAAAAAGGGCAGACCTTAAATCTGATATTTCTATTCTGTATTTTGTAAAGGTCATCTGTGTACAAATTTATAAAAAGATCTCATTGATTCCTTCTGTGGTATTCTTATGCTGGATAGGGAACCTCTAACATGGAGAAATGAAGTTGTTCCTTGGTGTTATTTCCATTTATTGGCCTGCAGAAGAGTTTAAGATAATTTGTGAGCATGTATGTAGTTAACAGGCATGATCAGTTTAATTTGTCTCAAGTAATATGTGCAGGTGATAACATCTAATGTCTAGATGTAAGTATCCAAAGTGAGAAGTTACTACCTTGATGTGCAGAGATTAGCTTCACTACACCACTGCCTAACTGCTAAATGTTAGAAAAAATGCTTCAGTAGCAGGGTTAAACATTGGGGAGTAACTAGGGACAAAACTTGCTCTCAGTTATTTCCATTAACTTCAAAATAACTGAGACGTGTTTTATGGAATTGCAGGGGTGTGATTTATAGCCCAAAATACGCTTTTGTGCTCTCTTTAACTAGCAGAGATCTGTTTCAGGTCTGTATTTGCCTTTTGGGGCTCTACAGTAGCTGCCAGTGTGAAATTTTTGGTGACTGCATTAATTCTAGGCCTGCTTTTCTGTTCTCGGCAGGTGAGAGATGCTGATGCTCAGAGGCTGAGGTGACCCCGGTACGGCTGCAGCGGGGAGGTTCCCATGTCTGACCAGCCCTGCCCGTGGGGAGAGTCTTTCCAGTGGGTGCATCTGCTCTGAGTTGGTGTGGGAGCCAGGAAAAGTACTAGATTAATTAAATTCAGCTTCTTCCAACAGTTTGCAGAAAGGTGGGTAGGAAGAAATCGTTGGGGATTCGGAGGGTAGGTTTCTGTAGGGTACTATAATTTGACAGGTAATTGATAAATTTGGTTTGGTAGCTCCGTTTTACTTTACAAATGAAAGGACATAATTTTATTCTCTGGAATTAGGTGATAGCATGCTCAGTTTCCAGCAAAACAACAGCTGTTATCTAAAGCATCTTTACTAGTGTGAAGAAAGTTTAGTGATATAGGAATATCATTGCTATTTTAATACCAAAAAATTAGATTGCTTGGTTATTAAAATGACAGTTTCACCAAATCATGAAGACAACTACCTTATGTTTGTGAATGCATGTACTGGAACTCCATACTGAGATCAAATATTCAGGTTAGCTTCAACTGATTTACTTAACTTGCTAATTTAAGCAGTAGCTCTGCTCCTATAGCACGTCAGCAAAGGAAGTCAGTAGGACCCTGACTTTGTTTGCACTAGGGAAGATGTGGTGGACCAGATTAATTCCTGCTCTTAAGCTACATACAGAGCTAGCCTGTATCATGCAGCTGTAGGAATTGTTCCTATTCATCAAGCTTGATATATCTAGGCATCTGGGGAACAGTTCTGATAAAACTCCCAATGTTTTATTTTGTTACAGAAACCTAATGCAGTCTGTAAGGCATAACCCAACTGGGTACAGCAAACTCTGTGGGCACAGGGTGTTGTGCAAAATGTGATACAAATGGAAGCTTCTGGTAGCTGATCTGTAAGCAGAAGGAAAGGAGTTGTGTTAGAGGAAAACAAGGGTGGTTTGGCTGGAGCTGGGAGGTGACAGGAGCAGCGGTGCCTGCAGTGGGAGCTGCAGGATGGAGAGAGGGAGGGTCCGGCCAGGGGCACCGGGGGGCTTGGGCATTGCTTCCCATGGCCCCCCTTGTCCAGAGCTCTCCCAGGAACTAGGGCTGCAGTCTTTGAAATCAGAGAAATGGAAATCGGGCTGCTTGGCCTCTACCTGTTGTGCTCTACCTGTTACTTTCGGCTCCACACGTTTTCTGTAATTTGCTTTTCATCTCTTTGCATTTTGATTTTTAGTATGGAGAAGAGGAGGTGAAGAAGTCCCCAGATGCTTCAGGTAGAGCTGTTCAAATACTAGGTTTGAACCTGTGTGTCCAGTTATTGCAGACTAAACTATAAGGCAGACCTGCACCTCCTTTTCCAGTTCTGCAGATGGCTGCTGGGAAACCAACCCAAAAAAGTGTAGTGTGCCAGATGAATCATTCTGGCATCCCTTTAAATGTTCAGTTCTTTGTTCATGCAAAACTATTCCCCATATTTAATTTGAATTTGTGAATAGTTTTGACCATCTTAATGGTATTTTTCAGTGAATGAAAATTTCTGTGGAAACATTCTATCTATATAAGTGAATTCTGAGATCCTAAAAAAATTAGGATGATAGATGGTTCTGTGGAAAGAAATGCTCAGTAGTTATTATCTGGCAAATGCCCCAGATACTTCCAAGTTCTCTACAGGCAGTTTGACAAAGTACTTGGTTTTCCCACTGTAATTCTGTATTACTGAATTCTGCATAATTCAGCATTAGCCTTCTTAATCTGTTTTGATATGTCTTACTGTAATAGCAAGGCAGTAAAAGCAGGACTTTAACCGTGAGCATTTGGTTCCACTTGTCAAGAGGTGGGTTTTTTTTTTCTTTCTTTTAAAAGAAGAGATACATAAAATTGGAAGAGTTTAAAAATAAATTCCTTCTTAAGGAGTAGGACCTGGATTCTGAGTTTGCTCAATCGTTGCACTGTTTCAGAGATAGTATAACCCTTACAGTTTTATAAGCAGGTTTGAGACTCTTGGCTTGAATGCTTGTAGGTGTTTGGAGTCTGCTTTCAGGTGTTTTCTTTTCATCCACGAGGTAGATCCTGTGGATGAGCTGTGAAGGGCCAAGTTCCCTCTCCTCAGGCTGCTCGCAGCTCTGCCTGGGAGGGGGCCCAGTATGGGACACGGAATCCCACTTAGTCTTTTCACAAGGGTGCAAATGAATGCCACCCAGTTAAGATTTAAGAGAGTTAAGGTTTAAGGTGATTTCTTTTGGTTTCTGTCACTTTGCGTGTGACTTGAACTGACAGAGAAAGTGGTGTATGTTCCATTCAAATGTGCTCTATGTGATATTTGATGCATACACTTCTGGGGGAAAGGATCAATGTCTATGTATTATAAAGATCACGGGGGATCAGTTTTCCTCCATCTTGCTCACAAACTCAAGTTGTACCTTCTGCAAATCCAAAATAGATGCACCTGGTCTTTAAGGGTTAGCACAACCTTTAGAACGAAGGTAGAAGATGTGGAGCTTGGTTTCCTCCTGGCCAGTTTGTGCCTGGGAGCTGCTGGTTCAGCAGGGAGGCATATCGGGAGCAGTCTGGCATCTCTCTGTATTTCCAGTTATGGTGCCAGCGGCATACTGGAGGGCTCCTCTGCCCAGTTCGTTCTTGTCCCCTGCTTCCCCTCTGCTCTTATGTCAGTGGTGCTGGGTCCTTGCAGTTTGTGGGTGCTTTTGTTCCTCACTAGTTAAGTCCTCTAAAAGCCCCCATAGGGTTAAATGTGGCTTAGGCAGTATGCAAACTCCAGCTCAATGATTTTTGACTAGGGAAATAAATGGTCTTGTACAACTGAGGAAAAGTGTGACTTGCGGGGTTTTTTTTTTTGCCCCCTCCCCCCCTCCCCCCTCAGACTAATTCCTGGCTGGTAAGGTTTCTTTTAAGAGATCAGGTTTCCTGTTTAATACAAATGACATACTGTATCTAGAATCACTGTCCACTTTTATCCATTCCTATGAAATCTCTCTGTTGGAGGCAGAAATTTCTGTAAACAGTTAATTTGCCATTATTATCCTTAGTCAAGATCTTCTATAAATAGTATTTCCATGTTGAGTCTATAAAACCATTTGCCTTGGGTTTGCCATCTTCATTCTTTGTGGTAGCTTTTTTTTTTTGCTCTGAACATTGAAATAAGTTTTTTCAGGAGTGGAATACTGATGTCCCACAGAGAAAGGAAATATTGGTAAAAAAGGATCCTTGATTAATTTCATACAACACAGATTATTTTTTTATAAGCCAGTCAAATAAGTAATAATTAAATGAACATATGAATTGTCTATAAAACAAAAAGAGCCTGCATTCCTTTAAAGGTGGTAGATATTGCTTTTATTAGCAGTGCATGTATTATCAAACCTTCTAATGCAGATTGGTAGGATCACTAGTAAAGCTGGTTGCATGTGTGATAAACACTGGTATTTGGACTGACCTGGAGAGCTCCTAGAAGGCAGCACCCTGGGTGCTCCCTGTGCCATGTCTATCTGGTGTATGAGGGAAACGGTAAGAGAGTGGTAAAGCAGCTCTGGAGTTGTGGCTGGCTTTTACTTATGTGCACACCTGCCTAGTCAAACCACCAGAGCAGAGGCCGTCTTTATGTTCAGTTTTGTCTCAGCTCAGCAAAAGCCCTGGATGAGAATAATTTTAAATATATATGGGAATATGCTTAAAATGAAAACATTTCAATTGTCAGCCTGTAATGCTGGGGAAATGATATTTTATTTAAATCTTATGAATATCAGTGCAGACACCTAGGTTAATGTAGAATTATGGCTGAGAATTTAAATGCAAGGAGAAATAAAAAAAAAATCAGGAAATTCAAAGTGATGGTTACCAAAGCAACTATAATTTTTCCCCACTTGTACTCTAGTGGTGCTGTATGCTTCTCAGTACCGCCAAGCTCTGATGTGTTAATATATACATGCAGTGTAGTTGAGTTACTGTGGGAACCAAAGTTGTGGGGGATGTTAGATGCAAATCCTTTGTAGAGTACCAGAGATGATGGAGCGTTTTGCTTTTGTCTTGGTATTCACTTTTTTGTAATGATCGTAAACCAGGAGTCACTAAAGACAAATAATAGAAGATGAGAACATATAACCCTAACAGAGAGCAAAATGTGTGCAGGTCTTCTAGCTCAGCAGCCAGACAAAAACACAGGGTAGGAGGACAGGAGCAGATTTTCATATGGCAGCATATGATTATTTTCTTGCTCCTGGGAGAGGAAATAAGTTAAAAGATTAGATTAAACCCCGTAAATTAAAAATTGTGGTTATAGCAAATGGGAAATGCTTTAAAGATAAGGAGTTAGCTGGAAGACTAACGCACCCTTCCCACCAGCACCAGCCTTGCCAAAGCATGGCATTGGGAGGCAGAGCAGGAGCTGCCCGAGCTCTCCTGGTAGGCAAAAGCACTTCTCTGGACCAGCTTCTCCTCCTACATGGTGCAGTGAGAGCTCCCCCTCCTGTTTTCAGCCTTACCTGAGCTTCTAGACAGCATCAGTAATATTCATTAGTATTTTAAGAGCATTTTAAAAATCTGTGAGGAGCTACAAAGCCTGTGGCTGACACTTCTGCATAGCCGAGAGCGAGAAGGATGCTATGGCACGTTGTGCCTTTGGGTTCTTGGGTCAGCAAAGCAGGTGCCTGAGCTGAGTAAATATACGACTAGCAGTGACATTCGGTGGAGCTGTTTATTGTTAGTTTTTGTACAAATATACAGTTCCTGTGGTCAGGAGGGAAGTTCTCTGTTTTGTAACCAAAGGGCCTCTGCTTTTTCAGGCTCCTTGCGTCTTCAAGCGTTCCCCAGTCAACAATCAACCCGGTACAGTCAATCACCATCTGTATACTAAACCCTGCAGAGTAGATCTAATAAATACCTGTGGGGAAAGGGATGCTATGGTGACAGGAAGAAAATTAGGAAGTTTGCAAGACAAGGTATTATGCCTGCCTCCTTGGATCTCCAAACCTTTCAGAGGTAATTGTATTCAAGCAGTCACATTCCCATCGTATTAGTAAGAAAATACTTATTGTAGCTTCATGGTTTTTATGCAAGATACAGTACCTGATAAAGTGAGAGTATTACAGATAAGGTGATACCTTATCTAGTGTAAAGCAGCTGTACATGTTGAACTGTCAGAATTGTTTGAGCTTAGATTTGATCAGTGATTTGTGTCATGTAGTCCTTGCAGTTTGGGTCTAGACACTAACGTTTGATTTCTCTATCCCGTCAATTCAAAGTTTGGGAATAGACATGACAGAAAATAGGCAACTTAAACTCGCAGGCTGAGCCAGTGTTTTTCACACATTTGCAACGCAATTTTTCAGTAGGCTAAGAAATAGGATTGTCTTCATCTAGTGTGCCATGTATCCATCATGAAGATAACGGGTTTCATTAACTGTTGAAATTATTCTTTCATGGTAATAATCCAGAATTTATATACTCAAATTTGTTGACTTCACCTCTAGAAACATAATTCTATAAAGAAGTGCTAGTTAGACGTACAGCTGTGCAGCCAGCTTCAACCTTGCCTTTTTATCTGGATCTGGGGCTCCTCAACAGAAATCAGAAAAAGCAATATTGGAGTTGTGGATGCTACATAAGATCTAAGATGTCCATGACTTCTTTGAGTTATTACTGGAAATAGATATCTGATAAACACTGTTTGCTTATTCGACCGTGGTAAGTAGATTGCAATAGTCTGAGAAAGGTAACAAGCCTTGTAGCTGTGCCGGTAAGTTAGGAAGTGGTTCCTTGTCCGTACTTAAGTGAATTTGCTAAAGGATTCTTCATTCAAGTGACATAATCGCCTTAATGCTCCTAGAGTCAGCTTGGCATATCTTCTTCAGAGCTGCTCTTCATGCAAAGTGGAACACCCATTGCTATCCACATTTAGAAAAATATTTGAATAACAGTTGTTTGCTGCCTTGTGACAGGTTTCCCTCCTCTTGATTTATTTTTGGGTACAGCCTCAATCTGTTTCTCCTTGAACTGTGCAATAGAATTAATTCCATAAATAACTTAGCACTTTTGTGTAGCATATCTAGCAGACAGATTTTTTTTTTTCTGTGGATGTATTCTTGTGTAGGTTGCCACTCTTTTTTGTGTGACTTTTGAGTGAAGCCACCATAATCTGATGTTAATTTAAATGTCAAATTAAGAATGCATCTATGGAAGTCAAGGATCCTACCCCAGCTAATTATTCACTAAGGGGTCTGCATTCTATGTTAATGAGGTAAAACACGCAAAAGACCAAATAGCTGAACATCAAAGCTGCTATAAGTGAATGTGCAAGAGATTTAAAACTAAAAAAGCTCTGTACAGCACTTTCTTAACATGTGTAGATAAAAAGGGAGGTACTTAGATGGCTTAAAGCAATAATAAAATATGAACTCAAATCCTTAAATGTCAGTGCAGTGAGGAAAGACTTCAGCTATCCACCTATCAGTGGATAGCGCACAGCTATGACAGCGCAGCCATAAAACTGATGGAGCTATGCAAATGTGGAGGTGCAATGTAGTATTATCCATTTCCAAAGAGGGATAGGCCAGCCTTCTGAATGGGTATGAAATTTAGGCAACCATGATGTACATTAGGGAAACCTGCAACAAAACTGCTATTAGAATCCTCATTTTCATTTTCGTATTTGGGTTGGCAGTTTTTTGGATAACCACCGTAACAAGGACTGTGCTTCTTTCATTTGCCTAAACTGGTAAGTTAAATACTGTTGTCTGTTCAGCAGGCTGTCCTTACTCCGGTCCTGCATGCGTGTCTGCCACCTCACAGTGACGCTGATCTGATGGGTTGGGTAGGGGCAACATTTTCCCAGTGGTCTCCAGCAAAGTCTGCCAAAACCAGCAGCAGGTTGGGGAACTGTCCTGGCAACCTGTGTGTTTGAGTAAGGTCCTTTGTTGTTTTTTTACAGTTTGAAAGCTATAAATGGTTTGGGATTTGGTTAAGAGTGATGGTATGTAGCCTGTTTCTGATAGCGTTAGCAAAGCTGGGAGTACTTTTTGTAATGGTGAACAAGAGCAGGAAGTTATTGAGGTGTTTTTGTGAAAGCCTCTCTAAAATCACTGGAAAGGGTATGGGAGTGTTTATGTTCCTCTGGTGTTTTATTTTGTCTGTAGACCATTATAGAATTAAGTGTTTGGTGAGCACTGAGCAATTCTCTGTTTATTGCAATGATATTGATAAGATTGTGAAATTGGCTGTTGCAAAGCATTCTAGAGCATAGAAAAGGCCCCACTGGAATGGCTGACATCTCCTATAAATCTAAAGAAATAATAAAAATAGAAAATGTGTGTTGTGCCCAGAATACACAGACAATAACAATTCACCTGGGAAATACCTTCTGACTGATTCACTGATTGGTAAATAGCTAATGGGATCAGAGAATAGTCAGGAAACAGTGGTGTAGAAAAGGAGGAGTTTTCCTTCTTTGAACTTTAAAATATTTGCCCATTAGGGCCAGTTAAAAGATTTATCATGAATCGGAAGTGAGTGCTTTGTGTTTGTTTTGTAAAAAAAAATCTAATAGATAAAGAATGTTTAATTTTGTTTTGTTATGCAAATTCCCTTCCCTATTATATCAGATTGGTCTTTATAGTAAAGTGTATTAACTTATATATATTAGTTCACATTATACACTGTAATGTAAAAAGGTAGTAGAATTTTACTGGAGGCTCTCATATTGTTCATGTTTAAGTAAAACAATCTAAAAGACAGCCCAGCCATGGAAACGAGAACTTTCCTTCGTGGAAGCTGAGAGCTGTCTGTGAAGGATAAAGGATACCCCTGGACATCCAAGATAACACCAGCATCCTAGCCCTTCTAGCATGTTTTTGAAACCCTCCCAGCGTTGTCTGGCATCATAGATAAGTACCTATAGCAAGACCGACATCTGGATCAATTGACAAGTATCACGAATGCTGCAGAAATATAGTTGCTTTGCAAAGTTTTACTATAATTAGTAATTGGTAGTGTGGGTGCTAGTGATTAAAAAATTTGAAGGGTATGAGAACCCTGTTGAAAACCCCATCTGAGGTGCCCCAATTTGGCTGGGACACCTCATGCACATGAAAAAATATTTACTCTTGTAATTCTATACTTTGCATCCTAACCTCTCTCCTTGGTCAGCATGGGCCAGTTGTGAATTTTCCTGACAGTTTCCATTTTTCTCACCCTATACTTTTTCTCACCTTGTCCTTTCTTCTGTCTTTTAGTGCTTGGTGTTCTCACATTAATTCTCTCCTTTTCCCTCCACTTCTTCATTGCTTCTGCATTGCATTCTCCTTTCACAGTCTCCAGTGACTTTTAATCCTTTTTTTCCCTTCAAACCCTTCTTAATAAATTCTTTCTTTGTTTTATCATACCTTTTAAAATGTTCTTGTTCTTCCTCCTTCTTCCTGCCTTCTGTCTCCTTATCAAGATGTTCACCTCTTCTCCCTAGATCAATATTCCCTGTCACCTCTCCATGAACTTTTTTATTTTGCCTTACTTCCCTGCGGTTACAATGTTCAAATATGCTTCCACATGCATCTAAGGGGGGGGGGAGGAATTCAATTCTCTCAGTGCTGATTATGAACCCTCAGGCACTGGTCCTCTCCATCCTTCTAGTAGCAGGTGCTTTGTGTGTGCACATAAAGTTGCACTGACCAACAAGGATGGCTAATAATATTCCTGTGCACATTCTGATTCAAACAGTAAATCAGATATGTATTGAGGATTAGAGGGTTGAGAAGGATAATATTAGGCACCTTTTTCCATCCCCTACTTTGAAATAACGTCTAACACTTCTGGCCTTCTCTGGTAATATGTTCTTGAGTAAATCAAAACAAAGGAAAAATGGTTAGCAGAGGGAGTGAGGTTGGATAGATATTACACAAAAATGAAAAAAAATCCTGTTTGCTGCTGAGACAGTAATGGATCCATGATTAGTTTCAATGTATTTCTAGCTATGTGAGCTGCTGTGAATGAGCCAGACTTTCAGATGTTCCACATAGATATATTTTGCACAATTGTGACTTCCAGTTGTACTTAGCTATGTACACATCCTCTCAATGATTTATCAACCTTGCAATTCAGTGAATGTGGAAGGAGAGGTAATTTATTTCTTTTCTTTTTTTTTCCTTTTTATATCTTTATATTTTAGTCTATGTATTTGCATCATCTAAATCTCTGTTTGTTTAGCATGATCTGTTGTAAGGATCTGAAAATCATATCGGACTCAAAGCTAGGCTGTTGAACCCAAATCTGTGATTTTTATTCTAAACGTTTAGGCACCAATACTTGTGTAATTAATTGCCCCAGAACGGTGAGCAGATCAGAAGCATAAATGCCTTCAAGGGAGTTGAGACATACTAACGAAAGTTTACAATAGATACTGATATACTGATTCAAATATATCTCTAGTCTCAGATGTCTCACCAAGCTGAAGGCTGCTTGAAGCCGGCAGGGCAAGTTGGATTGACTTATACTTGCACTGATCTTTATTCTGTGAACATCTGCTACTGGATTTTGCCCCTCAAACAATGCAGACAGCGAATTTTGATGAACTCTTCTTCAACTGTTTGCATGTAGCATGTCTGGTGATTAACACATATTGACAAACCTGTGTTTATAGGCTACAAGATGTAGGAGCTTTCATTTCCATACCTGTATTTTTCTGAGTGTCTGTGAGATTGGCTAAAACCCATCACAGATTTAGGAAAAAACATAGGATTGGTAGCCCTTGGTAATGTATGGTGAGTCTGACTTTCAAGAAATAACATTAATATGGTTGGTTTTCTAAAACCACAGTATTTCCTATTCCATGGCAGTGCTGGATAGCATGAGCTAGAGGTTACAAAGGACATTTTCTCACATGCCTCAGCCTGCCTCTCAAGCTGACAGAAAACAGCGTGTGCTTGTATTGATCACAACGCGCTTCCTCTTCTTCATAGAGGGAATTTTGTGTTCAGAGCTTCTGTGGGGTAAGCTTTCTATAATTTTGGGTGTAGCTACAGTTGTTTGACTAAGATATATATTTTGTTGACCATTCCTTTCTCTGTAAGCATTGTTTTGCCTGATGTTGATCATGCTTCTTTCCTAGCGCCTCTGAAGAAAGGTGAGGGTCCTCAGGCTCTCGGGAGCGGTAGATCTCTTCCTATCGGCCCCAACATGCCAAACTGCCGCTCTTCAGCCTTGCTTAGGAGCGAAGGGCTTGTGAGCTGGTCTGTAGGAGGGGACCCATGAGGACTGCTGCCCTAGGTCCTCAACAATCCCATTTGGGTCCCGTTACAGAGCTCTTATGCACGGGCTTCAGCCAAGTTGAGCACACCGTCACCTCTAAGCGTGTGTTCAAATTGCCAGGACTGTGTGCTCTGGCACTGACCTGGAGTGAGGTAACATCTCCCGCAATATACCAGTCCAGGGGTGTGATGCAGCCCGTGAGCGGATCTGTCACAGCCTCTGCCGTGATTAGTTGATGCCATGAAGCATGAAATAGCATTTGCTTTCTGTGCTGCAGGTATCAGATGGTGTGCCCTTCTTATTGCTCCAGTGGTATGATAAACAACTGTATTTCATAAACTGGCATTTCCAAAGAGGTCCTGTTTGTTGAACTGAAGCCAATTGACACAAAGTTTAACTAGCAACAGCATATAAAACTCTAAAGCTAATTAATTCTAATGGTGAAAATCCAGCCTAAGACTGATTTGCTGTCTGGAGCATTAATATGCCACGTGCTTTAGTTTCATTTTCTGCAGCCCTGCTTACCCTAGAGAATATAAAATGTTGACCTTTATTTAAAATGAGATTACTTAAAGGTGATCATTAGTTGAACGCAGGCTATATAGGTGATGGAGTTAGAAAACGATCTCTTTGGTATGATGGGAAGAACTGAAGGTCTGAAATAGTTGGAAGATGCACCCATAAGCAAATAAGAAGAAAAAGTAATGAAATCTAGTTTTCAGTTGGCTGATTTTAACAGAAGCATATTTTAATAGGCTAAGAAGAAATAGGAGATTGTCTCAAATTCTGGCAAACAAATTATTGCAATGATCTTGCTTTTCGAGACACAAAGCCTTGGACCAAATCCTTAGCACTGAGCAAACTTTCAAATACTGACTTGTGGGATTCCATCACTATGTTTTGAGTGACGCTCAGTACTCGGTTCCCTGCCTTTTGGAAAATTTTCTTTAGAATTAAAAGTAACTTCATTGTTTTTGCTTAGGTGATGAGTCCATTAAGGGCATTTCATCAGCAACCAACCTTATCTTTTTCTGGAAAAAGTAATTACTCATTGTCAAATACAGGTAATGTAAGACAGCTTGAGTATCTAATGTATGCACTGTACGTGCCTGGCTTTGGAGAAGGACTACTTTTGTTTCAGCATAGAAATCCCATAACAATAAAATCTGATGATCTATTTCCATAGACTGCATCAGGTTCAGACTTTGTCAGTTGCTTTCTTTGCTAATTTTGTCAGCTTTACTTGTGTTTCTCCTAGAGTGAGTCAATTATATCAGTTACAGTGAATATTCACAAAATTATTTACCTTTTAATATTAAAGTAATATACAGTACAATAACTTCTTAGCTTATTAAATTTCTGTAGCTTGAATCCTGCCAAGCTTTCCTCTTTATACGGTATAAGGCTTGTTGAGATGATTACATTAATAATACATTACTATAAAAATTAAAGTGCATCACAGAGAACATGCTAATAGGTTTCATCGATTTCAACTTGTAAATCGGTGCTGGCAATCAGAAGCCAGGTGCGAATCTGACTTCAAATGAACTGATAGAGATAACAGTGCCAAAATCATGGGCAAGATTCATAGCTCTGGTGTTCAGGGGAAAAAATGTTAAGTATAATGAAGTTACTTAGAATTAAGCTTGAAGAAAAATGTGAAGTGTATGCACTGGACTTTTGCAGAGATGCTCTTTTTTTGCTGTTATGAATTTAAACCTCAATTTAGTATTTTCACACTCTCCTATTTAATTTCTCCTTGAATTTGTTTTCAGAAAGATTTAAAAATATTTGTGGGGTAAGATTAGTTTTATTCTATGTAGATGGTGGAAGTAATTTTCTTAAGAATGAACTTAGATTTCAAGGCATCAGAAAAACAGTGAGTATTCAGCAACACTTAAAGGCAATACTCTGCCATTAGGTATTGTTAGACTTACCACTTCTAGTTGCAGACAATAGTACTGTTCTCTAAAAACAGGGGGGAAATGGTAATATCCTTCATCTTCTCAAAAAAAACAGAGCAATTGAACAGAAAGCCTGGCTGTCATTGATATGCAAGGATTATTTTGTTTTATTAATGAATAGGAATGTATTGTGCTTTGTAGAGATCTGGAGTCATGTTCTTACCTGGTTCTCTAAGTTTTGATTTACAGGTACACTTTAAGGTGACTTTGCACTTGGAAGTGACTTTGAACTTTCTAACTTGTGTACGTGCTGCCATTAAAATTTTGTCTCAGAGATGATGTTCTAAATCAATCAATGTTGAGTCTTCAAATGTAAAGTTTTCTGCTGCATATTAGATTTCTTTAAGAGTTTGCTCTTGCCCAGAGGGGACCATCTTCAATTTTGTGTATGAAGAGTGGAAGCTTGTGGTCTGAAAATGAGGATATCATCAAGTGTTTTCTGGTCACTTCAGATACTGTGAGTCAGATACTTTTTTTTGTTGTTGTTGTTTCATCTTTTCTTGCAGACCTGTCCTACAGCTTTAGTATCATATAAAAAACTTTAAGAAACCTACTCTTTGTTTATGATAACTCTTGTTTTAGATCTTTTTTCCCCAGGCTTTTTGGTTGTGGGGTTTTTTTTATTATTTTATTTTTTATTGCTCCTCTCTCTGTCGTAGCAGAGCCCTTCAGAAAGCTTATCTGGAATCTCTGCAGGATGCAGGGGACTATTGATATCTTAAGTATACAGACCTGAAGATAGAAAAAGGAGGCTTGTGGAAAATCACAGAGGAAACTGGTATCAGATCTGGAAATTGAATCCAGATTTTAGCACAGAACTGTAACAATACACATCAGCTGGCTACTATCCATGTCCTTATTTCCTGCAAATTTAAATTTTAGGCAGGGAGCTTTGGAGATACTGGGCAAGACCAGACTATTGAGATTCTTGTGGCTTTTTGTAGAGAATTTTAAGTCTATAATATACCACCCTTCCTTTTTACAAGGGGTAGTCTGAATCTGTATGAAGGTCTACCCTGTGAACCTGCCAAGTAGCTGAACCAGATGTGCCTTGCTATGCAGAGATAAAGCAAGAAACTCTTTGAAGAAAAAGAGAGAGAGAAAAATGAAAACAGAGAATAGAATCCAGCAAAAGCAAACACGGGAATGGGCACATTAAATGTATCTTGAAATATGGTGGTTCATGAATTACTTGTTTGTTTTTTAGCTAGGGCATGGAAAAGGATAGGAAAAAAAAGACAGGCCTCACATATGGGACTGAGTCAGTCTGGGACTTCATTGCTTATTTTGTGTACTGGGGTATGGATATTCCCAGGGTTGAATCTATGCGTGCTGCTGTTTCGGTAGTGCACTAACAGTGAAGAGTTGCTGGGCACTGTCCCTCGCTGGTGGGGGACAGCTGCTGCTCAGCCGTCCACCCCTCCCTCACACCTGATACACGCTCCTGCAGATTACCAGCACAAATATAGGCTTAAAGACTGTAAGAATAGCCTGTGCCTGTTTTTCTGATGCCAGAGGATGGTTTCTCTGTGGTATTTTTTGTGTAAAATGGTAGAACCCAAGTGGCTTTTTTTTTTTTTTTTCCTGTGGGTGTGTGGTTTGGAAATATTCAATAGACATCTAAGACAGCATGTGTTGTCAGCTTGGTAATCTTTTATAGATTTAACTGCCCTGTAAAATTCAACAAAAGAATAAATGCAAATGACTTGGCTTGGCCACCTGCTTACCTCAGGCTTTGTGAGCTGTCTGAGAGGCTGTCTGCATGGAGGGGCAGTTGCAGGTTGATAGTAAAGAGGATGGGCCTTTAAAAACTGGCAATGAATCTCAGGATGATATATTGACTCTAAAGTCCTCTAGTCTTAGTTAAATCATTCACTGGTAAAGGAATAAGTCTTTATTGAAGTGTCATGGGCTATATAGCTATTTAATTCCTTTGTTTGCTCTCTCACCTATGGGGGGGCTGCAGGGAAGAAGGCAGCTGCCTGTTTGCCTTGTCCTGCCTGCTGCGTGCTGGCTTCGACGAAGGCTGTGGAAGGAGGCTGATGGCTTGTTCCCAGAGTGGGCAAAACGTGAATGTGCAAGAGGGTGGTAATTCCTGGGAATAGCAAGGAGGAAAAACACGGGAGGCTGCTGGGGTGATTTTCTACACGGTCCCTTTGGGTCTCAAGAGAGTCTGGGCTGGGGGGCAAGTAGCATCGGAGGGGGGGAAAGCAGGAACAAAAGGATCCTTTTGGAAAGGGCAGGCTGAGCAGAGGGGAGATGGTTTGCAAATGTCTCTTACTGTTACCCTGTCTTAGCCACCAGAGAGGAGTTGCCTCTATTTTAAAAGGCCCTAACTTATATTCTAATAAAACCCAGCATGAGAGACTCAAAACCTTTTTCATTTTCATTGGGGTGCTGAGTGTAAGAAAAGATATAGTCCAGGTTGTCTGAAAGGTCATGGCTCATGCAGGGACTCACTGGGCAAAGATTCCTTATTTTTGAGACCTGAGTGCATAGAACCAACATATTTCATCTAGTTCAAGTCAGTCCCAAAACACTGCAAATGGTAGTGACATAAGTACCTATAGGTACCATAAGTTGCTAGTGAAAAGTTGATTCAAATCGTATTTTGTTGCTTCATTGTTTATTTCTCTAGAAACACACTTAAATTTCAGGTCAGGAAGCAACATTTTCTTTTTTTTTAATTGTGCCCTGGAATGGATTTTCAGATTTTCTTTTTACATAACTGAGGCTTGGCTAAACAGGAAAAAAAGAAAAGGTGTTTGAGAGTTCATATTAGAAAGCTGTGTGTGTAGGCGGAGATAAGCTGAGGTTTGAAAAAATACAACAGTTAATTACACTTGAGGAGGTAGTGGTGGTGGTAGACTATAGAGGGCTGATGTGTTTACCTTCAGTCTCCTGTTCTCTTGTCTACAATACACGAGGGAAAGAAAACAGGAAAAATGTTCCACGAGCAATTTTTTTTTCCTCAGAAGCGTGTCTGATTAATTTCCAATACAGTAGTGGCAGTCACATTATATATGCTCCTCATGTCTCACTTGTCCTTTTTGCCTACTGATGTTTAAATAAGAATTTGTAACCCAGACTTTTTTCTTTTTTTTTTTTTTTACACAAAATGTTCATTGAAAGGAAGTTCAAAAACATGAATGCTAGTCATGAATTCATTATTATTAGATTATTCTCCTGTGCATTCTGTTTATGGCACTGACAGCACTGAATAACATTACTGGCCTTCTTAAGCAGCACCATATTAGTAGTAGTAGTAGTAGTATTGCCTGGTGTATTTAATTGTAACGTTCATTACAGATTTTATGAAGTGTGGATTAAAGGTAAAAATCTCTGGAGTTGAGCTGCTAATAATCATGCTGTGGGTTTCAATTATAGAATAATTCCTCCAATTATTCTGCTTAATTTTAGGAAGCAAAGGTCACAGGAATAAATTTTCTTTCTGCAAATAAACACTGGGGAAATTATTGAGGACCTAGCTATTATCATATGAGATGACAGTCCATTCTGTCAATCTAGATGCTTGCAGGTCACAGTGATGGCAAATCCATGCAGTTGTATTAGCAGTGATGCGAGGAGTCAGAAATTTTAAGGGAGTCTTTGAAAATGCTCCCTGTGGGATTGGCTGCTCCAGTAAAGCCACCGCAGGATCCATAGGCTTTGCTGTGAACACAGTTAGGTCAATGTTGACTGTTTTGGTGAATGTTATCCTTTTTTTTTTTTTTTTTTTTTTTTTTTAACAGCGTAGGAAGGACTAGAGTAGTGAATGGTACAGATGTGTAGAAGTTCCTTTGCCATCTCCGGTGTAAGACTGCATCAGTAGTGGTCAGTCAGCTCTCTGCCCAGTTTTATTCATCCTTGATTTAGGAATTAAGATATTTTCTTACTAGGAAAGTTGGGGAGGGTTTGTTGATGCTTTTAGATTTTTGAGTGCCTCTGAGGAATGGCTACAATATAGGAATAGCACAGAATATTACTGCACTCTATTTTAATTATGAGGTCATGGGAAATGATTTCTTTGGCTATCTGGTGATCCTCCTCTGCTTCTGCTTCACTTGAATGTTAAACAATCCTGTATTCATTGTACTTGCTATCTATAATTTCCACGGCCATTAATCACATAAATGTGATGTGTAGAGTGCAGTGATGTCAGGAGACTCTTCGGGTGCTCTCTTCAGAGAGTGTCATTGAACAGGAGCTGGAGGTGGCCGCAGGGCACCAGCGTGTCTGAGCCCGGAGCGGGTGGCCAGGGGAGTTTGGGGTGCCCTCGGAGGCCTTTGAAACACAACTTGGCAGGACCTGACCAGCCTGGTCTGACTTTGAAGTTAGCTTTGCTTTGCGCAGGGGGTTGGACTCGATGGTCTCTGGAGGTCCTTTCCAGTCTAAGTCCTTTTATAATCCTATGACTTGGCCTAAAACATGCTTTCCCCCACTTCTACCCACCATCCGTTGTGTCTTCCTGTCTGTTTCTTATCCTATTTCCTTTGCTGAGAAAAGTATGCACATCAGAACCACCAGACTGTAACTAAAAGAGTAACTTTCCATTGTCTCAATTAGTTTTGCTGTGAATGCTGTCTCAGCATTGTGGACACGTATACGGAGATGTTCATAATGGTTAATGGAATACAGCTGAGTGAAAATACATGATGTTATATAAAGCCTGATACTTGGGAACATGGGAAAGGATAAGAAAAGATAAAAGGCATCCAGTTTTTCAGAAGAAAAGCTGTAATGGAGATCTGTCAAGAGAAGACCTTTGGGTGGGAAATGAAGAATAGTTTTATTCCTGTGTATAAATAGAATTCAGAGCTCCCAGACACAGTGAAGTAAAAAAGCAAAGAGATTTGTCACTTGGATGTAAAGGAAATGTGGGAGATTTATGTCCCTACACTAAAAAATCTCATATATATATAAGCCAGCCAGCCATTTTAGTTTTGTCAAATGAGAGGGGAATAATTATTCATTCTGGTTGATGTTCTATAAAGGAATGTGCTTATTCAAACTAGATGCATCTGATAGAAAATGAAAAGCTTTGCCTTTTTTGCCTTTATAAAAATCTGGTTCCTTTCTTTATGGTGACATTTAAAAGGAAGAAAACCAAAAAAGATAGTAAGGATTATCCTAAAAAAACCCCCCTCCCAAACCAAAAACCTTCTTCTGCAGAGGAAAAAAAAAAAAAAAAATCATTTTAATTCATTTTAACTTGTTATACATAAAAATAAAAAAAACCCCAGGGAATAAGAATTGTAAGTGAAACCTCGCTATAGAGTTACAAGATGAAATGATTTGGGATATGCTGTGGATCACCAACAAATTGGGATGGAGATCTTCACCTTTGGGAAGCATTATTTTAATTTACCTCTGAATTATTCAAATGTGAATCGATTTACACATACCTCAGATAGGAAAAAGTGTTATGAGAATCTTATTAAAGATGGGCTGGACTCTAACAGGTACCCTAAAGTAACCACAGGTGGAGCCAGGGATGGAGTCCAAACAACCTGGTGGGAACATAGGAAGGGAATTTTTAAAATGTAAAACTGCTGCTTTCCCTTATTTTTCAGAAATTTTAATGGGACCTTGCCAATCCTTGGGTTTTGCTTGCTGGTCGTGGTCATTTGACATCTCACTTCTATAGTACTTGTTGGAAGGGAAAGGCTGCTGTTGCCAAACTTAAGCATAGGAGCATGTTAGTCTCTCTGGAAAAAGATTTGTGTGTTTATGGGTTCTCCTGTTACTATCAGAGCCTCTACACTTTCATATTGCTGAAGTATAATTTTCATACTTTTAGGAATTTTACATAGCTGCTTTGTGATTGTGTCTGAAGACCTAGTTCCAGCTGGCTTTCCTAGCAAATTATGTGTGTAGTTCATTATGACTTTGTGTCGTATAAGAGTCGTTAGAAAGGAGATTGCTCTTTAACAAAAAATTGCATTTTTTTTCCTTCTGCTTATTCTTCCAAAACTTGAGTATGTGAAAATGGGTATTTTTCAAGGTTTCATGGAGGTGTATTCTTTTATGTATTTCTTTCCTCATTGAGGTGATGACACACACTATGTATGTAAACAGAGATTGGCTATTACTGCTCATCGTCAGGACTTTACATCGTGTTGTAAAGATTGCTCATCCCTCATGACACTGGCTTGGTTCAGATTGCTTTTCTTTCTTCTATGCTACTTGAGTGCGGGCCTTGCTGTGCAAGTGAAATCTATGAATCAGAAAATAAATGGCCCTGAAACTGTTTATAAATGGAAGGCGTCAAACAAGTTGGTAATAACTGTATTTAATATGTAATGTATATTAGTGTCCTTATCGTGCATGAGGCTAGCTGTGCTTTAATGTATACTGGGCAAAGTCTGTTGCCACCTCATGCATATAAGAAACCGTAACAAGATTAGTGGGGAGCTACATTAAAAGAGCAAACATCTTCAATTTGAAGGAGATGTGTAAGGCTTCCTGTGACAGTGGAAAACTCTAATGAGAAGCCTGTCAGTAATCCCTGTGATCTGGGGAAAGGAGAGAAGGGGGGGTGGGGTGTAAATATCTGTAAGGAACTGGTAAAAATCTCTTTCTGGATCTTGTCATGTCTCCAGAAATAATGGAAATGCTCTTTTTATACTTTTAAAAGTCATGCTGAATTTGTATAAATATAATAATGCCTTTTTTTAATGGCAATGGCATTCTTCTAATAGCATACTTCTCAAACTTTAGCTTTTCCTTAGTAATAAAGTTGAGCAATGTTTTTAAAGACATTCTTACGGGTGTGAAATACACAATAAACATAGTCCGCATTGCACATACAACATGATACTGACCATTAACATCTTTGAAACTCCATAATAAATGAGACAAAAGAATCATAGCTACAGTTCAGTGTCAGAGCCCACTTTAATATTCTAG
This sequence comes from Harpia harpyja, assembly GCF_026419915.1. Classification (NCBI taxonomy): domain Eukaryota; kingdom Metazoa; phylum Chordata; class Aves; order Accipitriformes; family Accipitridae; genus Harpia; species Harpia harpyja. The sequence goes on along the minus strand of NC_068962.1, from coordinate 12,623,276 downwards.
TGATACCTTAAAAAAAGGAGAAAATTTATATATAAACCCTCACATCAACTATATTTTATTTATTGTAAGTAATGAAAGTTGAATCCAAATGGATATCTTTACCTAGGAGGGGTGAGTTATAGAGGTAATATGTGATGAACATTTATGAAATGTCTTTTTCTGTCTTGCATTTCTCGTAAAGTCATTTGCTGTCATCTTCATGGCTGTTGTGATCACTGTTATAGAAAGTATTTCAACATTCTCACTCTTCAAAGTGTTTCCATGAATCTGACAGTTGGTACCCAAATAAAGTCATTACCTAAAGCAGCAGCAGAGAAGAGAATGTACTGCTATTATTACATTTGAATAGAAGACTTATTTTTAAACTCTGCTCAGCCTGCTATTATGTGCATGCTGTTTTTTACCTTGTTATTAAAATATCACAACAGAGATCAAATTCAGCTGTGAGGAAGAACATGCCATCTGTATGTAATTTTATTGCTTAAAAGTATGGTATGGTAATAGCCACATGGAAAAAAAAAATGGTCTCTCTAAGAATTTATTCAGCTTGTATAAAGACCAGCCAGGGCTTAAATATTAATAGTTTTTCCTTTTTGGTTTTATTAGGAGATAGAATGCAAATGCAAGTATTTGGGTCAAGTTTTCAGGTGCATGTGAAATATACTAAATGCAAGTGGTTTGGGAAGGTATCTCATCCCTAAACACAGGGAAAAGAGGGATTTGGTTAGCTCTCACACAGCATGGGGTGGCTGAAGGCAGCTCTACTTGATGTTAACAGTGACAGTCCCACCAGGGCTTTTGTAAGCACATAGAGCGAGAAGACTTTCTGTCTCATATATGTTTCTGTAGTATGAAAAAAGAACAGAATAAAAGCCCATTACTTTGTCCTGTCTACGTGTTATTCTCTTATTCTCTTGTGTTATATAGATTTGTGTTTCACTAAGCTCCACTGAAACATGTGGAAGTTACCTAGGTTATCATTTTATAACCCAGGAAATGACCGTCCCCTTCAGAGCAGGGTATGGGTATGAGAGAGGGTAAGAGATAAGGAGGGAGGTGAACCTGTAATTCCCCAATGTCCTTGCAAGTGGCATAGGAATAGTTGTGGTAATATAATAAGCAAAGCAACATAATACTTCTTCCTCTGTGTCACTGGCTATTGCACTGGCTTGTTTTCTTTGCTTGCCAGCAGTAAAGCAAAATCATAGAAATTTGATTAAGGTAATTCATAGCTGTTTAGCACCTTCTTTAGGAGTAAAGTGGGAGGATTTTGTTTTTAACAGAAGATATAGCAGATGTACTGACAATGGCTGAAGCGTGGCTGCCTTAGTCTTCAGAAATTGCATTCGTGTGGGGAAAATGCACATCTCAGCCAAACATTCCTTCATTCTCCCTCATGGCATAGGCAAGCACAAATGTCCTAGTGAACTGGGATGAATGGGAAGGCTATCGTTATGGTAGAAGAACTTTGATCCAGCTCTCTCTGTAGTCTGTGGAAAGAGTCCAACTGAATTCCCTGGGAATTAGAAAGAGGTTGAAAAATGCAGTCTATGGGAAGCAAAGCTATTGCATTTTCCTTTTCAAACTTAACTGAGACTGATTAAGCATATCTGTGCTCCAGTTTTCTTCAGAGAGCAGTAGCTTTTGTCATCCTCCTCCCCTCTTCTGCCTACAGAAAATCTGGTTTTGTTGGTGTGTCTTGTTTGGTTGGCTTTTTTAATGCAAGTATGATGATACAATGTATACCTGCCTTATTTGAGGGGTGAATGTGTGCTCTGTTCAGATGAAATGGCCTTAATCAGGTTGTTACGCAGGAGAAAATATTAGCATAAACTGTATTTTTCTCTAGATGCCTTATTCCAGTGGCTTAAGACTAGATTGGGAATGGCCATTTCTAACTTTATTGAAAAAGTGTATAACCATTCATTCCATGGGATAATAGAAGTGTAGCTAAAAGAGGACTGTGGAAAATGTATTTTGTGCTTGCATGTGATAAAGCTAGGAGCAAAGAAAAGGATGCATTGCCTAGAATATGGCACTTCGCAGAGTGGATACAAAACCCTGTGTTATCTTCTAAGTTAAGCAAGGCAGGCCTGAAAACAGTGTGGACTGCTGCCTGGATATCTCTTTCAAGTGCATGCTTGTGTTGCTTTAAAATGCAGAGGTTTAACATCTCTGAGATGAGGGCTGAGGTCAAGCAGGTGGAATGCTTGTATGTATTGGGCTAGACACAGACTGACCATTCTTGATCTAGTTTGTCAGCAAGCTGTTGAGCTATTCCCAGATACCATTATCTGAGGAGGCGGGAAGGGAATACATAAGTCAGAAAAGCGTAGGTGTCCTTCTTGGCCTTATATCCTCTTGATGTGACTAGTATTTTCCCAGAGAGAGCAGTGAGGATGGAAGGAAGGTACAAGGTGTGCTCTCTCCTTGCTGTCATCAGTAGGCTAGTGCCAGGTGAGTGGCTGCGGAAAGCTCTCAGCTTTAGAATGTCTGGCATTGTTGTTAGTACTTGTATTTGTTAGGCAGAGAATAGGCATATTTCTGTGAAACCTCCTAGTTCATCAGATTCCCAACCCGCACTGGCCCGAGGCCGAGAGCACTGAGCAACATCCTAGTTGGTGCTAGTTATGAACCTGAACCATAGCAGACTTCTGTTGCCAGAGGTAAAACTAGATGGTTTCACAGGCCATGTGTGTGATCTCATTTATCTGCAAGATACTGAGCTATTTGTGGTTATCATACCTGGAAAGAACTGGGAGTGGGGGGAGTACCTTCCCCAGGTGAAGATAACACCCTTTTCTAACCACCTCTGCACCCAGCTTTTGAAATCACTGATGAAAAGACTTATTTTTCATAGATTCCCCCCGCCACCCCCCATGCTGTAAATTAATGGGATGGGGTCAACACCAAATTTCACCAAATGCTTTAGTGAGTATTGCTGGGCAACTCTCATAGTACTTGGAAGTTCTTGTTTTCTACACAAGGGTGTTTAGTGAGCCTTTCCCTTATTTATTTTTCATTTTAAGGCCTGGGTATTTCTTTTTGCTTTAAGAAAAAATCACAATCCAGAACACATAGTATTATCAGGTGTTAGCTCGTTGAGTTACCACTTGCACAGCTTCATGTTTGACTTGCAAACATATTTGGGGTGGTGGGGGGTGGGAGAGTAGCTGTGAAAAGGTCAGTCTTGGCAAATGATTCATTGTGATTAACTTCCTTTCATGTGTTGACTAAAAAGTGTTCCTATCACTTGGAGACCAGGGTGCATTAGGAAAAAATGATAAATACAAACTGACAGAACAAAATGACCTGATAGGGCCTGACAACAGATTTGTTAAATAACCTTCCCTGTAAAGATTTTGCTTCTGTTTATCTGACTTAATTTCCAAGTGTATAGATAAAACACATTGGTGAACTTGGGAAAGGGACGATTCTTCTAACTTCCTCTTCAAGTGTGTCACTCACATGAGAAAAGGAAGGTCAGCAGAAACTGTATGGAAAAGACAGTGTGGAGAAATAAATAATACACATTTCCTGTGAATCTGGAAAGGGGAACCTTCTTGTCTTAAAATTCCCAGGCAGCTCCACCAACTGGATTTTCCTTTTTCTGGTTGATGGCCTGGCTTTTAGAAGGGCTTTGTCAAGGTCTTCCCCAGCTTTCTCCAAGCAGTTTCACAGCAGGTTTGGAAGTTATTCAAGGCTCAGTGAGTTACCCCTGGAACTGTTGATTAGATGTTGGATTTTACCATAGCTTAAAGCACAAAAGCACCCACTTCATAGTATTAAGACAGGTAAAATCACTTGTTCTCCAGTATGCTTAATTTCCTCCTAACATCAAAATATCTGACAAGTTCTGCTATAGAATCAGAGGATGGTTTGGGTCGGACTCTGCTGTCAGGGTCCCTCTGGATGGCATCCCTTCCCTCCAGCGTGTCGACCGCACCACACAGCTTGATGTTGTCAGCAAACTTGCTGAGGGTGCACTCAATCCCACTGGCCATGTCGCTGACAAAGATGTTAAACAGCTCTGTTATGGCCGGGGAGGGAAAAAACCTCTGATGTCTGTGAGCAAAGCTATAGGATGCCTCTTCAGGTACACAAAACAACATTCAAAATGTGTGATATGGGGGTAGTTTAGCTATGGGATATGACATCTGAGGGCATGGTACCCCAGCTGCTGAAAGGCAGAGGCCAGTATCGCCTGCAGTGTGAAAATGCTTGCCAGGTCTTTGCACAATATTCAGATTTGTCTCCTGTGGGGAGAGCTCAGTGACAGTTTGCTTCAAGGTCACTTAAGACATGGTGAGATAGTATATTTGGTAACCAGTTAAAGAAGGTACTGTGAGAGGAGCAACAGCTTGAACTGTGCAGAAGTTATAGTGAGTGCTGTTTGTAGTCTCTTAAGTTAAAAGCTTCCGTTTTTAAAGGAGTGCTGGAAGAGGCCAATGATGTTGGACAACATAGCTAAGTGTAACTGCGAGTGCTCTAAGCTGAGAATCCTGAAGAGCTTATGTTGTTCTCAAAGTGGGTAAAAATGTGTGGCTTTATTCCTTCCCCAGTAAGATTGTGATATTACCTTTGCATACAATCTAATGTTAATTCTATTATAAAATTACTAACTGTGGTGCTTTTCTTGACAAAGATAATAATGGGTATGAGGAGGACTTGATCTTTATTTCAGATCATATAGTGGCAATACAGGAGCCTATTTAAAATGACTAATGTCTTGCTTATCAGGAAGCATCTAAATTGATGGTGTTTAGAGGCAGTTTCTTTAAACTAGGCTATATAAATTAAATGATTTTCCTGTTTTCCTTTATCTTGTACATAAAATTCATCTGCATTTAAGTGGAATGTAACCTCTGCTTAAAAACACTGAGTCGAAACAGTCAGAATTTGCAGGAAGAAAAGATGACGTTTGAGTGAAATCTACAGAATTTGTAGGTGACCTTATGCAAAATAAACAAAGATTCCATTACCAATTTCAACTTCTTTTTATTTTCAGAGTTGACTCACACCTCAAATTGTTTGAACTGAGGCTTTAGGAATTTCTTAAATACGGTACTTTGACTTTCAAAAATTAAACTGGTGAGAAACTAGCCTAAACCTAAATGCTTACATTCACTCCTACCTTTTATATCAAATTTATCCTACCATACAAAAGAGAATTTTAGTAAGTGATAATGCCCTAATGGAGGGGTTTTTTAATTAAGATAAGCTTCATTTTCTTTCCATTTTGCTTAGCATATTTTCAAAAACAAGTAGTAACAAGCTTATTTATACTATGTTAGGGATGGGGGGAAGGAAATTAGTAGGATAAACTTTCAACCACTTGCAGCTTTCTTGGAGTCCTTTTATTTAAAAAGTGGGAAAGGAAGGGTTTTATTTCCGGTCTAAATTGAACTCTATGCATAATGCCTGCTTATTCTGAAACCACTTACCATATGTGCTTTAGTCCCAAGTCATGCTTAACAATCAAGCTTACTTGGATAAATGTGTTTCAGAGCAGATTTTAGGGAATTTCCCTGAACAGTGAGGTATGCAGGTTAGGTAGCACAGGATAATCTCTGGTTTTGATGATGAAGCCATTTTAAGAAGTTTCTGCTTGCCCTGAGCCACTCCTGCACAGAAGTTTGCCATTTGTTCACTGGGATGGTAGGAGTATTTGTGAAACTGCAGTGTAAATGAGCTCTGTGGAAAAAAGCTGAGTAAAAAGTGGCAAAAAAGGAGGGTGATTTCCCCATTTTCATACATTTGAACACAGTTACATCAGTTTAATAAAGTACATCAGCTTAAGTAAGTGGGATGGAAGCATCTCCCTTCATAGCACTGTACATTGATTTTGACTTTAATGTCAGTGGAAGTACATAGTAAAACTGTCATATGTACTTCCATAAAATCAGCTGGTTTTGATGAGTTGCTGTGTTAATTTGAAACATATTCACCATGACAAAGACATACCATGTAATTGTTGAATCTCCTTTGTGTTTCTTATAATTGAATATTTAATTATAATTTTTAAATGATAATATAATTAGCATAATTTATTTGAGAAATCCATATTACTATCCTTAATTACATTATTTCTAACAATACTGCACATTAAAGATAGTCTGATAAGGGTTCACACGCTTCTATTCCTTGGTGCCTGCCCTCTAGACATCTGATAGTAATCCTTACATTTCTGAGGAAAAAAAAAATCTATCATTTCAACATTATGGAAATGCATGTAGTCTGGCAAATCAATCCCATTAACTCTTACCCCAATGGTTTTGGTTATTCATAGCTTTTTGCATGAAACTGTAAAAGCATAAAACTAACAGTAATGCAGGTTTAAATCCTTGCAATCTGTTCTGCTTTCGGGATGTTTGTATCACTGCAGATGTTCTGAAAGAATGTAATCCGAGTACAGTGTATATTGGATTGTTCACTTTTAAAGACTCATCTTTGAAGAAGTATCTGTTCGGTGGTATAAACTCCTGGCTGAGCCAGATGTCACAAACCTAAAACTGAACTGGAGTCCTTCTACAGCCATGCCTATTTATATCTTATGTAAACTGGAAATATTTGGGGTATAAACATACGGGGAAACACTGACAGTATTCTTGAGGGAACTGAGGATGTGTTAGCTCTGTCACTCACAAAGGGACTGTCTGTGAAGGAGCTGGAGTTGAAAAGCCGGCTCTCATGTCGGCTCTCGGGACAGGGGAGCCTGGTTCCATGTGCCAGCTCTGTCTCGGCGAGGGTCACGTCGGGACCGTGCAGCTTGCTGCAGTGCCTCGTGGCCCTGGGCCCTCCAGCTCATGTAGGCAAAAATGATAGCCCATGAACTGTTTGCCCAGACGTGGGATCTGGCATGTGAATGCCCTGGCATCGCCTGCCCGTGGCTCTCTGCCTAGAGGTGGAGAGTCTTTGCTGTCTAAAGCCATTGGTGCCAGGAGAGTGGACAATGCTCTTCTGTCTCTAATAAAGATATCTATGTATAAAATCTTTATTACAATTAAAGAAAGAAATGCTTCTTTGTCTGATTGAACTGTTCTCTATGTTCTCTCTTTACGTCTTTTTTGTGTTTTTCATTCAAACAGAAGCTATATTTAGGGGGAAAAAATCAGTGAAGTCTAAAGGAACGCATCAAGTTGTCTTTGGAGTTTAATAAACTTGGCTGTGGTAGGACTCAGACTGTCTGTGTCCGGTGCTGCTAGCTGTCTAATCCAAATGTGGTTGGTTGTGAAATAAATGGTTCTACCCTTACAAATAGCTAGTAATTTTAACTCAATGTGAGGCATTAAAAACTCCCCTCCTCTCTACACTTATACAGCACGGTAGGAAGGAGGCCTCTTCTATTTTGTGTGCTGCTACAGACAGAGGTTCATCAGAGTTCCATAGGGAGATAGTATAGCTTAACTACGCTATATGCATGCATACGACCCATGGGAACAAATCATTTATGCTTCTGGTTTGTGTATTTTGGTATGCTTTGTGATTATCATTGATTTTCTTTGTTACACCACACAAAGCAACAGCTTAAAGTATTCGGCTAAAGTCTGAGCATTAAACATGAATTAAATAGGAAATAAAAAAAGGCTTGAAATATATCTTGAGAAAGTAAGATTAGAGGTAAAACAAGAAAAGAATAAGGTTTATTGGAGAGAAAAGAAATTGGTAATCCTATGCACTAGAGAGGATGAGGTGAGAAGTACAAAGGAAGAGGTAATAAGAGTGGAAAATGGCTTGTTCAGGTAGGGAAAGATCCACGTTGCATGCAGAGGTGGCAGATGAGGGATTAGAGGGTAAAATAAACCAGTTACTGGATCAAATGCTGAGGAATCTGGTTCAGTACAGAGGGGTGAAAATCTAGACTGCTAGGAAAAGGATTAGTATTGAAAAGTGGTAATTGCAGTTGAAAAGGAAGACAATAAGGCTTGCACAAGAGGGGAAAGGAGCAAAGTAAAAAACCCCACGATTTAGTGAAGCAGAAGTCTGCCATGCAATAGAGGCTTCTCATTTAATCCAGGAGGGGATGATGATAACACAAATGAATAATCAGTTTGGTTTCAGTTTTCCTCACATGGTGTGTGCCTCAGAATATTTCCTGGAGGACAGAGGCAGGGAGGTCATGGTTGTCATTACATGAAATGGATTTGGAGCACTTACCATTTGCAGCTGCTGCCAGGTATGCTCCAAGGGGGAAACTTTCAAAACCACGATTGGAAGATGTGCATACAAAAGCTTGGGGTTTGTTTGGACGAAAATGGATTTAGGATGCATCTCTCCCACTGAGTTTGCATCCTTAAATCTGTCAAGAGACCTCCCATTCTTCCCCAGAGATATGTATGTATTTATTTTCATATATATATTTGGATAGCGGTAGGGATTTTTTATGTAGCCAGTGTGACTTTTTTTTTTTCCCCTTCAGTAGGAAATTCTGATGCAAGAATAACTTTAGTTGCTAATAATATCAGAGTTTGGAGCAATTTTGGCATTTTTTTTACATGGAATTCAGTGAAGCAATAATGAACAGAGTTAGTCCAACACTAGTAAAATTTATTTAAATCATTCTCTGATTGATTGGAGGAGTTATCATTGAATTATTCATGAGCTATTTTTCAGACATAGATTAATGTAAAATGTATTCACACTTTATTTGAAGCAATATTGGAAAATTAATATATGATTGCAATTAATAATTTGAATGAGTGTAGGCACTGTTCATGATGATTTTTGCTTTCTGCAATACCTAAGATATGAAAAAGAGTAAGTCAGATATAGTGATCTGAAATGAAAATGCCTGCTTGTGCTGCAGAGCTGAGCTCTTCCAAGGGACAGAAATCACTGAGTCCCTTTAGAAATGTCCTATAGCATTTTTATTCCAGTGTCTGAAGGTGATGATGCTGTTGGCTGAATGCATCTGCTTCTTTGTGTATTCTGAGGATAAGGGCAAGATAGCCCAAAGTTCCTAACAGCAAATACTATCTTCTAATTTTGCTTCATGAAAAATGCATTTGTTTCAGAAGAATAGTTTCCTGAACAGTTTCTTAGATTTCTTTTCACTGCCTGAGGACTGAATTCTTATAACTTCTGCATTTTATTTAAATTTTGCCCTTGTCAATAAAGTAAACCATGGAAGTGAAATGAACATCTGTGCCTGTGTATCTTGGTTGGATCAAGGTTGGATGCATTTTTCAAAGGTCTGTGCTAGTCTGTCACAAGTTCTTGGTTTCAGTCCCAGATCAACTGTGGTGGCCCACGTTATATGGGCCATTATACACTAAGCCAGACTAGAGGACCTGATGTGGCCTTTCCCAGCCCTAAGTTATATGAATCTTGGTTAATATCTATCTGTCCAGTGTGAAAGAGGAGCATATAGGATAGGCTATTAGTTTCAAATTATATATATTACGCAGTAGAAGAAGGTGGCCTTTATCTCTTAACAATTAGTTTACATTCATTAGGGGGATCTAACTGTAATTGCTCATGTTTTTAATTTTTGGCTATGATGCAGTAAAAGGCTGATGTACTAGCATCAGATCTTGGCATACTCTGCCGCTCCATGTCATAACACTCTTTCACATAAAGGTGGAAGAAACTGAATACTTTGACATGTAATGGTCCTAGTGTTTTTCTTGTAACCTTCTGCTGCAGTTTAGACTTTCTCCACTGCCATCTGATCGAAAGCAACCAATTGCTAAAGATGCCCAAAGAAAAGGAATGCCTAGTGTGGTTTTTATTTCCCAAGAGACTACTTGTTAACGAGATCATTGCCTTATCTGGGAATTTTGTAAAACCATGGTGATTTAATAAATGCCTATAAGTCACCTTTCAGTGCCTACCCATATCATACACTAATGCATCAAATAATGAGCCAGGGGAGGAAAAGCTGCTTGGTGTGGACAATCATGTTCAGCTTTGACATTTTAAGTCTGACTGTTATACTGAAAAAGTATTTGAAATAACTCTGCAGGATTCTTGACATGTCACATTTGTAACCAATCTCCTTACTTTGTAATGTAAATCTGAATTATTAAAAAATAGTTCTTTTTCTTGTCTCTTTTTTTTTCCCCTGAAGAGTCACTTACTTTGGATTGATTTCTGCTTCCTGAATAGGACATAACTGGTCTTTAATAGTCTTGTTGGGCACACTTATTCAGAAATAAGTATATTATTATCACAGGAGTACTTTTCATGCTATTGTCAGAAAGGTGAAAGGTGTATTAAGAGTTACTTGAAATGAGGAGGCGGACAAGTTTTGTCTTTATCAAAACAAGATGTAAAACTTAAAGTATATGCCAAGGAGCTGATTAGGAACAGCTAATGCTGTTTTGGTCAGCAGAACTTTAACATTTCCATACTTGCATGCAATTTGGACTAGTCTTTTTCTTTTCCAAAACTCTGTAGTGAGTGGAATTGATGTTAGAGGAATTATCCACAAACAAATTAGTTTTCTTTGATTAGTTGTTAATGATGTATCTTCCTCTTATGGAAGCTCCTTCACTCCCCTGGGCTGGAGATGAGATCCTTCAGGGTGATGCTGCCTTTGCCCATCTCCACTCCAGAACAGGAGTGCGATACAGAGCTCAGCAAGAGATGTCACTGGATATTTCCTCTTTTCACTGCGCAAGATGTCTTGCACAGTCTTTTTAGAAGTTGCCATGGACTTCAGTTGTTGAACATTATATTCAGGCTTGTTTTTCCTCTTGGCACTGTTATGTTTTTTGGCTATGCCATCATTCTTACTTTCGCTACCAGATAGTTACAAAGCATTGCAAAAACTTCAGAAAAATTCCTGAGGCATTCAATAATCTATTGACTGTGATCAGTGACAAATAACATTACTCATTTTCTTTGCCTCTGTCAGGAAGAATTGTGATGTCTGATGTGAGGTAAAGGCAAGTTCCTCAACCCTTGATAAAATGTCTGCTTTCAGAATTAACGTAATTGGAAAGAAATGTGAATGGGCAGCACAAATATGATCTGGATGCAGTTATATATAGTGAATGAGGTTCAGCTTCATTTGTGACTTAATGATTCACTGGACTGCATACCAACTTCAAATTTTAAAGCAATGCAGATGTTTCAGGGACACAAGATTTCATTTCTCAGGTTTCATGTGAACTATAGAAGATCAATTAAGCAGAAAATTTTCTTTAATGAAAAGAATATGTTCCTTGATCAGTGTCTTTCAAATGCCAGATATTCCTGCTGCACACCTGATTGCAAAATATTCAAAATCTGTGTGAGATCTTAACAGAGAATTACAACAGGGTATACTTCTGCATTTTATGCAGTGGAAGTAGTAATGGGCTGAACTATTGGCCGAGGTGACTGTAGTAACAAAAAATTCATCCATGTAATTTTTGTTGCTTGTGTTTTCAATTCAAACATTAATACAGACTTACTATATTTTTAAATATTCCCTTTGTTTAATATTGCAAGAGAGATAATGTACATAGATCTATTGCTTACAGCAGATATGCTTACCGCTGAAATCCTACAAAAAGGATTGCTTATCACAGAAATATCCCAAACGTTTTAATTAAATGGATAGTAATCTATTATATCAAAGTTTGAGGCTAAATGAAAAAAAAAAATTATTCAGCAGCCACTGGTGGTTATATCTTTATAGAGTAGTGGATAGAACTGTGTCTTATCTTTAAATAAATGGGAACTCTCTTTAAATTATTAAATGTACATGCAGTCCACACTTTCAGGGTTTTAAAATTTGTTTGGCTTTCTCCGTCCTCCCTGGTCTTCTGGTTTTATTTAAAACAAATAAAAACACCCCCCACTGAACAATCCCCCTCTCCCCCCCACCATTTCAACCTAGGACTGCAGGTTCATCAAAACCCTCTTAATATATAAATCTGAGTTCTAGTCACTATTTCTACTGTTGAAGGAGTAGAAAATACTGAAGGCTTAATCTGAGACTCCCTTTTTTTTTCCCCCCAAAGTACATGATGATACATTATTATAATCGCTATGTACTTTAGTTGAGAATACAGCATTGCCTTTAAAAAGTGCTAAATGGATTATTATTGTGATTTATTTTAACCTATTACAAGAGAGTTAAGGGACAGTAAAAGATTATTTATCCATTCAAAAGATTATTGAAGTTTAAATTTCCAAACATATCACCGTGCTCTGGAAATGCCTACAACTGTTTATATGTTGTTAGCATAAGATAAAGGTCACTCTGTTCAAGGCAAGTCAATTCTGAAATTTTTTTTGGTAAATATTTGAATTTTATAGAACTTCTGGCTGTCCTTTGGGCCTAAATTCACAGTTAACATTGACAGCTGACAATTCTACAACAATATTTGCCTTTGGGGAATTTCAGTGAGTATTTACTGGATAGTTCTGATGGTCCTTCCTTTATTTACCTCGTTGCTTGAGAGTCTCCATTACTAACTGCATAACTTGCTGAAGAAAAATTATAACATACCTTGCTTTTCCATATTGGGTAACAGAATTGCCTTTCATAAGCCACTTTCCTTCTTATTGTAGACAAGCCTATTGAGGGTCTGGATTTGACTGGCAGCTGATCTACCCTGGCCCTTCAGTGCCTCTGCAGAAGTAAGAGCAAGTGAGTTGGAGCAGGTCACAAAGCATGCGTTTGCCTATCCAATGCATCTGTTTTAAGCACTGTAAGGCACACAAATGTCTGCAGGTGAAATGTGTATCTACAAGAACACTTGTTATTGCACATTTTTGTTTTAAATAACAGTTGCAGCTACCAAGATGAAATATATTGACAGAAATCAAAATCTTTTTTTGTGCCCTGTAATTCATATTAGAAATGCTTGCCTGTTTTCAGCCTTTTGGAGTTGAGGGTCTAGTATTTTTTTTTACATATAATTCATTTTTCCAATTACATTACATTTATTACCTGTAACTAAATTTAAGGCTTCTTAAGATAGCAATTTTAAACACCTGGTGGGGGGGGAGTAACAAACACAAATGGGAAATTAACGGATATTCCTGTCAGCATGTGATTAACTTGATTTACATGGAATTACAAATGTTTATGTAGCAAACATTTGGTCCACATGTTGTAAGCTAAACCCGTGTGACTAAAACCTTTGTTTACATTTTTGCTTTTGAACATAGTAAGGTTACAGGTTCCAATATGGTCAAAGTGAACAATTGTTCCTAGCTACATTTTTTGTGGCATTTGCCAGGCCCACCAAATGTCCCTGAATATCTATTACTATAAAGTTTATATTGTTCTTTAGTTCCTCACGGTAAGGAAATGATAAAGCTCAAGTGGCAGTGGGTATGCCTTGGTTAGCTTTGTAGCCTATGTTGGGTTGAATGCCTAACCACTAGAAAAGTAAGTAAACAAAATGAAAAGCAGGGATTGTTTATGATTAAAAAACCACCACAACACAAAACCAACAAAAAACCCAAAACAACAAAACAAACAAACAAAAACCACCTAAAGGTAAGATTTGTTCTAGTTCGGATGTAATTAGTCAGCATATGAATGTAAATGTTCCGAAACACTTCCATCTGGAGAGAGATTTTTATTAGGAATGAATGCTATTTTTCCCTTATTTTACATTCCCTTATTCTTGTTTCCCATTTAAATGATTCAGATGTTGAATATCACAAGGATAGGTTCCCTTAAAAGAAAAAAAAAGTTGTGGGTTTTTTGGTTTTTTTTTTTAATTTTTGGTCAATTCAGGTATTAATTTAGTGTTGTTCTGCACCATTTCAAAAGCAGGGACTTTCATTACTGTTACAATTGCCAAGCTGCCACAGTAAGGTGTGACTTTATTGTGATCTCATTAATAGGATAGAAATTAGGACTCGACAGAGTGAATGAAATTAATTCCTGTTGCTGCTCCTTGGGACTACAGGGACGTGGAGCGAGCGCCTGCCTCCTTGCAGCTGGGGAGAGGAGGAAAATCCAGTTCCAGCAGGAGAGCCCTTTAGGATGCTGCACAATGGGAGGAAAATTGCAGTCAGAGCTGGAAACCTAAATCTGGGTTCTATCATTGTGTCAGGCAAACAAACCAAGAAACACGCGGGAGGTAAATAAACGGCATGCGGAAAGGAGAGATGAAATGGGAGCGGACGCGGTGGCCGGGAGGCTCTCTGCGGGCTGCTGAGGGAAATAAAAAGAGAGAGCTGAAGAGATGTGTCCCCCCACTGCCATCGCCCCCGTGCCTAGCAGAAAGGCTTTCACGGGAACGCATCGCCTCTCATTCTCTTCTCCTGCTGTCAGGCGTACGTCAGTATCAACCCTTTCTATTTTGCCGCAGAAGCCCTTCAGGTGGCCGGCGGTGGCGTGGAGGGGAAGAAGGGATTTTGCCGGTGACGTGCGTTGCGCCGTCGCTCGTCCTTCCCACGTGGGGTAGCAGCAGGCGGCAGTGGGGCCTCTCCTCCACCCCACGCACCTTCAGCACCCGGTTGTTCCTCAAAAGTCGGGTCTCCTAAAGCAGTAGCCGAAGATTAGGGCTTGGCAAGCTGAGATGGCGGGGCACGAAGTGAAGCAGGCTTGCTTAGCAGGCCTGGGAGCTCGGGGCAGGCCAGGGCCTGGGGCCTGGACAGGGCCGCCCCAGGCAATGGCTGCCCGGGCAGGCTCCGGCCCTGCTACCTTCCCTCCTCACCCCCGACGTTCCCCAGGGATCGGTGGGGCCGTCGCTGCCATCACAGCCCTGCTCAGGTATGGGGGGCCCAGGCTGCCGGGGGGGGTCGCACCCAGCTCAGCCCCCGCTGTCCTGGAGCACTTTTGGCCTGTGTCTTGCTCAGTGTTGATGTGAATGTGACAGCTTACAAACATGTAACGCCTTCATTAATGACAGTGTCTATCATGTATGTCTGTACCATAAGGTACAGTTCCTCCTCTCAGCAAATTATAGAGATGTTGTGGGGAGAGCTTTCAGGAGAGATTTTCCTCAGGAGTGTGTGCCGGTCGGACTGCTGCCAGGGCAGCCAGCCCTGCTGCAGGACATGGCGGCAGACGTGACTTTCTTCTTCGTCTTACAGCCCATACTTTTTGTCTGCACTTGTAACTCACGGAGGCAATTTGAGGTAAAAAAAGGTTAGTTACAATGCCTTTATACATGGGTTGTGAATCCACATTGTGGACTGTTAATTAGTTATCTTGTGCACCTTATTTACCTTATTTATCCAAACCAGGTTTTATTTTTTTATTTATTTCTGAGTGTTTAAAAACTGAGGGTCATTTTCAATGTTGACATGTAAATAAGTTGTTGCTGTTACCTTGGGTGCTGTTTGTTGCAGCTGAGTGCTGGCGTACCTGCTCTTGCCTGCCGGCAAATGCAGGGAAATTTGAAGTAGTTATTCTGCCCAATAAAACGTATTTTTATAATTTGAGATTTTCCTAGTGCTATTTCTGAGCTGTTGCATCTGGTTCAGACGGTGTTATAATTAGGGAAACTATTTCTTCTCACTTAATTCAAAATGGATCTTCATCTGAAACAGAGAGAATCCAGTAAAATTTGATATTTATTCTTGTTGCATGTGGACAGCGATGCTATGAGGAAAGGAAATTAGTTGCTGTTCAGAGGTATGGAAAGAGGAAAAGTAGATCTTCCTAGTAATGCACTGTGGTTAAAAGAAAACATGCTTCGTGGTTTGCTTTGGTGAAATTACGTGACTACAGAAGAAGATCTTTAAAAATTGAACATTTTCCTCCTCCTTTTTAGATTCTTCCCATATTACAAAATACAAGAACTGTATTGTTAGCCTCTAGCTTTAGGAAGTATTTTTTGAAAAAATCCATGAGAGCTTATGGACTTGTGTTTTAAATTTGGGATTGTCTTGGATTTGGGTAAATTCAGTATTGCAGAGTAACTTATCTGTTCATGTCAAGTTTATTTTGGGGACTATGGTCATATTTTAAAAAAGAAGCTATGAGGTCATAAAACTTTTATGAAATAGGGCATTGATGGAAAAAGCTTAGGATGAAGCAGCTTTCATGTAGGCAGTGTCGGGAGTGGATTTTGGCACAGAAGCAGCACGCACAGCAACTGTGAAGATCAGCGTGTCTTCCATATCTCTGACTTGGAGCACTGCTTGGTAAGGAGATGTCAGCTGGCAGTAATCAGGTACTGACACTTCTAAGATTTGTGGATTTTTGGTATTGAGAGCTTAAAAAGTGTATGGCTTTAATTCTTGCCTTCCATAAAAAGGAATCTTATCAGAAGTGGTTAAATTGTGTGTTTTCCCATGTTCTTTATTCTCTCTCTCTCTCTCTCTCTGTTAGCAGTAGTAATATTTCATTCATTTGTTGAATCCAGTCTGACAACAGCAAATTATGTGATTGTGAAAGAGTCGCAGAGTAGTCTAGCACTAGTGTCAGTCATGTGAGTAGTGACTGGTGAAAGGACATCAGGGCATCTTCTAAATATCCTGCATTCATGTTTTGAGAGGTGTACTGTCTTGTGTTGAGGACTGTCAGGTTGCAGTGTGGATGAATGGCTGTTATCTGAGACACAGGACTATACTTAAGTACTCCAACATCTGGCTACTTAAGGGGGGGGGGAAGTAAGAATTCTAGAGAATTGTTTTAAGATACTCTTTGCTTGCCTATGTACAAGCCCTTTTTTTGGATTTAAATTTTGTTGGCAGTTTAACTTTTTCCCCTTGCCTGACCTTTCTTCCTGGGTCTTTCCATCTGCTTTGGTTAATGTGATAGCTGTTTTCTCCTGTCTTGTAGTTCTCCTAAAAAGCCTTGGTGGGGTTAAGTCTGTACTTGCCAAAATCAATCTGTACGATTTACTTGGTTGTTCTATTTTTAGATTGCTTCCTGCTCTGTGGGAGATGCAACAAGCAGAACCCTCATTTCTATGCAGAATCATAAATTCTGTAGCATTTCCAGTGCATATGCTCCAAGTCAGGCAGAACGGGGAATTGTACCTTTGCCTGCTACACACAAGCTGAAAGTAGGGCTCAGCAGGATGGAGACATATGCTTTCCTTATTTCCTCTGGACACCTTTAGACATAGGTGTTGGACAAATACAACTTGCTTCAGAGTCTGAGAAGTGTGGGGAATTAGTTGTCTTTTGAGCACTTCCTTCAGGACTGAGGCTACCTTAGAGAGATATTTTAGGTTACCTGGATCCTGAGAGGACTAGAAATTATTGATACATGGAAGGCCTTGCAAACTTTGGCAGGAGAAAACTGAAATGCCCTGGAGACTTGAGCAGTAACAGGGCAGGATCTGCATAGAAACTTGGACAAAGTGTTTAGTGTGATTAGATACTTGTAGGTCTCTGCAAATCTGGGTCTACTTCTAAATGAATGTCTTAAGTAGCCTATGGTGATGAATAGGAGCATGGATAAGGTTCCCATGCATTGTGTAGATTTCTCTGACTTACTGAATACTGCTAAAGTTCTCAGGAAAAGGACTTTGCTCTTTTTATGTAGCACTTAGCACAGGAAATCACAATCTTGGCTAGAGTTTCATGGCAGTACCACAGAATAAATATAGAATAATAACTCAACCAAAGAAGTATTGTAACAGATGCTTTCCAGACCACTGGAGAAGGTGATATCCCAGAAGGAAGCAGAGAAATTCTGGTGATTCCAGTAGGAGACATTTCTTGCCAATGCCATTGAGAATTGCAGAGTTACAGCTCCTTTGAATCAAGATGCATAAATACAGTTATAACTTGCATTAATGGGAACTCCTTGCACCTGAGCACCCGTAAAACTGTTGGACAGCAAATTATTTTTTGGTTCTTGTTGCGGCCAATAAAATGAATAGCGTCTTAAGCTTCCAGAGTATTCATCAGTCTTGAACTTCTGAGCTATAGGAAGAAGTTTTGAAAGGGCCCAAATAATTAGGGAACTAATACACATTATGAAACATCCTTCACATCAGAAATCATTCACAAATTTGGCCACTAGCTTAATCTGTGGGAGAACTGGGTTTGGTTTTCTCAGCCAGCGTTGCCCTTAGGGAATAATACAGTGTGCGATTCGGATCCTGAATTCTAAAATACAATTGTGGTTCTCAATTACCATGCAACTTGTGAAGAGAATCCCTGGAAGCTTGTGCTGTGAAAAAGTATGCTATGTAGGTTTATATTTCAAGCACTTGTGAAAATGCTGTCCAAGTATCCGATGGCATGAATTCACAACTGGAAGTACAAGTTTTTATGGTTTCACTGGACCTTGGTCATATCCAGGTAAGTCTTCTGTACTTATGATTATGTCTCTCTTGTATCTTTTCCATTATTAACAATGCAGCCTACCTAGATAATGTTAATTTGAAAGAGGGTTCTAGGTTTGATTTTGCTGGTATTGTAGTGATAAAGCTCTTGTTGGCGCCTGTCTGCTTCTAGTTACACTAGTTCTAGACCTTTGTTTGCTTCTTTTCTATGCAAGTAACCAGAACTAGAATAAGACTAATGCCTGCTAGAAGCAGAAGGTAATTCTGTGATTTCTTGAAAAAGCAAGATTGATTTAATGCTCCATGTGATATTCTCTCTATGGCTAATCTATAAAACATGTTTGAAGAGAATCAGCAATATTTTGGAGAGCTTTTTCTCCTATTTTCTTTTGGATTGATTATTTCATTTGGAAGATAGCTCTGTAGTAAGTTAAGTGCAGTTTGTTTTCTGACTATGCTGCTTCATGATCCTGTTTCAGTTTAGAATCTGATTTGCAAGAAGAGCTATATTTTCCTCAGTCTTGCTATGTTAATTCAAGCAACTATTTTAAGAAGCAGTTCCATAGCACAGAAAGGACTGGACTTTTTGGTGGGAAGGGTGAATGAGCAAACCTGAAGTTATCTCCAATAATAATAATGATCAATTTCTGTGCCTGCTAAAATGTCAGAGGTTAGATGAGCATTGGGTTCTGCTACAAATTGAGGCTTTGCAACAAGGCTTAGTAATGTGTGTGTGTGTGTGTGTGTCTGTCTATCACAGTATTTGATACACGTCAGGCTCTTGCATAATCTTTTCCTTGAATAAATAGGGCACTTCAAAATGTGCCAGAGAGAATAGGCACTCTGCACACAGGCAGAGTGATGGACTTGATGATTTATAGCCTCTTTCTATTGCTGGTTTTATTGGACTATGATTTGCCCTATATATGCATAGCTTTACTGTCAAAATAAGCCACTATAATATGCTGGCCCAAGAAAAATTATTTACAAGAGAAGGAACACTTTTATATTCGTCTGCATTTCAAAAAATATCATTATAAAATACTGCTATTTGTTGTTGCAAATTTTGTTTTCCAGCTACTAGACTGTATTTCCATTTCTTAAAATATTTTCTTCCCTTTTGAACAATAATTCTGCTTTTAAATTTCCATTGTTGTAATTCATGTGCGATTAAAATTGACTTAATATCCCTCTACAAAAGCTGTTTGTTTTCCCTGCTCCATAAAAGGAAAGTTTCAAACCAGATTGAAACTGTTTTCTTACATATAACAATGTTTCCAGTTCACTTTAACACATGCTGAGTTTTAAACAAGTTTCTGTTTGCAGATGTCAGGACACTTCAGTCCTGTGAAACTGTTTTGCTGGCTACAAAGTCCACTGAAGATTGGTTGCTTAAGGCCTTTTTCACTCTACAAGTCACGATCCTTTTTGTAAGCCTCATTGCAGATCAATTCATTCAAGTGACACAGTAACAAACCTCCAGCACCTAATTATAGTTCTATCAGCTGAAGGGGTGATTTTTCAGAAGAGTAGGATGCAAGTGATGGACCCTATTGTGTGCAGAGCCACCATCATGAGCTTTTATGTTTGTGCAATTGTAGTGTTTGTATATTTTTTTTGTAGCTGCTCATATCTGCATGTAGAAACAGATAAGTTGCATTATTTGTGTTTTTTTTAAAAATACAGGGCTACAACATGAATTGTATTTTATGGATGAAGTTCATTTGCATTAGGTTTAATTTTTGTTCATTTACCTACAATTATCACTAATTTCCTGAAAATTACAGTTTAGTCAAGAGGGACTTCAGGATGAATAATAACGGATGAATGAATGCAGCATGTATGTTGCAGTTCCAGCCATCTGCTATATGTTTATCCTGGGAGTTTCTACTCTGATTGAAACTATACTGGCAACTTTGTGATCCCACACAGTCTCTGACTATAGAAGTACATAGAGAAATTCTGCTTTTACATATACCTATGCTTTTGAGGGTTAGGTAGCTTTGTTTGGTGTCAAGAGGCACACCAGTCTGAGCTCTGAAGCTACCCTACATGCGTTATGTCTGTCTTTTTAGTGTGGGCATTTTCTTCTAAATGAGCTTTTCAAATTTCAGTGGTGATTCATCTCTTTGGTAAGGCTTGACAGTGGGCTACTGTGCCCTTCAGAAAAAGAAATCTGCTGATATAATAGAGGTGAAACAGGCTTTGAACTCTCTGCTTGTGTCAGGGCACACCAGGAAACTGCTATCTGTTCTGGTGCTCCTCAGTTTGTTTGGAGGAAAAATCTTGTAGCTGAAAAAAGTATGGAATTGCTTATGAATGCCATATTTGCTGCAATAGTGGCATGCATTTTTACAAGAAATAATTGGTAACGAGCACTTTTGTCAGCAATATTATGTCCACAGATTCTTTTATGTCTCTGCCAGTGGTTTTACAGAAACTGAACTTGCACATCACTGTTGAGGTGAAAGTCCGGTCTCCTGCAAGCAGTTTCCATCCCTAAAGGGGAGAGGAAGAAGATGTTCAGCCATAGCAGCATTATCCTAAGGGGTAGAGGGGAAGTCCCTCGAACCTAGGAAGCCTATATAAGTATACCTAAAAGTCTGTAAATACTGAGCATTTCTACTTGGAGTCAAAAAGTACGTAATTATGCTTTGGATTGCGAGCTCATCTCTAAAGTTAGTTGTGTAGCTGCCATGTACTTAGAAGTTAGTTATCTTCCTGTTACATTCTTTGAGATGTATGCTTTGTAATTTTTTTTTTTTTTTTAGTCTAGCGAATGTTTAGATGCAACACAAACACAAAGAAGCTAACTTCACAAATCACAATAGTGTAGGGTTTTGCTATTGATTACTGTTATGGCTTTCCCAATTTTATGGTGCGTAGAATTTACTCATTTCTTCTCATGAGGGCTTTTCTTTTCTCCCAAATTATTGTTTTTTTTCTTAATGTAGTCAAATGCTTTCAGAGTCACATAATGGAATTCTATTGTAATAGAAAATTATTATCTTGGTTAAAATATCTGATCAGATTGTTCTTCATCTTCCTGTGTGTGATTTTTTCACTTCTACAGACTTTCATTAATTTCTAGATCCTCTTTTGATATGTCAACACTGCTTTTGCATGTGGTGCAGAAGCTGTAGGTAATAATAAAATAATAAATAACAAATACATATTTTGCAGTGAAATGTAATATTTTATAGCTTTTAATTAGAAGAAAAAAGCAAATAGTTATTTTATATCTACATGAAAAAAGATGTGAAGTGTTTCAACATCTTAATCTTCACAGTGTCATTTGCCAAATGGGGCTTCGTTTACTTTTATTTTCATAATAAAAGCAAGATCATATGCTGTTTTCTTAATACTCTAATACCACTTTTGAATGGTGCAGCTGTTTTTGTTTGGTTCTATACAAGTCCTTGCTGTTTCTAGCAAATATACAATTGATTCCAAATAAATGCTATCATAAAAATGACTTCTATGATCAAGTATAATCAAAAATTTAGGTGGCCAAGAAAGCATCAAGTTAACAAAGAAACAACTTTCTAAAACTTGAAACAAAAGTATACCAAAACAATTATCAGATCTTTGCTTGAATACCCACCAAAGTGCTTAGATCCAAATTTCTTAATGTAAGAATTCCATCTTAATGGGTTGTCACTGTTTTCTGAAATTCAACTGTAATGGCTTTTTTCAAGTTCTTGTTCATTTAAGTAGTTTGCCACTGTGAACCACTTCTTAGAATTGTCCTGTTTCAAATCTTCTGCCGGTGAAGTAAGGGTGCAGAGAAATGATTCAAACCCCAGCCAAGAACCGTTGACCCATGTTAACAGTAACTAATTCTCATGTTGACTAAATGACTTTTAGCATGCTCACACGCTAAAATGAGAGCACTAATATAGCTTCAGGGAAAGCTGTGTTAGTATAAGTATAGAGATATATACTAGTATAAGATCCAGGGACTTTTAACTTATTTCCTAGTATGAAGAGTATTCTTTAATCAGCAGAAATACATGCTGAGATATGCATGTATGCCTTCTTTTTAGCCCACTTTCCTGATTTTTGCCTTAAGGGATCCTAAGAAGTATTCTTCCATTTCATGCAGACTAAAAGTTGCTGTGCAGAAATAATCTTTCTCTTTTCTGTCTCTTTGGCAGCTTTTTTTTTTTTTTTAATGTAAAGATATAAATAAATAAAAAAATCTAAGGGGAAAATAACACAAAGTCTCAGAAAAATGATTAATACCAGATCTACCTCTAGCAACATGAAGTTACAGAAACCAAGCAGGATGTGTAATCTATCTGGAGAGGAGTTGTATTTCTTGCTTTAACCTGGCTCCTGGCTGGTTTCTTCAAACTCTTACAAACTTCAGACCAGAAAAGACCCTAGCTCTAGCATAGGGACCGTTGGTCTGCATCCTTGTTTAGGACTGTCTGTGCAATCTGCAGGTCTCTTTGTCAGACATTTTGGGAATGGTCTTCAGACAGGACAAATTGAGCTGGTGGCAGCAGGAGTCCCTCGTAAGCACTGTGTTCCTCATGAGCTTCAGTCTCTGTAGCCTATTGCAATGCTGTGCTCAGTGAATCCAGTGTAGTATTTTGTTCTGCACATGCAGGTTAGCTGGCAAATCTGGTGTGTGAGTGGTAAATCTGTTGGGTGGGGTGGTAGGGTTTTCACTGCTGCTCTAGGTTTTACAGAAGATCTTGGGCAGTACACCTTTTTCTTGAGTCTTCAGCAATGAGGCTGTTAGAGCTCCTTTCTCATGTTCATTTGACAACAGTGAATCGCCGTTCTGTCTGGCAAGTCTGAAGAGCAGAGGTAATTCAGCAGCATGGTCTACTGAACACTTCTCCAGATAATTGGTTTGCAGGCAGAGAAAACTCTCTTCTGTGCACTTTCCTTACTCATTTGTCGCTTTTTCAGTGTCCTCTTGCCAGGTTTCAGTAATGCCTTCTTGGTGAGAAGAGACTGTAGCTGTTGAGTTATGCCATCCTGGTAGTGCCACTTCATTACCACCCTCTTCACCACTGTGCTTTGCCCTGTTCTTTTATGTATTTCTGAGTACCTGATGTTGAAGTCTGATACCTCAGACTCATGTCCTTTCCCCCAGACAGATACTCTGTTATGAAGAGGTGTTAATGCTTTCTATGGCACTTTCTGGTAATCTTCCTTTCTACAAATTAATTTTCTTGCATGGTAGGATTTGAGTTCATTTGTTCAAGACACTTGTAAATTTACCACTATTCTTTTTGTCAGGATTTTCCTTTCCCAAATTAAGAAGCAGTGCCTTGGCTTCGCAAGAGCCTCAGAGCTCCACTGCTGAGAGCGGTGTCTGGGCTCACACAAGTTTGTTTCATGGCACAGAAATGCGGTTGGTTTCCTGCTTAGCAGCTCACTAATCTGTGCTCATGTTTGCAGTCTTCCAGTATTTCATACTGATGTCAGACTAAAACTGAGTTTCACTTAAGTTTTTCAATGTAAAATGAATTCTTAAAGAAATCTATAAATATTAAAAGTGGAAGAAAAAATATCTTGTGTTAACATGTATGTTTGCTTTTTATATTTCTATTGTTTAATATTGTTCTTCTTGAGTAGATGTTTTCTTTATCATTTAAGCTTGCATTTACATTCTATCTTTATTATGTGGATGAGGCCACTGCAATTGCAGTGTTTATTTTTGCTTCTGACAGTGTTATTTTGGATGCTACAGTTTCTTCCTATTTTTCATCCTCAGCAGTGTCATCAGCTACTCAAATATGCTTTACTTAAGCCTGCAAGAGTTCTTTAATTGTTTAACATAAAGTTGTGGGTATTCATATAAAAGATTTGCAGCCTTCTAGTATGAACCACTTATAGTTCTCAATTTAACTGCTATTGTGTATTAGTCATGACTTTTTTGTATGACTGACTTCCATATATTAGCAGATTTTTACAGACGTGTCCAGCCTTTCAGGTAGTAATGTTTCTTCTTTTTCACTCAGTGAAAATGTCACTACATTTATCATCAGTCTGTCTGATGAGTTTGAATGAATCTGTTTAATTTTTTTTGTTGGAGATTTTTCTTTGGTCTGTTTTTTTGACGTTGGTTTTTTGTTTGGTGTTGGTGTTGGGGGGGGTTATGTAGGGGGTTTTTTGGTTTTTTTTTGCCCCCCCCCCCTTTTTTTTTTTTTTTTTTTTTTTAGTTTTAGTGGTTAGTTGCACATATTATGGAGTGTTTGCAAAACTGATGTTATGTGAGTTCTTTAATTTCTTTGCTCGTGATAACTTTGGAAGCAATGTACAGCTATGGAAGCTTGTCTTTAGAATTAGACACCCATGGTATGTGTGTGGGGTTGTTAATTTGTATTTTTTTTAAAACACAGGCAAGGTAGATTTCCATAAATAAGTTGTCAAAAAATGCACAGACTGTTTTCTGGAACTTCACAAAAAAAATCATTAATTTCTCTGTCATATGGCATTGTATTTAATTGTCAGTTAATGTAAAGAAATTTCACTTCTGAGGATAAGCCACTACTTTGTCTCTCTGCTGAGCACTAGTGAGAAATGTACTTTCTTTGTACTTGACTGTTACATATTTGCTGTATGTTTGCAGGTGCTAATTTACATTTTAAACCTGTATGGGTTCTATTCTCCCTTCAGAATGTATGCATTTGGTTATGGGTCTGTCTCTTGTTGGAACTACTCGGTCCTGGAACTGTCTCTTTCTAATGTTTCCAAAACTCTTAAACAAAAGCAATTCTGTAATATTTCAAAAAAGATAATGTTTTCATGCTTAAACAAAATTAATAGATTAAAAAATGGCAGTGTGTTCCCCAGAGCTACGCTATTTTTCATCAGATTTTTATTTTTTAGGAGGTTAACCCTCCAAGTGTTACAACGTATGCAAGTTTTGAATTTTTTTAAAGCAACTGTCATGCAGTGGGGCATTACGGATATATGAAATGCAGATGGCAATGCAGAAGAATATGGAAGTTTGTTTATGCCCTTATTTTCAGCTGATTGCTGGACCTGTTACTTTTCATGCCCCATATCCCATGTGAACTGTAAAAGGAGTCCTCCCAAAGCACCAACTGCCATTTCTCTTTCCTACAAATACATATGCGAACATATAGTGATTTTTTTTTCTCCCTGAATGACAGAGCAATTATTTCTGACAGTAATTGCTGCGTATGGTTATTTATAAAAGTATAAGAAATAAGTCCTCAGTTTATATACTTAATTATATAGAAGTAAAACTTTGAAAAGTGGTTTTTTTTTTTTTCCAAGTTGTAGTTTGTAGTTGACATGTATAGTTGGTAGGGAAATAGATGAATATCTACAAGGAATGTTTCATTAATAAATCTGAAGATCTGTAAAGACATTCTTGCAAGCAAATCAATTTCTGTGAATTTTGTTTTCATTTTTGTTCTTAGATTCTTCTCTAGTAGAGATCATGTGAAAACATGCTTGTTTACCCCAGTATGAAAACTGCTCTGAATACATAAATGCAGCTTTATGCTTATCTGAAATTAAAAGAACAACTCAGCATTATGCTCAGATAGTTCACTGAACAATTAATATGAATTTTTAAACTATTAATGTCTTACTTGTAAGAATATAAACAGTTATTCTTCTCCTTTGGAGCTATCAAGCATCATCCAGTCAGTGTGTAATGGACAGTAACCTCTTTGTCAGCCTGTAGGATGATGCTATTATTAACAATTTTGTCATGTACTACATGTTTCTTGATTCCCAAGTAAGCTGTCACAGGCTGCGTCTGAAAAATTACTCTGTGCCTGTTACGTGAATATACGTTATGAGAATACACAACTCTATCCTGGCAACACATGACTTCATTGCTAGCAGTAATTTTCTGAACATTTGTGTCAATATAGAGCCATCATCTTCTTCATTTTTTGTTACTTTTATTTGAGATAGTAGTAATGTGTCCCTTATACTTTATATCACTGTAACTAGTGAAGTATAAACTGTGCTATGATGGTGTTCTCAAAAGTATTAACATCTGGGGTGCTGCATCACATCTGATTTTTCTTGAAAATAATTTTCTTTAATTTTATCATACTTCCCCAGTGGAGATGGGGGGAGGAGGAGGGAGGCAACTATCCAGATTGAAATTCAGTAAGTCTCAGTGTGGAGAAGGGTAGGCTTTTAATTAATTTCCGAAGAGAATGATATTGCAAAAAGGATGGAAGAGAAATGTTGCTAATGGCCCTAGTTACGACTCAGGGGAACGTAGTGCTGAACTTATAACCTGCAAACAAAATGCTGGTCTCTTGTTAGGGATCAGCTCTTTTTGGTAGTTGAACTTTGAGTTTCCTAGAACCAAGATCTCAAATGGACAAACCCTCCTCATTCTAGCCTGGGGCCAGCTACTCCGTCAAAAGAGCAGATTCACTCCATACCCAGTGCAGCTAGGGGCCAAGCAGTAGAGATTTTGTACATCATGAGAAGAGGACCCATGATCCATCAGGGCAGTCATGGGACTGGTGCAGGCAGCAGAGAGCAGTCCTTGGATGCCCTCCCGGGGAGAGAAAAGTGGGGATAGTCTTGGATGTGCAGAGCTGTGTCGGGTAGACTGTTGTGCTACTACCTTTGCTGCCTGTGGTCATGTTGCAAGGTTTGATTCTCTGTTTTTCTGTTTGTTTGGGGTTTTTTACCCTTACAGGAATAAACATGTTAAATTGATTCAGCTTAGCATGTAACTGCACTCAGAGACAGTACAAGTCATGTGTGATTTAGTCAAGACTAAACACCACCAGTCCTTCAGGCTCTGTGTTTGTGCACTGTGCTGCTTAATTTTTCAGCTGTATAAATACTTCACTCACATTTAAAATGGCTGTTTTTCCTTCCTCCTGTGACCTTAACATTCTTAATCAAATTAAGTTTTCCAGGACGGTATTGTCAAATTCATCTAGATGTTGGAGTGTCCAGGATGTTTATCTTCAGCAGGCTGTTTGGGAAAACACCATTTGTTGTAATGTCTAACATTAAACACTTTGAGAAGAGTCATTCATGACATTAGAAGCCTCTAAGGAGGAAAAGTATAAATACGCCATAGTCGAGGTTGGCAGCATGGGCTTTTGAAGGACAAAAGCTGTGGGGAGGGTATGGAAAGACAGGACTGTGAACACCTCGCCTCACACAGAGCCTTTGAGGTATAGGGTGGATGTGCATGCTCTTGCATAGCAGAGGTTAGGCTGAGCTTTGAAGGTCTTTCTGATAAGGCTCATCATCAACTGAAAACAAAGTCATTTCACATATTTTCCTAAAGACAGCTGTTGGCTGTATCAAGGCAAAAAATATCACTGTAACAGGAAAATATATGGGGTACTGGAAAAAACACTCACCTTTTTCTATGTGTACTTGTTTTTGGAATCTTTTCTGCTGAGATGGGCTCTAGCCCTCTGTTTTCAATACATGAATGAGGACCACAAGAAGCTCTACCAGATGTGTGGTGTTTTTCTGTTTCCTGAAGCATGGGGAGACTGATTGCCAGACAGGACATCACTGATTAACTCCAGATATACTGTGACAGTAGCACTGCGTGCTTGGGTGTACAAATCAAACGTGCGTCATTAAGTAGTGGCAGTAGCAGTGTGGTGATGCAAAAAGAAATTTGTGTACTTTAAAATGATCAGTCCTGTGCTAACATGGTATACAGTATGACCTGGTAAGAGACAGGTATAAAGCAGTTCAAGCAGTAACTCAAACTAAAAACCTGTGGGTGAAGATTTCAGTATTTTTCTTCTGAACACTTATTGAATGGTGTCCTATCCTCAGGTGTGTGCATTGACACAGGCAGCTAGAGTGATGAGCCTTTACATGCGTTTAGGCCTTTAAAAACATGTGTTTATGGATATTCAGCAAGCATACCTGCATGATGAAAATACAATGGCTTACAGGAGATGGATGGCACCAGAGAGTTCCTGAGTCAAAAGAAAAGCTGGAAAAGTAACCTGTTCTTTACAGGTGAATAGGGCTGTGGTGATGAAATGATGCAGAAGTATGGAGCAGAGGAACAAATGGGAAAAACTTGTTTCCCAGGGACAGACTGCAACTCATGAACTCAGGGGTGATTAGTTTTCCATGCAGCAATAAATATGGCTGTCAAATCATCATAATAGTGTATTTTCTCACCTTTTCTGAAGAAGAAACATCTGAGACTGAGAATGAAAAAAGTGTATTTAATATGCACATACATACAATTTTATATGTAACATGGTATCTTAAATTCATAATAGAAAACACTAGTCCAAAAAATTGCAGTCTTCCAGTATCTCTAATTCTCTTCATTTCATGTTCTGGTGCACTCATTACTTCACTGTCAGAAGCTGTATTATTTTATTTTCCCTTCAGTGATTTGTGTTTCTTTTGGTCTTCTTTAGATGTTGACTCTGATTCCTTTGCTCTCTTTTGAGCTGAAAATTTAGCAATCCAGAGAGGCAGGCTGTTATTAATTAACATAGTCATCTTCAAGATAACCTGTAGAATCTATACTTAAAGTAACAAAGCAAGCCTGTTGGTTGTAGATGTACTAACTAAGTATTTTAAATATAATTCTGGTAATTCTTGCTTCCGTTCTGACTCAGACTTAATGGTTTTCTGCTACTAAGAACTTTATAATAACTCAGCAAATGACAGATCAGTTGGTTTAATGGAAACCAAGGGCAGCTATGTTAAAAAGATACTTCTAAAAGCAATAAAAGAAGGGATGACCAGTAGTAAAGAGCTGAAGCTTTTGGTTTGACATGTTTTACTGTAACTAACTTTTCCTCTTTGGTTTTTTTTGTGTGCTGTCTTACTAGATGGCTCTGTTCTTGGTCTTTTATTTCTGCTCATATAGCCTGTTTGCTTTCTTTTCTTGGGAAGTTTCTGATGTACTGAAGTTTTATTTAGTCATTGCAGCTTGTTTTGATGCACTTCTTCAACATTCTATTAGATACTGAAACCTTTCTGATCTTAAACAGCTCTTGTCCTGTCTGTTTTTACCAGAGTACTCCAAAAATACTCCAGTGCAAGTATATTTACAGTAATGCTACTTTATTTTTGTAGTCAGAGGTCAGCGTTTTTCAGGTTTTATTCTTCCTATTACAGTAATTAAAAAAGACTTGTATATTCTCAGTTGCCATTATTCAGGTTAGTCATCATTAAGTTAGTCATTACAATTTATCACCTAAAGAAACATGGGATCAAGAGACTTCTACATTGTAGCATGTATTTCAGATGTAGAGCATTATGTATCATAGCATACAGTTAGCTGAAAGCCCAATTCTGTCTGCTTCCAAGAGATGGGAGTTCCCTGAGGAATTTTTCTGTAGCTCTATCTCCTCTCCAGCCAGGCCACGATTTGGAGAGAAATTTTCACAGAATGTGACTTCTGGCTAGACTATGCTTATACTTTCAAGTTCCTTGGCTGATAAGCAGGCTTCTTTGAATTGCATGGAGTTGAGTGTAAATTAAAACAGCCCCTAGACTACTTTAATTTTCAGTAAGGATCTGTTGTGGCCAATGCACTGAGTGTAAATGTGACTTTTACCCCTTTTCCTCTGCTTGTGCTGGACTGGGTTGGAAGATTTAGTCTCTAACTTAGGGTTGCCTGAATTTTAAGCATCTGTTTTGAAGTGACTAGTTTTGAAAGGGCCATTTTCAGTATTGCGAACTGGCCAACATAGTTCTGAACTTCCAGCATAACTCCATGAAACACAGATTGTTAAGTACAATGGTGCTACTGAGTGAATATAAAGACAAATTAAGCCAGCTATTATGGCTCTCAGAAAACATCTGCTGAAGAAGGTCAACAGTAAAGATAAAACAATTGAGTTCTCTTTTCAGTTGTTGACCCAACTATTAAAGAGCTATCAGAGTGACCTGTCTATTAGTAGTCAATTTATGATCCTTTCAGAAAACAATTTAGGGAAAGTAATAACTTTCAGACAGCTTTCTATTCTCCCTTTACCTACTTATTTTCCTGCAAATATTGTTTTATAAAACCTGCCTGACATTTGATAGCCTGGCTGGAGTGCAGGAGTGCATCACCCAGATTTTGTCCCCATGGCTGAGTTTCAGCAGGCAGAACTAAGTGGAATGTAAACCTTGTAGGTCTGCCTCTTCAGTTTGCATCTTTCATTGTCAAAGGGCAGACTGAATGCCAACAGACAATATGGAAGAAGGTATAGTAAATGGGTTACAGCATTGTCAGTGATGGATCTGCAGATTTTGATGCAGAGTGGTAAAGTCTCTCTCAGTAGCTCACAACAGTCAGGAATACGGTTGTGTTCTCCTTAAGCAGAAGTGTAACAAAATACAGGCACTCCAAAACTTGTTTAGTTAAAAACCCAACCAAACAACCCCCCCCCCAAACTAAACCACCTTAGGAGTGTGAGATTTATGAATTTTCTAATATTATGTATTAGAAGTATACCATGGTGATGAAGTGAATTTATAGAAGAGAAAGAAGCTGTAAACAAAGGTGATGAATAGGCACTGAGTATGTTAGTTCATTTGTTTGTTTTTCATGGTTTGTGCCATAAGAAAACTATAGAGACAGTTTTAGTCATCTAATCCTTCATTTTAGTAATTTTACCTCATTTTTAGTAGCTTAATCTTACCAGTAGAACGTTCACCCTGGAAGGTAAAACCATAGGAGGTAAGGCTGATCAGGCCATGAACAGATTAGTTGGCTCATGTATTCAGGAAATAAATTGCATTTGTCCAATGAGATCATAAAATGAAGCAGCATAAGGAAGTTTGGTGGCAAAGTAAGGGAAGGCTAGGTTGAGATGAAACTAAAGAAGTGGACGTGTTGAAACAAAGTAATTATGTATATGTGCATGTTTGTTCATTTAGCAGCTACTTTCTGGATTTGGAAACCTGTTTTCAGACTTGTGAATGAAGTTTCTCTGAGTTATGTTTGTTTTTGCTAAATTTTGGGTTTGGGGAAAGAGGAGGAAGGCAGCCTGATATCAGATTAGTGGACTACTTTATATGCATGGATTTATTGTTGCTTGATGTGATTGAATGCAGCAATACTGAGATACCAAAGTAACGACACTGTCTTGATTGAAAGCCTACTGAAGTCAACAGGGGAAAAAAATCACAGAATTATGAGGTTTTGGGCAGGCCAGAAAACTGCCCCTTGCAAGCTTGAAACCTAGGTATCTTTCCACTTGACCTAGTGCTAATAGATCTGTCATTACACCATCTCAGCTCCAATTACAGGGGTTGTTGGAAGCATTATTGCTCTGTTTCTACTGTGTGTGTTATCTTATGTCAGTTGTAGTGTAATCCCCATCCTCGTGCATCGTCTAGTAAACCATGGTGATCTATGTGATGTGGGTTAATTGAAGGGAGAGGAAGTCCTGTGAATCAGTGGTAATAAGCATTAGCAGATTATAATGTTTTATTGGCTCTGCATTACACAAGCTCTGAAATCTGAGGAAGACTTCCTTACAAAGGTGGGGAGCTGGGAAGGAGGATCTGCATTTCATATCAGCTGCTGTTCCAAGTTACCCTCAGGCTAGCATATTTGCTCTTTCATTTTTTGCATGAGTTCGATATCTCTCTGTCTTAAAATCTGTTTAATTTCTTTTTGTGTTGTAGCACCATTAATTTTTGCCTTATGGAATAGTTTGAATGCAAAGTGTTTTAAAAGAAGGCAATGAGAGCCCAGTTTTATTTTGGGTAAAAACTCTTACTGTTGGGGGATGCTGGAAGAAAGGACATCATGTAAAAGAATTAGGATGCATCGTTTTTAGCAGCTGACATGTATCTTAATAACCCTTTGCTCTAATTGGCATTTTAATTAAAGATGACATTTTAATTGGTTATTTTACCAATTTAACTTCATTATTAGCATCAGCTACTCCTTTCATTACTGATAATTCATCTACGCATCCATACCCATACTAGATGTTTTCAAACAGTGTTTTGCTGTTCTGAAGAGTCTGAAATCCTTTTCTGTTGCTCCTCCAATGCAATTCCTGGTGTTTATGCTAAAGTCTGCAGTATTTACCATTTTAAAAAGTGGACTTAGTGTATCATAGTATCAGAGATGAACAAGAAAAAAAAGGTCTTAATAGCAAATAACTATAAATTATCATTGTTGGTACATCAAGCCTTTTAAATGCAAGCCAGCTGTGCAATATTACTTACAGTCTACCTGCAAGGTATTGTTTGGCTATGCATTTTTCAGACACTTGAAATATAGTCTTACAATTTTTTTCCTTCACTATTCTTAATCTATCCTGGTTTTGTATGTGATTTTAATTTCCTATTTTGAATTTTACATGAAGGAAAATAGAAAATGTACTGCTAAATTTGAGATGTAGTAATAGGTTACACTTCTAGAAAGTGGGAGAGTGCCAAATATTCATTGGGAACAAAGAAAATATAAGTACTGTACACAACCTTCAAAAAAACCCCAAACAACCAAAAACACAAGGATGGGGAAAAGGTATGTGCTTAATACGGTTTAACAAAACTGAGATTTTTGTTTTCTCTTTCCAAAAAGAGCCTTGGGTTCATTAGGAAAGCTAGAATCTTCAAAGAAGCCCATAGGAGCCCAGCTGGGGCCTTGAATGGGGCTTTGAAAATCCAAGCTTAAGAAAACTTACCCTCAGCAGCTTTAGGTTCTCCATTATTATATTTTGCTCTTTAGAAAG
This sequence comes from Harpia harpyja, assembly GCF_026419915.1. Classification (NCBI taxonomy): domain Eukaryota; kingdom Metazoa; phylum Chordata; class Aves; order Accipitriformes; family Accipitridae; genus Harpia; species Harpia harpyja. The sequence continues at coordinate 12,590,470 of NC_068962.1, read as the reverse complement.
CTGTCACGTTATGCCACAGAGGATAGAAGTGTGGGTGAAATGATTGTCTCTGTTCTTGAAATGCTTCATAGGAGCCTTTTGAGAGCTAATTAATATTAACCACTTGAAAATTGCCTGGTGAAAAGCGTGATATAAATGAAATATAAGAGAAGTTATTTATCATGAAAACAGCGAGTTATTTCTAAATACTTGTACAAGAGAACTTAGGGCTCCTCTGAGGTGCCAGATTGGCAGTGCTGCCTGATCCCTAACCCACAGAACATATGCACTGTGGGCAGCAGTACTGCAAGTTATCCTGCCGGTGCTTCTGCCCTGTCCTAGATGGCTTGCCTCCAGCTTCCAGCTCTCCTCTTGGCTCTGCTAAAACTGCTAGTTAATACCTGCTTTTGTGATGGTAGCTTTTTTTTTACTGTGGATGGTTGCCTGCTGTGAACAGGATGGAGACTATCTTTCTCCATTTCATTTTTCATTCTGTACTAATGAAGAACAGGATGTTATATGGTTTATCCAGCTCAACAACAATTTTTATGTAAAGGAAAGAAAGAGCTCACAAATCAAGGTGATGAAATTTGAATCTCATGGTTGCCATCATTAATTCTTTCACCATTTCATGTGGAGATAGAAAACTGTTCTTGTAAGTGCAAATGGCTGCTAAGATGCTGCTTAGCCTGGTTATAGAAGCTGGAACAGAAAGTGATTTGCTTATAAAACATTGATATTGTTTTGATGATGTTTTGTTCTTGAAAATATTATGCAGAGAAATGTCACTGTAGGTACTTAATGAAAACAATTTCAGATCATAAATTATAATATGGGTCTCTGCATTTTGACTTTGCGCTACTAACATCCGTGGTAAACTGCACAGATAAGCTATCTTTGTTACTACTGCTATTTTTACGAGGCAGTCATGAAAATGGCCTGCGTTTATTTGTTTCAACTCATTTCATTAAGGGGTAAAAAGAAAAGGGATGGGGGAGAGGAGTCATGACACTTTTTTTCTTTGCCCTTACAAACGAATAAGCTTGTTCCGGGTAAACAAGTGCATTTCTAATGCAGAGACCCTAACAGTTTAACCAGATTTTTTTTTTTAATTTCTTTAAACATGACTTTTGGTTTGGGTTTTGTGGTTTTGTTTTGTTGGGGTTTTTTGGGTTTGTTTTTTTTTTTTTACTTGGCAATAACAGTTGCTTTTATGGCTCATAAAGAAAGAGCTTGATATTGCTCTGTGATGTTTGCTTCATGTATTAGTTTGGATAAATTAAAAGCAGAAAGTAACTGTTCTAGTGAAGGTGTTGATGTTTTGTGTGGGTGTCCAGCGCTGCACTGGAGTGCTAATAGCATCTTCTGCAGTATAGCTAAACCTTGAGTGAATTAATGCCTATCTTATAGCAATAAGAATCACTTCCTCCAGACTGCAAATACTAGACCACAGTTTGAACTTGTTGCTGGTACTAAGAAGTTAACCATAGATTTCTAGCTGATCTATCTAGATATCTAGCTGAGGTGGTTGGGGCTGTCTTTTCCCCAATATTTGTTTACAGTCTACAGGAGTATGTTTTACTGCTTACAAAACTTGCTTACCCCTCCCTTTCTCAAGCTGTTATAGAGCACAGAGCCTTTTGCTTGCTTCAGTTACGTTGACTGACCAGGTCATGAATTTTCATGATGATTCTTGTGCAAAAGACTGTGTTCTGCTTCCTATTATCTAGGAATGTTGTGTGCGCAAATGCATAGTTGCTGAGTTACGCTGTTTTGCTTTCTGCTCTTGTTTTGGAGAAAGCTTATTCAAATACTTCTGTAACCCCAAATATTTCACAGCTTTCCCTTTTATTTCTGTACTTAAGGGTTCAACATCAGAGATCCACCTTCTACTAGAGGACGTCTGCGCAGAATAGTCTCTCAGCCAATCAATGCCACTGCTAATCTGGCAGGATAAAACAGCGTATTCCCTTCCACTCCAGGGGACTGCCTTCGCTGCCTGAGTGACTCCCCACCACCTGCCAAGAAAAAACCAGACTTGGCTTTGTGATACAGTGGTATGGGGAATTAGGCAGTGGGCTGCCAGGCTAGTAAAGGCAAACATGCTCAAATTGAACAGAGATGTTCTCGATTCGTGTTGCTGAGAAATATGAGAAAGGTCTCTGTGTGAATTGCAGTATCTGAGCTAGCTTGGTAGGCTGCGTGGTAATACTTGTTTCTGATGACAGCAGGCGTTTAACATGCCGTAGGTTTAACGCTCTCAGGCAGCACGCTTTTCTCCTGGTATTGGTTTCTGGGAAGGATGAGCTGTCACCACTCTTGATGTGTGTAGAGAACAGAGGTCTCCTGAGATAAGGTTGTTCATTATGCTTCCTGAAGAACCATTAAATTTCTATCAGTGCAATGTGATCTACTCCTTGGGCAGAGACATTGTTTTCTGAGCCTTTTCTTCTATCCTAACCTCCACTTCTGTGATTTTTAAAATTATTATTTTTTTTTTTTAAATCTACAAACAGCAAGAATGTAGAAATGTGTAAGTAGTAATAATGCAGTATTTTCATGCAGAATCTCACAGTGACAAGATGAAAAATTATGCATTCTTACTGCATTATCCGGTATGTATAATAAGCCTTTATAAAATGAGGCATCATTCATATCATGCTGCTTTGTATAAATTTGCTGGATTTGGGGTTCAGTGCTCTCTTTTTAAAAACACATCAATATTGTGCCAGTATTTCAAGGTGGTTGTTAGTATTATACAGTAATAACTGTAACAATCTTTATTTTGGTTGAGGTTGTTTAGGCTGCTTCATCTAAACAATTAAAAGAAAAAGTTGGGTTTATTTATGGAAAAGCAATTGAAGTAAATGTAAACATTGAGATATCGTATCTGAGATCTGTGTGCATGCTATGTAATAACAGTCATTGAATTTGTGAGTTTGTAAAAAAACGTGTGGAGTATTTTTGTGCATAACAATAATATTCTGTGTATATTGGCTGCCTTTTCAGATGTATTAATATGTTCAGAATTATCCTCTTACTCTGAAATTTTATTGGCTGTTGAAAATGAGCAGGACTGGGACATCTTTTTAGGGTGAAACTTTTAAATATTTGCAGACAATTATATAATGCAATTAATTGCAGAAAGTTCTTCAGGCAGAAATTTTTTCTCTGATAGGGTATATAGTACATTTTACAGAACTGTTTCAATCTTCTCTTTGCCAGTCTGAGCATCTGGTGAACAAATTAATTAAATCTGAGTTTATAATTTCAGAAACCAGATTTTCTTAAAATACATACTCAGCCCAGCTGCTAAATCTCTCTTTCAGAGTTATTTCACACATGCTTTGTGATTATTAGTAATGCTAATGGTAAATTCCGATTATTATACAGATGAGATGCAGATATTATCCAGCTAAAGACTGTTCACAGTCCTTAATAGACTCAGTCCGCATGTGTTTGATCACATGAAGTAATTGTGCTTTTTTTGTCAATGTGGATGATCTCTGACCTTCATATTTGTTTATCTTTTGAATGATACATGTTCTGTGTGGTGATTACCAATCATGTCTGGGAGACTGACAATATTTAGATGTAAATACAGCAGTGCAAGCAGTGCACGTTTGTGGTCTAATTCAGCAGCGTGTTTGTGACATGAGTCACGTTTTAATAATTGGGAGGGCAAATTGCATGACAGCTGTCTCAACAGAGAAAATAAGAATTGTTTGCACTGTTAATTAGCATTCCTTTTTTCTTTAATTACTGCATGTTTCAAACATACTTAGCTAATTTTTTGGCACTTTTTGAAGGGCTGGAACATGTGTTTGTTTAAAAAGAGGAACATACCCTCTGGTAAGCTTTCAAACCGGGTGAGCTGTAGATCAGCATTATACATGTAGCCATTGTGGTACCAAGAGGGAAGGGAGATTTAGCAGTATTGTTCTCTGAGTTATTGGACTCATTGAGGAAAGGCTGCTAAGGGTAATATTTGTTGCTCTGTACATGTTAGTGCTTATTTCTAAATATTTTTAGAGGCTTAGGGCTAAACTGTAGTAATTTGTTAATTTGAAACTTCTATACTGGTAATGCAAGGACAGGCTGTTTATGATACTTTTAAGGGAGGATTAAAACATTATTCCTAGAATGCTGACCATTAGCAAAGTCAAGGGGAAGTCTGAAATAGCCAGACCATAGACTGTGTAATTGTGTTTCTTGAAATCCAAAGCGATGCCAAAGTCTTAACTAGACTTGTGTTGTCTAGGCTTTATGGGCAAGCTAAACTTATCATCAGTGATATGGAGGTCTGCTACTCCTTTTCACAGGGTGATTTTCACCCTAAAATAATCTCTGATGTAAACGAAAATAGTTGCACTACTGAGGCAAGAAACAGTGTCCTTTTTACAGTTGTTCTAGCTTTTAAGAACAGTCTAAAAAACTCATGTTTCAAGTTTGGCCATACCTTTTTCAGGGACAAAAAGTAGGGAAAGTAATACTTTCTAAATAATAGATCCTATAATTAATTTGGATGAAGGTCGATTAACAATAAGCAGCAATTCACTGTTAGAGCTTCGCTTTCAGGATCTGAGGAAAATCTGTGGTACTATATGTTTGCATGATGTTAAAAATTGCTTAGAAGTGAGGAACAAAATAAAAAGTACTACAGACAATGTTAATGTAATTTATGCAGTAAACAGTAGAGGATATTACAAATTGTATTATAAAACATGTTGCAAACGCAGCCTTTGATTTAAATTTCTCTGATCTCACAGTGTGACAAAGAATCCCAGAACCTCTAAATATAAGCACAGGATAGGGGTGAGGAGAGAATTTGTAGCTAGGTCAGGGATCTGTATTAGTGAGATACAAGGAGGGGTATCTACACAGGTAGAAGTCATAGGATTGTTACAGTTGCTATTGCTATTTTTTCAGGGCAGGTAACTTGTATGATGCAAAAAGATGATCTTCACAGTGTTACGTTACAGAAATAGGACAAGGAAGTCTACCAGGAAAACACTGTGTCAGAAAAATATTCTGCGTAATAAGAGGTAAAACAACTCTCAAAACTGTTTCTAAGGTTTAAAAGAAAATAGTGAAGGGCCTATTTTTTGCTTTCACAAGGCTTCTCATTGATTCGAGTAGCTGTACGATATGTTTTTTTAATATAAATAAAAACCAGGATATGGTTTGAAGTACTTAAGAGGTGGTTTTGTGCCTTTTGTACTGAAAAGGAATCAGATAAGGCTTTTTTTGTGACACTCTTGAAAAACTCTTTGCCAAGTTAAAATTCAACTTTTAAGGAAGAAGAGGAATAGCTCTCAGTGAAGGGATTGTTATAGGTAACTTTTTTGTGAAAGGAGTAGCTCACTTATTGGACCAACCAAAATTTTCAGCTGTGACAAAGCAGAAAACATCAGATGTTCCTGCAGTAAGACACCACTCCACTTTGAATGAAGAGATGTTAATGGCTGGCAGGTTACTTGTATAGAATTATTTCAGTAGGACTTGATCAGATGTATTAGTGTGTTTAGGCTTCTTATTTTTTCTATTGGTTTGAATGTATCAACATCATGTATTCTGTCCCTTAAGAAGTGTGGTCTGAAGGAAGAGATTATTCTCACCTGATTTTGTATATCAGTCACCAAATGTCTGTGCCTTACATAGTCACCATGTTGTCTTTCTGCAGTCAGTGGAAAGAGGTAGGGATCTTTAAGTCATGATTCATTTGAGCTATTTTGGATGAGAAGAATCCCATTCTACAAATACCTATTTATTTCCTCAAACTACAGACAGACCACCGAGCCATTAGCTCAGACTTGTGCATCTGTGTGTGTTCAGATGAATTGCCACCCAAGACAGTTTCACAGACACTGGGTACTTTGCTCTTCCCGGAGATGCAGATCTCAAGTGGAGCGTGACATTGTACTTTGAGTACCTTACTGTCTTGACATATTTTGGGACATTCAAGAGCGGACATATGCTCTGTTCTAAGTAGACCCAAAGCCATTTACTTCCCATAGCGACAAGGAGCTAATACATGGTGGTAATCATATGCCAGACAGCTATATAAGATTTTTAGGATTATTTCCTATACGTTACCTTAAACCCTTTGTAGTTCTGCATTTTCAGGAAAGCTTAGGACTGTCTAGATATTCCTGTGTTTCTAGTCCCATGTTATTTTTAGTTAAAGCTCTTTTAATGTAACTTTTGAATGGACTTTCAGCTTTGAGGTTCTCGGGAACAATTGACGAAGTGCTTTGACATCCTGAAATGCAGTTGTATATTTGGTATTCTCAAGGTCTATTTGAGTTTTACTTGGATGGATTGAGAACTAGATAAGCCAAACTTGAGTCTAAATAAGAGTTTGCTTGGATACTCATGTTAACAGAAGAAACTCTTGAATGTGTTCAAAACTGTGAGGATACAATTAGTATGTAAAAATATATGGAGTGAGCAATTGCCTGTGTTGGCATAGATTTATACAGATTGTTTGAAGAATGTAAAATTCAGTTTAAAAATTAACTGGATATACCTTGCCTTCAAGAAACTTCCTAGAGTATTCAGACCTACTGGGCTGTTTAATATTCTCCTGTGAGAAACACTGTAAGCCTTGTCACTTGGGAATTTAAAGTAATGCCAGAATAAAACATTAGAAAATACACTGTAGTAATTTATTCTGCACTGGCAGATCAGGAAGCTAACTTACCTAGAAGGTCTTTCCCAGCTCAAATTTAAACAGGTTTGTGATCCTGTTATTGTGAAGATAAATAAACTTCCACCATTAAAGGTCATTTTTTTAGTTTATGATTAAGATGCACCAGCTACTGCTGCTTTTTGTCTTCAGATATTTTAATATTTTTTGTTACTTGAATCTGTTTCTATAAAAAAATATTTGTAATCCTTTTGCATCCTCCCCCCCCTTTTTGTTTTTCCTTCCCCTCAAACAGCTGTCTCATTTGGTCAGCTATATCTCTGCTCTGCAGTCTCTAGGAGCTGTTTGTTGTTTCAGCCACATATTTGTTTGAATCAATTGAATTAATTGCAAGAGACTAGTCTGGACATGGATAGAATACTGAGGCACCAGATGTAGTGGAGCATTGCGTGCAGTGTTTAATCAGCACCCGTATGTAATTTCTAGGGATAAGTATGGGGTTCACCTGAAAATGCTGCTGCTAAACAAATATTGAAATAATTAATTGGCAATTTTGAAGCACCCGTGAAATTGTCAGAGACATGTTCTGAGAAGATAGGTATGATTTTTTACTCTATCACTTGTAACAGGCAGTTAAAAAGGTTCTGAAAAAGCAGCTGGCTCTTTGATCCAATGGAGTTATTTAGCAAGTCATGGTAGACCAACAGAGTCTGTGTGATTTAATGGTATTTTTAAGATTTAAGGATTTAGATTTATTAAAGTGGGGAGTATGAGTCCTCATTTCCAGTAAGGTAGGGGAAATGGATTTAACTGTTTCACGTAAGAGTAACTGGTGAATCTTCAGTATGCTGTTTCTGTGTCTGAATACATAAATTGCTCAAAACAGCAACATATGTGAAACTTTAGTCTGTGCTCCTGTTTCTCTTACTCATAGCCTATGAATGAGAGAGAGTACACCTCCCCTTGGACAGCATTGCCATTCGTGGAGTGGTAGCAAAATTTTAACATATGTGGGGTATTGAGAAATACCAGATATATTAGTCTCCATAGGACTACCATATATCTATTTCCCAAAGCACATTGCCTTTTTCTTCCTGGAAATTTTGTAAAGTGGACAAAAAGAAGTATTTGGTAATTTGTCTGGGATTTCTGGTGTCTTGGCAAACTGGTTAGAGCAATAGCTGTAGATGACTAAATGTCCCCGAAGAATGGCCACTGCTCAGGCATAGATCAGCTGTGTCTTTTTTTCAGCCTGCAGATCAAAACTTAAAAGCAACAGAAAGGAAGGCTTAATAGCTCCCCAGGAAACAAAATTTCAAAGGTATGCAAGCTCTCTACTATTTTCGATTAGCCTTTCTCTTTCTCATGAGCCTCATAAATTTCTCTGTCCCATTAACTGAAACAGTCTCCTTATAAGAAACCTATTTAAAATCCATATAGGTGTACTTGCATTTTTGGATTAAATTGTATTTTCTTGCCCACTCTTTCCATAGTATAGCTGAATATGAGAATATGCTTTCTATCTTCCCCTTCGTTTCCAGCTCAGTGCTGTCTTTTTTTCTTATATCCCATTTGGATTGTTGGTAGGTTCTGCAGAGTATGTGTCTTCTTTTTCAAGGTAGCTCTGTTGTTGTACACGCAGTGTTATAAATAATAATACAAATATGGTAAACTATTTACCATGTACACAAATAAGGAATATTCATTCTTTCTATTGGTTCCCAAACATTATAAATGCAAAAAATTACACCGTACTGTTTTCATGAGAAGACATTGTATCTATTTCAACAGTACAGACAAATATTCAAAACAACTTTGGACAACAATGGGGGAAATATCCCACTGAAATTGGAGATGGAATTGAGATAACTATTCAAGCTGGAATTTCAGTGCAGCACCTCTGCAGAAGTGCTGTAAAACACATTGAAATGTAGACATTTTATGTAGCGCTCAAAAGATTGCATATGTAGCAGGACAGAGTTGGGTAAGATAACCAAATTTCATTTAGATCTGATGCTTACTTATGTATCCTGGCGCAGAGTACTGTGCGTGCAACAAAACTGTCATCCCTCGCTTCGCATCTTTAAGACAGACTGTAGTAAAAGGCTGGACTGGACTATCTCTCAAAAATGTACCTTGTATTCCCATTCTTATGCTTTCTTTATCTCTGATGCTCAATGGCCAAAGAATTGGATGATGGAAGAGAGAAGGCATTCCTGTCTGGTACTGGTTCCAAGTTTGAAATAAAATTGACATGTAATAGCAGCTCTAAACTCTGTGTGTAACATTCAGCCTGTTTGATGGAGGTTGCTGTAAAAGCCAAAAGGATTTGAGAAAGCTAAAAGTGTTTGAGTTGCTGTACCAGTTATAGCAATGGTTTCTGAGAATATCAGGATCTAGAACAGTCTCTCTCTAATAATATATATATTTTTGTATTTGCTTGCGAAATCACTATATGAACCAGTTTTAACTTGTGCATTCAGTCTGATGTAGAGGCAATCAGCATCCTGTTTTGCAGAACAGCAATGACAGAATAAGTATTTGATGCCCCTTTATTTTTTTCTTTAATGTGTACAAATCTGAAAATAAACGTATTAATTTGCATTGGCTAGAGCCAGGGACAATGCAAACAACTGTAATTCTATACTCACTGATAATGTGATGACTCCAACATAGCATTCTGTGCTGAAGAGGAGTTTTGCCCTATGAAGAAACGCAGAGGATGGGATGACACCACTTACAGAAGTAGTACAAAATGTTTCAGCCACACATGCACTTAAAGGAAATACCATCTCTGGACTTGTCCTTACGTGGTTGCTTTTAATCTGAGTCAACACCATTGCATTGATTAGAAAGAGCTGTATACACTGCAGCTTTTTGTATTGCTGTGAATCAGGAGTGTATTTGGACCAGTCTTACTGCTGTTTGGACCACAGTTCATTTTGTATCAGAATAAATAATTCTGTAGGCAAACGTCACTGCTTAGAGATGTTTCGTTGGCTTACCAGCTGCCTTCCCAGGCTGTTTTTATCTGGTGCAGGCAAGCCTTTCTATGGCACTTCTGCCATACGTGTTTGCAGAGAACAGATATTGGCTTCTCATTCTGAGTGCTGGCTAAAAGCAGTGTTCTTTGGCATTGCTCTCAAATCCTCCAAGAGTCAACATCATCTTCTTTTCCTGATAACTCTGTGTGTCTGATCATTATGTTTGCAGTTAGACCCACACAGAGACCCTAAATGCTTTCTCCCTGTGGGAAAAGACTACAAAGCAAGCTAAGAAGCTTTCATGATTAGAGGTAAGCTTTTCCGAGGCCATTGTGAAGCTATTGCTATGGGTAAGTTATTAGAGCCATACTGTGGTGACACATCACCTAGAGGTTTCTCAGGAGCGTATCAAGGATGGAAGTCACATTTCTGATATCCCTGAACTGCCTGTCTTCAATGTGGAGCTGAATAACTTTACAAAACTTTGTAAAATTTTAGTGGTGAGCCTCATTTTTATTGCAATTGCCTGAAGAATCAACCCCAAAGACAGTGGGGCAGAGGATGCCTTGCACAAGAATGTGCCCCACTGCTCATCTCAAGGGACTCATGGAGCCTTGACATTCTCCCAACCTCTTCTCTGAGCCGTGCTGTCATCCCTGGCAACACTGATGGACAGGAACTAAGGCTGGTTTGTATCTTGCATTTTCTTTAGCTGTCTGCTAAGATTTAACAGCTGACACCTGCTTTTGATCCTGGCATAGACACTATTGTGCGTGAAAGAGGTGAACAGGTATTGTCTTCAATTTCTGCTCCCTCCCAGTCCCCAAATTCCACATCACCATTATAACTGCATGTAAAGTAGAAGCTCCATTTTGGTAATGATGTATTAACACTGAAAATTGGTACGGTTTCCCTCTAAAATTTGCATGGCTTTTCCTATCAGCATACCCAGAAAGCATTTTCTGTATCAATACTTCCAGAAATGCTTTAATGAAAACATAACTCTCAAATGCTCTTAACCATAAAACCTTATCAGTGCAGCTGATAATACTCAGGATGCAGTTCAGGAGGCTTATCCTGCACACAAACAAGAAAAATTGAAAAGCACAAATTGCAGCCATGGTTTCATACCTGCACCTGCCGCAAGCTCACTGCAAACTCACTTTAATGGTGTTGCAAAAGTTGAGAATGTCCATGTGAGCACAATAAGATTCTGGAAAGGAGACTAATCTGTGGGGCCTCTAATGTACCCCTCTTCCCCATCCTTGCCAACAATAACTACCACAGAGCAGTGTTTTGGTGTGCAACCTCCTAGGTAGCCATCAGAATGCACCTTATGAAGTCATGGAATTTTAATACATCAGAAGGCCACGGGCAATGGGAGGAAATCCAGGAAAAAAACTCATTATCTAGATTTTTTCTAAGGTTATAGAGCAACTTTTTCTTTGTCGAACCATGAAAACTGACCAAGACACAGTAATTGCTTACAAGTCCCCCTCCCTGCCCTTGCTCCCCAACCAGGCTGACTTGCAACATCCAGACTCTCTAAAGATATTTAACTTCCACCAAATATTTAGTGAATGTGCCACTGAAGGGAAAAAAATAATTAAAAAAAAAAAATATGGAAGAGGCCTTCAGAGAGCTTGAGGATGCTGGTTGCTTCCTGAAAATCCTATCAGTGTGAACTTTTCAAGAACTACCTGTGTTGATAATAACTGTAGTAGAGAAAGGATAGCTCTGGTTAATTCTCGGAATATAATCTGGGGTTGTACCCCCCTAGTCTACGAGTAACATGTAGCTCATAGTGAAGTAAAACAAAAAGTTCTTTCAGGCACATTTCAACTGAATTAAGTCCACCTGAATTTAGGCAAGTAATAGAGCTATCTAAACCAGAATAAACAAGAAGCTTATTCACCCTGAATGCCTTCCATAGCGCATCTCTAGAGGAGGAAGTTGCTAACCCCCAGTCAGAAATGCTTCTGCAAAATATTTTTCTCCTTGTGTTGTTTAACAAAAAAGTCTAAGGATGCTCCTAGCTTGGATAGCTTGCTCACTTCCTTTAGGCCTGTGTTTGCAGTGCTGAATGCTTAATCTGCCAGACTATTTTATTATGAGTATCTGTAAATGATTAGAGATTATTGAATGACTGTTATGTGTCTATAAAGGGAATAAAATTATAAAACAGCTCTAATTCATCTTGTCTTTCACATTTGTAGATGACCTAGTAAAATCAATGTTTAGTGTGTGATCATTAGGATTTCTAGGACTCTTTGGATATTTTATTCTGTGATTGTGTATATGTCAACTATCAGTGTAAAATGGTGAATAATAAATCGTGTGCCACCAAAAAAAAAAAAAAAAAATTGCCAGCCAAGAGCATTTAATTACAGCTGTTTATGTTGAAAAGGCTGAAGACCATGGAACAATGTGCTGAATGGAATGAGCAAGAATTGCCACCCTGTGCTTTGCATGTTAAAAGTAATGAGGGCACTCCAAACAAAATTATTTGCATTCTGTCCAACTTTGGCTAGAAAACACCATACAGTTCCACAGAATAGCTTAATTGCCTAGTATAGCATAATTACCAGGCATGGGGAGTAATATAATTTACATGTCTGACCATGAAATGAACCAGGGAAACGGATGGTTCTTAACAGCTTGATTTTGACTTACCTGAGCTTTAGGATTGTTACAAGTGTAAATCCAGATGTTGATTGCTGCAGCAGTACCTCATGTTTCATATCCCTGCATCCTGGTCTTATGGACTTGTGGATTTTGTGGATGCCTGAAACCATCAAATGGGGGGAATCACAGGTGGTGGCTGTGAGGTTCTGGGCAGGGGTGGGGATGGTCTGTGCCTGAGCGCGATGTCTGGCACTGTCCTGCTGCACCTCTGTGGAAATAGGGTGAGAAAAGCTGGGTGTGCTTGGGGAGGTTATAGCGTACTACTGAAGCTGATCTGCTTCTTAATCCAATAAAAATTCCAAGTTTATGGAAGATTTTAACAGTGCAGTTTTAATGACTACCTTCTATTTTCTGGGCAGTTAACATGCATTACAGTCTTGTTATTTATTTCACTGACTTCCCCAGGATGCTCTAAATAATGAATAGAAAGATGCTTTCTAAGCATTTGAGTCTACTTTTGTGAGTGTATTTATAATATAATGCTTATCTGTGTCATTTGCAGGAGGAAGTGATTCTCAAAAGTTAGAGTAGCAAGCAAAATTGGTTATATGCTTAGGTGAGACGTATCAGGCTAAAGCTGTGTTTGGGAAACAAGTTTCTGCCTGGGTATGCGTTCTCTCATGTAGTAGCTTTATGTACAATTGTTTATAGTTCTATGATTTCACAAAGCAGATGCATCTTCTGCTTGCTTCTAGTTATTTTCAGAACAGACTCGTCCTTATTGCATGATTAGTCCTTTGATATTGTGTTCAAATGTACGTGAAGATAAATATGGATAAGAAGTAGGTGCCTTACACTGTGGTGTTGAGAATAATCAATTTTTATTCTCTGTTGGAACACTATTTGGTTTGAAGGAGATATTGTATCTCATAGGGTAATATGCTGTCAGTGTTTCTTTGTATCAATATTGAGCTCTTGATTTTTGTCTCACTGTTGTGTTTATCCCACCCTTATGGGATCACCCAACATGTGGTAACAGCTTAAGTCTTTCTCCTGTTTATAACTGGATCACAAAAAGAAAGCTTGCTATTTTAGTGCTGGGACTAGGCATTTTTGTTTGGTTCATTTTTGTTTGTTTGTTTTTAATTCAGTGTTATCAAAAAAGGAGATCCCTCCATGGACCACAGCATGTTTTGCCTTTAAGTCCTGGGTGAAAAATGCAAATCTGAGAATACTCAGAGAAACCCAAGATACCATCAACAACCAAACCAAAAACTAAGCTGTATGAGTTGTTTGTCATGGTATGAGCCTAGTGACATCTATTAAAAAACATAAGTGACTTTCATTGTGAATACAGAAGGTTAGTTCAGATGCTCCTGGAAACAGCTGTTAGACTTGACTGTCAGTTTGCAGTCTTTGTTTCTGAACGTCAGGTTTAGGCATTGTTGTGGTTTGGGTTTAAGCCCAGCCAGCACCAAAAGCACCACAAAGCTGCTCGCTCACTCCTTCCCCCACCCCCACCCGGTGGGATGGCAAGGAGAAAATATGAAGAAAAGCTCCTGGGCTGAGAAAATGACCAGGAGGGATCACTTGCTGATTATGGTCATGGGCAAAAACCAGACTCAACTTGGGGAAAAAACAAAATCAATTTAATTTACTACCAATCAAATCGAAACAAGGATAATGGGAAGTAAAACCAAATCTTAAAACATCTTCCCTCCACCCCTGGATTTCTTTCTTTGGAAAAACTTCAGCCATCAGGTTTACAATTTTTGGCCTAAGTGTAAACCAGTTATAATAGAGTAACACTTACACCTTAGGTCTGATTAAAAGATAGTTTAAGCTGATAATATTGGTAATGACTCCTGAATTTTGGATTTGTTTATTAAGAGAAAATAATCTTTTCAACGTCATTTTATTAGAGACAGACTGCATGACCTCACATGTACCATTCAATACACTACCTAGACATCTTTCTTATCCCATATGCATTAGTGAAGGCTTGTTGTGAACATTATGCATTTAAAATGAATTGAAATGGCATTCAAATTAGTTTTTATGTAGGCTTTGTCTACTCAGTTAACTCGGTTTAAATACAACTGGCTTTCAATTGCACTGAAGGCATGAATATTCTATGATTTTATTCTCAAAAATAACAGAAGAGACACTGACTCTTTCTGTTGCTGTTAGCAGAACTCTAACTTTCTGGCAAACAAATCTTGCTTGGAATTTGTTTTATTTTGTTCCCCCCCTGCCATGTGCAGCCTTCAAGAGAACTTTTTTTGGAGAGACGTTGTTTTGGTTTGTTTTTTTTTTTAAGTTGTCATATTGACTAGGTCTTAGTATTCTGACTACAAGTTTTCCCTGTCTGACCCTGTCAGTGTTATACTGGCTATCACTTTTTGAAGGCACTGAGTAGGAAGTAGATGATGGTGATTAAAAATTTTCACCTATGCTGCCTTTAGTCAGCTCTTCTCTTTCCTTTAACTTTTCCTTGATGTCTGCAGCTGGAATTCACTAGCTGTTCTCAGTAAATACTCTGTGTGCCTGCACTGATGCAGGGGGGGACAAGTGGGATCATGCATAGGATCATCCTGCCAAGTATTAAATCAAAACCTAGTATTAGTTACTAACAAACAAACAACCCCCCCCAACCCAAAAAACACCCAAGAAAAAAAACCAAAACCAAGACAAACAAACACCACCCTCCTGCCCTGCCCCCAAACACCTGAGGAAGACAGATAATCATTACAAAGAGTGACAGCAAATTGCAAATCAATCTTGATGATTTTTTTTTTTTTCCTCAACAGGTTCACAGTCAGGATGTAACCTTCTGTAAAATGGAAACTTGTGAAGAAAGACACAGATAGCAGTTGGAGTTAAAAGCAGCGGATGAATATTTCTCTTCTTAAGCATCAGCTTTTTAAAACGCTATGGTGATTTGGAAAGTCTCGAGAGTGAACTGCAAAGTTTTCCTCAGCTCAATCGATGGGTTTCTTAGTCATTTCTCCAAGTCATTGATGCTCAGAGATGGTGTGTGATGGAAAAAACACCATGTCTCTGTGTTTGTAGCCCCTATTTTTTGGATTAGTTTGCTGTATTGCTGAACCGATTTCATTTTGAAGGGCAAGGAGTGAATGTGATGGATTTATCTTCAGAGATGAACAAACATGGAAGGAATCCAGTAAGTCACAAACTAGAAGATCAAAAGAAGGTAAGATTATTTTTAATTATACTTAATTGTATTTGAACCACTTGCAAACTCTTTGGTGATTTCTAGTAAACAGGAAGCTAATGTGCTTTTGAGGATAAAGTAGTCTGCTATGCTCACCAATACAGTGAACTGCTGTTATGGGACTCAATTTCTTCATTGTCCAGTAATTTTCTTTCTAATACTACTTGATTGTCTGGTAATCATGTGTTAAAAGGTCCCTGAATTTGTCTAGCAAATTATTTGGCAAAACCTTTACTCACTATCAATGCTGAGTTCATGGCAGAGACGTGATCCAAAGTAAGTGTCTGACATCAACCTGATACTGTTTGAGATCTTCGTCCTTTACAGTGGATGTGTGGATAGACCCTTCCTATTGTATCCTACCAGTAGTTCTGTATAATTTGGTTTTCTGATAATTTGTTGTTGTTGTTCAAGTTTCATCCTTCAGTACCCAAGGCAGTTTAAGCATGTAAATTCATGTTTCCACAGTACAGAAAGTACTTTCGGAAATTCCACTTCTGCAACAGACTGTCCCAAAAGGCTCACCTTCCCAGTTCATCTGTTTTACTTACTCATACTATGGTCTGGAAACTTTTCTAATGCTTATTTCGTAAACTTGAACTGATGCTTTTTAACATCTTCAGGTCTTTCTCCCACACTTTGTTGATCTTTTGTTACATTCATAGATTATTATTTTTGCCTGAAAAAAAATGTGTTTTTTTATTCTTCAGTTTATTAGAAGTTCAAAACTCTGTAATACTTTTAGATTAGGAGGAGCTCATCAAACTCAAGTTCAGCAAATATGTTTTGAAAAACCCTACAAAGCCTTCTTTATCAAATTCATTGACCTGCTTTGTTACTTACCTCTCAATCTTTTCTTACCATACATGGTAAGATCTGCACATAAATAAAATCTCCACCGCTGATGCCTAACAGGCTGCGTGGATTTTTCAGAACACACGACTTTTCAGCAGAAACAAGACTAGCTCAACCCCCAGGCAGTTCTGAGATTATTATAAGAATGTTTCATTGTCTCAGATTTATTTCCTATTCATCTATCAGCGGTTTCTTTGCACTGATGCAGCCTTTCCAAAATAGTTGGCCGTAAGGATCCCCAGTGTGTGCCTGTGTCTGATGAAGCCGTAATTCCCCGAGCTTTGATCCTGGCTCCATGCACTGCTGTCTCACTTGTCTGTGTATGTCTGATCTGGCTCAGGTGTGAGCATCAGTCACGTTTCTGTTGAACCAGGCAGGGCGTGTGACATAGGGTTAACATCAGATTAATGCACTTTATGCTAGCTGAGGGATGACAGGCTTGGGGCATATTCTTCCTGGTCTGCCTGGGCTCTAATGTAGGGTCTGCACCAAATGGCAGCCAGCCGAGAGAGTGCATTCTGGTGTAGCATTTTGTGACTGTGATGTTCTTCATACTAGGCCTTAAAAAGAGGCCTCTTTGAATTATTGCATAGGTTAAATGGGGCTGTTAATATCCAAATCATGTATTAGAGTGCAGGTTATATACTTTATTGTTACACAGGCTTGTTATAAAAAGTGCTGCTGGGTTGGGTTTTTTTCCAAATTTTGGTATGAAAGCGGCTGGCTAATGTTTTAAATAATTTTGATCTTGTTTGGGAAAAATACAAATTAGGGGAATTTATGGGCAACATAAACTAAATAGTTTTAAAACCTAGAAAATCAAATACTTTGTTTTAGTGCCTCTGAGATTTGTATGTGCTAATCTAAGTCATTTGGTTACAGCCAATAACCTTGTAAAGTGCAGAGAATTGCAGGAAATATACCATGATAACACATGTGATGAAATTATTGGGAAAATGTATTTAGCCTTTGAGCAGGTTTTTTGTAATGGAAAAGATAGAGGTACGTGGTGGCGGATAAATCATTTAGAGCATAGGAATTTCTTCAACTCCTAATTCCCACCCTTCTGTGGCACAAAAGAAAAGCTGAGAAATGTTAGCATTAATTTTACCAAACAGTGAACTGTTTTCTGAACTGTTATTATCTGATCTGGAACTGAGTATGCTTGAGTCCCCTCTTCCCCCCCCCCCCCCCCCCCCCCGTCTTATTTCAAAAGGATTTTTTTTCCCCTTCATGTCTAATACCTGCAGATTCACTTCTAGAGACTGACTCTTCAGATTGCTTAGGAGGAGAAAGTTTGTTTCAAAGAGGATCTGTTGTACCTCAAGGTCAAATGTTTTCTTTGAGCCAGCCTGTGGACATTTTATCCAGCTGTAGAACTATGCGATGACTGCCAAAGGCTCTGCAGCTGCTAAAAGTCTCTGCTCCTGTGGTGTGGTTGATGAAGAACTAAATGTGATGATAATAAACAGAAGTATGGTTAGTTTTCATTACGTTCAGGAATCCTTACTAGTAATTTAATATCATTGATATGCTAGTATCTGCTTCACTAGTACAAGGATAATGTTATATTTTTAATAAAATAAGGCTTTAAAAAGGTGATGGGGAAACATAAGTAGTAGTAATTTGGCTATTTCTTTATGCTGCATTGGATGTAAGGTAAATTTTGAAATATGTTAGACAGAAATGAGTGAAATAAAAAGGAACCACTTTAGGAAATATTGGCTGACTTACTGGCTGACATGGATGCCTTACTGGTGCTCTACCTGGATCACACTGGGCAGAAGTCAAGCTGAATCTCTTGGATAGCTCATGTTCTATAAATAAATGAAAAATACTGTGTCCCAAGAAGACTCAACCGTTGTGTTGCTGCAGAAGGTATTACCACTGGACTGTTTTCTGCATGGGGAATTCAGGGGAAAAAAAAGTCAGAGAAAACAACTCCGTGTTAATTAAGGATATAAAACTTTTCAGGTGGTTTTCAAAATGCACACTGTGCTTTTGGCATTTAGCTTTTCTAATAATTTCATAGGACAGTACATGCTATATACTTACTTTCCTATGATCTGGATTTGGGCCTGGACAACTATATTTATGTAACTTTCCTTTTGTTGCTAACATGTGAACTGTCCTGTCTGTAGGACACTCAGATTTGCTCCTTATCTCAAAACCCATCAAATGCTACCAACTGCATTTTAAATAGGTGCATACTCATTTTATGGCTGCAGAACTATCAAGCTCCATAGCCTTTCTGCAGCTCCAAGACGTAACGACAGTTTTACTGATTTCTGTCAATAGTCTGCTTACTTTTGTGGAATTGGCAGGTGTCTCCGACTGGGCTGATACTTGTGTGTTTGACCCTCTTACGTACAAAATGAGGATCAGGCCCAGAGTGAGAAATTTTGGTAGCTGTATGGAAGCAGTAGTCCAGTTTCTGTGGCTGAAGTGTTGGGGAAAGAAGGGAGGCAGGCTAACAGAAGGCAGTGCAGAGAGGGAAAAGATTTTAGATCATTGTAATTGATTGATTTGACCTCCTACAGAAAACAAGCATAGGGCTTCCCTCTACAAATTCTTCTAGCTGGGTGCAAAGCCTCAGGAAATTAATGAGTTGGAACGGGCAGTTCTGGGACGTCCATCAGCTTTATCTGTTTGAGGACCATGTGTCCATGGTATCTCTGTCCAAAAAATGTCCTTCCTTCCTCTAAGCTGGATGTGACAGGCATACAGCTCCATCCAGGTAGAGATTTCAGGTTAAGTGCTGTGCTTCTGCATCTATTTGCCATTCCCCACAGTGTACTGTAATTTCTTATTTAAAAAGTATGATAATATTCAAGGCTTTAGGACATAAATGCCAGTAAGTAGCAAATGCCTGTATTGCTGTTTACAGTGTGGTGTTCATGATTTTAGCACATGGTAAATGGTAGAGCGCGCTATGAACTAACAGTTTGAATAACAGGTTTCTATAGGCAACTTGCTGCAAATAACCATTTTAAAACCCCGAAAAGACTGCCTTATCTATCTGCATTTCATCATTCAGCAGGGTTCTTCTGTTTTCAAAATCAACATAAAAATTTGTAATCTGCTGCCACATGCATGGTTTATGCTAGTCAAATCTGTAAAATACATATCCAATATTTGCCAGCTACTCTAGTCATTTAATTTTAATGCTTCCCCCCAAGAAAGTCCCATTGTGGCCATTTCTTTGACAGGCTATCCAGGTTACTTGGTATCTTTGAAAAACACCTGCTTGCTGCAGGCAGGCAAAGCCAAGCCTTTGAATGATGCTGCAGCTGTGGCCTTCTTAAAGTCTGGAGACTGGGGTGGGAGCCTGAGTGTGCTTCACTGTGGGCGTACGGATGTGTGTGAGGCAACGTGCAGGCAAATAACACAGGTTGCAATACCTTTAAGTATCATTTATGTACTTGACCCTGTGTAAACCTATAAAATTGTTTCAGAAATATAGTAATGTATAAAATGCTTCCCGGCAACAATAGCACTCCATCCCATAAGGTTTTGGCATACCTGCTTTGTCTGCTAACTAATTTACTGCTTTCTGTTCCACAATGTCTAGGGTGTTTCAGACAAGCCCACTGAGTCCCTGTCCTGACTCACACCAAAAGATATGTGTCTAGATTTGAAATCCATCATGCAGAATATGGTTGTAATGATCTTCTTGCAGAATTGCTAGTTTCCAAAAGAGGAGAAACCTTTGCACCTCTGCTGACACCACCAACACATGGCTTGGAGTTCTTTTTCGTCACGTTTTCTTTTAAAGTCTCTTGACCATAGGCCTTAGTCCTTCTGTTTAGAGGCTGATCCAAACCAGATGAAAACAAAGGAAAGTTTTTAGTACTTCACCACCCCACCCCCCAAATATATGCTTTAAAGTTAAATATAAGAAAGTGCAAGTTGCTTTCAGAACAAGTTGCATTATTTCCTTCAGTTTTTCTTTTTGAAGGCAGATGAGCCACTGAACTCAGAGGGGTTTTTAACAGACACCAAGACTCTATTACTGAGCAATAATTAAATATAATTAATAAGAAGGAATACCAAACAAGCCTTGTCTACTGTTGAATGTTTTGCTGGTCTCCCCAGTAGCCATTTGAAGATTAACTAAATGTCCAATAATCAGTCCGGTTTTGCTTGTTAGGGTAAAATAGTAGTTTACTTTCAAAAGCATCAGGCAGCCTTGATATGCAATCAAGAGAGAAGTTTTAGAAGGGACAGATGAAATGGGAGCAATCAGCATGTACATCACACTGTTCCTCCATCCCCTGCCTGCTTCGTCTTAGTCAATATTCAGTGCACAGAACAACATTTTGGGAAAATCAGATGTTGTCATCATGAGGCAGTTGGGCCAGGAGCACAATTTGCTCTCACTAACACGTTCATACTGCTGTGTCTGTGCTCCCCATTTTCACATCTCAGTTCTCATTTTTATGACTAATTCTGTAGTCACCTAACAACTCTTTTTAAAAATAACAGCATGAAATATTGGGCAGGCCAGGGTTGTTGATATTCTTATTTAATAGCTCATTTTCATTTGAGGACCTAGGATTTGGATGATGTTGCTTGTTATCTCAACAAAAAAGTTGATTTCTCCCATTCTGTTTTTATTTCTCCCTCCAAGGCTGCTCTAACTGAGCTTTCTCTCCCTCCTGCTCTCCCCACCCCAGTCCCTCCTAAACATATATATATATATATATGTATGTTCTGTGTGGTTTTTGTCCATCTGCCCATCTGTGTCTCTGTCAGGGGATGCCTTGCAAACAACTGGAGGTCTGAAGATCTGGTGAAGGGTCAGAGACTCGTTAAGCTCGGTGTTCACTATTATCCTGTATCTCACAACAGCTGGCAAGGGTTTTTTTTTTTCAGGATGTATATTCAACGCTTTAACGAAAAATACTGGGTCGAAGGGATAGTGAGAAGTCTTCAAGGCTGAGAGGAGAGGTTTGTTCTCTTTCTATTTTGCTGTTGTTTTTTCTTTAATACCTTTGAATTAGGCAGAGATAGGAAAAGCCCACCCAGCTGATAAGAAGAAATGGGCTGTGGGCATAAAACTACAGTTGCTTTCCAAATTCTTTGCTATATCAGCCTGTCATATATTACTGCTGTCTTTCCCTTAAGCTGTCTCCCTCCATACTCCACGAGTTTTCTGTTTCAAAATTTATGCTAGAAAGACTTGAATTATTCCTCTCTCTGTCAAACCTCCCTGGGGCCCCACCACCTGACTCCTCTCTCTTGCTGAAATTGTTCTGTGCACTCTGCTAGTGCAGTTGTTCCAATTTTTAAAAAAAATCTTTACAGGCTCAATAAATGGTGTTAAATATCATTTTATGAAATATGAAGCCCATACTTAATAATTCATACAGTAAATTCATGTCCTCTGCTGCACGTTTACAGGTTTTTTTCCCTCCTATTAGAGAACCGTGATGTAAATAAGATACTACACCTTTTTTTAATGCTTTTTCTTTTTCCTTGTCTTCCCAACGCCACTATCTGCAACAGTCTCAATTACAGAGCAGTATTTTGACGCAGTGCTGCACAAAAACAGCTGAGAAATTAAATGCTGATTAATTAATTCTTCTCTTAAAAGAATACTGGCTGGCTGTATTTTATATTTCAGTAGTATGCCTTGGTTTCTTAGCTTGTTTCTTTTCTTCCCACTCAATGTTATCTTTAAGTTGTTGCTCTTAATGCATGCCTGATAAGAATAAAACTTGTTTAAGAATACCAGGTAAAAGTTGTACAGGATGTCATCGCTGCCTGGTTGGAAGGAGCTCAGCTGCTTTGCAGTTGTTTGCGCTGGCAGATTTTTGCGTAATCAGATAGCTGAAATGAATACTATTTTGTATGTACACATATGACGTGATTTTGAATATGCACTACAGAGTAGAGTGAAAAGAAGAAGGTGCCTTTTCATTTGGGTTGGTTACTTCTCCCCCTGCCCTGCAAAAAAAGTAATACTATTACTTACTGGCCTTGGTCTTCATTTACCACTAAAGGCACAGTTTCCCATTTCTACCAATTACATTGCTATTAGTAAATACGCAAAGGTAGATTTAAGCATCTTGTCTCAAATCGTCTTACCTAATTTGGAATAAGATACAATGTCTAAAAGGCAGAAAAATGTGAAATTCATGGAGGTAATATCTCATGATTATACAGTTTGCTCTGGGACACCTTGATGGTTACAAACTATCTGCAAGGTTTTCATTCGTCAAGTATAAAAAAAAAAAAAAAAAAAAAAAAAAAAGACTAGAGTCTTTCTACCATAAATCCTGTTTTTTGATTGCTGTTGCTCCTAGTTTTTTCAAAGAAAGCTCTTGTTAGCCTCAGTACAAAGAACAATTTAAGTGATAATAAATAGCTAAGCTAGTAAATAAAGTCACATGGTTTTCTTTTTTGTTGTTTCTCTGCAGTGGCATTGCAAAATAAGGAAATCACTGTAATCATTTAGTATTTTCCTGCTCTTACTCTTATTATTTAAGTGTTACCGAATAATATTTGTTTAGCTGCTTTTTTCTCAAAATCATTATCTGGGAAAATCTTCTGTACTTAAAGGATGAAATGTAGATTAGGAAAGGGTTGGGCTGCTTAAATAATATGTAACCTGGTCCTGTCTTTTCCCTTCTAAGAAGGAGCACAAGCTTGAGAAGCAGTTGCACAGAGCACTGTACAGTGGAGAATCTGAACTGAGGCTTCTAGGTGATGCCTTGTCTTGCACTGTGACCTTGTTTGGGGATTTTTATCACTCAACTTCATGAAGATCATACCTTCAAAAGGCTTTTTGAGGGTTTTGCAGTTTGAAATCTGTTCTTTGCAATAGGGATGGTCCCATAATGGGTGCATTAGGAGTCAACTATCCTGCTTGCTGACTTTTAAAATATTTTCTTAAATATTGTGGATGACCCTGTATTAAACTGCATTTAGAGTAAATGCTTATTTTCTTGTCTCTCTTCTCTTGAACTTTGAACTTCCTATGGGAAGATACTTTTTTCACTTTGATAATTGTTCTACTTTTACATTAAGTGAAAGGTGCTGGTGTGTTTACAAAGTAGTTGGGAAAACTTTTTGTTGTTGTTTTTACCACATTTGCATTGAGCTAGTTTCTCTGAGTCACTCTGTATTGTTACCTTGAGATTTTAACTGGAACCTAAACTCAGGTCAAGGACTCTGCACGTTCCTGGTTATCTTTGCAGTCTTGCAGTACAAGTAAAGGATTGCAAGTATTGGATCTGTGTGTAGTGCATGGAAGTCCTGCCTATTTGCTTCTCTAATTCCCCTGGAACACTGATTGTTGAAACTGGAAGGAGAAGCATCTGCTGCTGCTGCTATATCAGAAGTAGTAAACCAGTGAGGGACTGTACTACAGTGTGCCTTTATAGGAGGGATATAAAGACCTTTTTAAGACTACATTTTGTAAATGCTAAAGCAAGAAGTCTCTTGTGAAACTGTATGGCGTGCCTGCTTATAAAGTGGAGTTAATAACCTTTTAAACTCATTCTAGATAGGTCTAGACTTAAGCAAAATATGAGAGGACAACTCTGCCTGGTACTGTGGCTTTTAGCTTCTGAATAGAAACATCTGGTGGAATCATTGAGTTATTACCAACAACAACTAATACTCCTAGATTAAACCAGATCTTTTTTCTAAGATACAGTATGTAAATATGCACTCTGAATAGAGAAAATGAGACAGGGTTGACAAAGCTTGGTCTAAATGCAGAAATGATGCACAGAAAAGTTTAAAGCCTAGCTTCTACAAATGAGTTTTCTAGGAATTTTGCATGCTTACTAAAGGAAATGCATGTGGAAAAAAAACAAACGCCCAAACCTGTAGAATTAGGGTCAAGGTATATAGCTAAGGCTGCATTAGTCTGCCTGCATTATGAAACTAATGTGACAACGCTTAAATGTGAGTCTGTGGAGTCTGGGTAATTGTACCAGAATGGAAGACTATGCTTTGTTACACCTTAAACTGAAGTCTCAGGGTGCAGTCATGCTGTGTTCCAATAAAAGAATACTACTGGGAGATGCTTCATTTTTATTTTTTAATGCCTAGGTAGTGGTATTAACTTTTCTCCAGTGCTCAAGTACAAAAGAATGTAAAGTCAGAGAAGAACTCTGGAAATGGTTATAATTTTCTTCTTAGTGTAAACTTCCTTTCTTTCACAGTTGGTTGCTGGCAAGAACACGCATATCCATATTGATTTGAATATTAGTATGTGTATATATACAAACTAACATAGTTATGCTGTATGTTTTCTGCAGGTAAATGAGTAAAGCTTCTTTGTTAGAAGAGAAGAAAAAGTTGATAGAGCTACTGAGTTTAATACCAATATGTTTCCTCTGTTTCACAGCTGTGGTTTGTGTTGTTTGTTCTTTGGGTTTTGTTTTGCTTTTGTTGATTTTTTTTGGGGGGGGGGGGGGCGGTTAGACTTCAGGATACTCTACCGTTAGTAAAGTGAACCTTAGAATGTTATAATTTATTTGTTTTCCTTTTGTAGCTGTTAGGATGTAGTAAAACTGTATCTCAGTAGGCACTGCTGTATGCAAATTCCATTTTTTTTAATATTAAAATTCCTTGATGTCTTCTAGAATTGTCAGTATCAGGCACAGAAATTTCCCTTAATGGCACTTTTACCTGAGTGACGGAATGTAGGTTTTGCCAGGGAAAGGAACAGCTCCCAGGACTTTAGCTGAAGGTATATAGCAAAGCTGCTGTTGTTCCAGTTTAACATTAGGTATTCCTGAAGGAAAAATAAACCTGTAGTTGAAACACAAGTCAGCAGGCTGTCTTAATTAGTTGAGCTCTTGATGTTGGGTTTTTTTTGTCTGCTGCTTCTTTCTTTTTGTTGTTGCTGCTGTTTTTTCCTTTCTCTGTCAAGTGTATTCTCCTTACCTGTCATGTTCCCTCTATCCTTGCCGCATGTTTTTTGCCCTCTCTATGTTTGTTTTCATTTTCCTTCTCCCTTGCTCAAATTAACTTGGCTTATTGGCTTTTTTTAGTATACGTGCATATAAAAACATGCAGATAATTGTGTGTGTGAATATGCATATCTACACATATTTGTGTGTACAAGTATTTTGAGTGGGTGCTTGCATATAAACATGTAACATGGACAACAATGCATAGGACAATCTCTGGTGTAATCTTATGTTAAAAAGTTTTTTGCTTTTTCCATATTCCATTTGTTTCTTGATTTTTTTTTTTTTTTTTTTTTCTAGAAAATGGTATCCTTAGCTCAGGGTCTTTGTCACCCTGTGCACCTCTGTGCGTGTCTGTGCAGTACTTAGAACAGGAGTCAGTTGTCTGTAACTAGGGCCCCTGAGTCTTTCAAAAAAATAGTATTAGTAATTATGATTTTAAAGTTTTGTTTTATTTAAAATGGGAATTTTATTTTTTTTTAAAAAATCTCCATTTCTTAAATTTTGTTGGTGAGAAATTTGTGTTTACTTGTTTCTTCTCGTAGAGCCTGTCAATGTTCTCCAGCTCAGTCAGAAACATGGCAGTTGCTCTGAGCTCTTGATAGAAGAGGCGTAGCCTTAAAATACTATTAGTCCCCGTGTCATCTGACTGACACGGAGCAGGGGGAGCAAACGTCCTGCTTTATCTGAATCGCTGAATTGATGCCAGTAGTAAGTTGCTTGGTAAGTCCAGGACACAGCGTGTAGTTATTCATAAGTATGGTGGAGGCATTGTAGAGATAAGAGGACCGGGGGAAGCTGCCAATAATCTTTTTTTTTTTTTTTTTTTTTTTTTAAATTGCCTGATGTAAACACTGTGTCCATAATTTGTCATTTGGAAGGGATAATTTCCAGCAGGTGT
Organism: Harpia harpyja; assembly: GCF_026419915.1. NCBI lineage: Eukaryota > Metazoa > Chordata > Aves > Accipitriformes > Accipitridae > Harpia > Harpia harpyja. The sequence goes on along the minus strand of NC_068962.1, from coordinate 12,564,312 downwards.
TCTTTTTGGCTCAATTGTAGAGGTCAGGTGACTTTGGATTTATTGTTGGCATCATAAATGAGAACCAAAGGGGACTACAATACACAAACGCAGAGTGATTCAACATCATAACCTCTACAATGCTAGCAAGTATCCATAAAGCAGTAATAAATGTGGCCCCCAATGGTGGGCATCATTTAAAACCAGTTTTTACCTATGTTTACTACGAAATATGCTCTGATACCTTGAAGGTATTTGTTACTTACTTGTGTGTAGTGATTGAGGTACATATTGACTTCTTGACAGTGATCTCTCTTTTTTTAATTTTTATTTTTAAATACTTTGACTACTTAAACAGAAATTACCTTAGACACCTGTCATTTTTAACACTGTTGAGGTAGCAGATCAATATTAATGCAAAAATTCTGGAAGGTGGTTATTTAGTTTGCCTGAACCTGCTCTGTATTTAGAGGGGAACAGTTACTGCTTTGTGAAACACTTTCTGTACGTTTAGATGTATAAGTAAGTGTTATGCAATAGCTTATTAATAATATAAATATGCCTATTGCTATATGACAGTTGCTGCTGTATCAGTTTTAGGATGGATGATGTAAGTAAAGGTTGAGGCCAAAAGGCTAAAGGCCTGTTTCTTTTCTAGCTTTGTCAATTTTTCTTTGTACCCTCAGGGAAGTTGCTTAAACTCAGTTTTATCTATGTATAAAATTAAAAGATTTTTTGAATCATTGATAATTGATTTCTCTTAGAGCATTAAGATCCTCAGACTGAAGGTCAAATATATTTGCCTAGTGTTTAAAATAAATATGCTGCACTCACGGCTATTTATTTAGATTGTGACAGAGGACAGGAGTCTCAGTCATGAATCAGGACATAGTTGTGCTGCTGCTGTAGGAACACAGTAAAAAAATTATTATGTCCAGTTTAAAGACCTTACAGTTTGCTTGTCATTTCCCTTGATTCCACTCTTGTATTTAGTCCCTAAGAGTGGAATATGCCTTTTTCTTTTTTTTTTTTCGTTAGTATGTGATCTCCTATGCAAAACCACCCATCACTTAGGAATGAAGTTGTACTGTGTGAGAGAGAAGTTTGTTGTTTGTGTACACAAAGGAAGGAATATACAGGCTTTTTCTTTGTCATGCTCACCAAAAACTTATAATGCCTTAGCTGTTACTGCATTGTATCTATATTTTCTCCTAATTTCCCAATTTTTCTCCATCATAGTAATCTAAACATGCTCTCAGGACTACAGCAGCCCATTTGGCTGTGTGTTAGGGGAATACATTCCTAATTTGTTCCGTTTAGGTGGTAGCTAAAGTAGATGGCACTTTCTTGTCATTGTCAACTGCTACATGATGACTACTTACAATGCCACTTACTCTATATATTTCCAAATGGTCGTTTAAAGAAATCATTGCAAGAGGAGCAAATGGATCAGTCGGGGAGATGGAAGAAAGAGATAATAGAAGAAAATTGCAGAGTTTTCCTAACATTTTCTTATGCCAGTTTAGACAACTGGGATTTTGTTCTTTTCTGAAAGCAGATGGAGGTGCTTATAATTTTCTCTGGATTAGCATTAGTCCTGGTGTAAAATAAGCTTTCTGGCTCAAAATCCAAAGGAGTTCCCTTCTTAAAAAATGTATCAGTAATGCAAGCTGATTTGCAGAATTGCCATACATACAAAAACAATAAAATGATGCATAAAAACAACACTCATGAGTCAAAGCTGTCTGTTAGGAATTAACATTACATCAAGATTTAATTTACGTGTCTTGCAGAAAAACACTTCAATATTCTATGCTGTCCCACGCTTAACAGTAATGAGCTAAAATGGTATGTAAACATTATAAACGAAGATAATCCTAAGAGCAAAATTCCTAAGTGGATCTGTAATTCAAAAGTGCCAAAGAGTGATTATGGAGATCTCGGAGTTGATTTTAGCCCATGATAAGCAGAAATAGTGCACGCCTTCTGCTTTGTTCCCCCCTCTTCTTCCCTAGTGTTTTTGTTCCCTTTTGGTTAGTATTGCTATAAACAAACTATTAAGCATAAAGAGAGATGCAAAATACCTTTAACAGTAGTTAGTCTTTTTCTTGCCCTTTACTTATCTGTGTATGTCCATCAAATGATTAAAGCGAACAAAGTCATTCCTCCACAACATGTGTCTAATAATTGTGGCCAATGCAAATTTGGTCTGTCAAAAAATCTTGTGTTATCTTGATATGTCAGTTCACGGCACAGCTAGAAAGAAAGGAGTTGTCATTTGTTAGCAGAACAGCTGGCATAACAGACTGGAAGTTGTGTTCTCCAGGAATTAATTTTTTACCAAGGTAAGTTCAGTCACAGATTTTAAACTGTTAAATTTGCAGCTCAGGCTGTGCTGCTTGCCTGGGTAACAATAGAATTTCAGAGGAGATAAAAGGGAAACCATGGAACATATGTTTGGGGGGGTGCTGGTCTTAATTTTTATTTTCCTCCCCTGTAAAGGAGGTTTCTGTGACCGAGGTTGATTGCTCTGACAGCTGCCCAGGGAAACCAGAGACTCTCCTGTGTGGAAGTCAGAACATGTATGCTATATAATTGTTTATTTGGTATCTTTTTTCGTCCTTTTTCTTAGTAGGATTTTTCTTAATAAAACAACTGAAACCTCATTAAGGGGGAAAAATGAATCTATTACTGCTATTTAATATTTTGAAAAAGTACCTGTTTCTCCCTATCTTTCGTTAAGAAGTTTGATTAACTATTAAGTAGGTATTCTTTATTGGCAGCGCTGGATGCACAGGGGATCGTTCCACCTATAGTGCACACCGTTGGGCCTAATTGTGTAGGTTAAGTACATGTTCTACATACATATTCACTAGATTTCCGAGAAATGTTATACATATTCATTAGTTTCCTGGGAAACTATTAGCATATGCAAATGTCCTTTACGCAGGCGCATTGAAGGTCTCTGGTGGTCTTCCATAGTCTTCCTCACTTGTCCGCTATTAGACCCTCCTCAGGTGATTCTGCGCAGTATGGTCCTTTACATGTTTTGATACCTCAGTGTTTGTTAGTGCTCCTATTATCTAAGTTTTCATTAGTAGTTTAGAACCATTTGGCTAGTTTAAGCTAAATTATCTACAAGGACGAGAACAAAGGCAGGAGTTGTTATCTTTTCCGGCCCTATCTATTCAAGCAAGGCCTCTACTTGTGCCTTCTTAACAAGATCGTAAGTTCATCAAACAATTAAGTTTTGTGATCGCTTATGGTTCCTTCTTGCTCATCACTCCCAAGTGCCAGTCTCTGACAGGCTTAATCCTTGACAAACACCAGTCCTTGGTATGTAAAGTTACAGAGAGACAATCATTAAGCAATAAGCAGTTCGCGCTCTATATCACTTTACTGAAGTATATGTTTAGGAACACTATGGACACAATATTCCTAGAAGTACACCACTTGAATCAGGAGGGCTCAAACAAAGAAAAAGAATAAAGGGTTGCACATTCTCCATGGCAAAAAAACTTTTTAGACTTAAATATTTATTTTTCTGTGTGTTTTGAATGCTGTTTAAAACTTTTAGCCTTTAATGCCATACATGGTGATTGAAGGGGCAGGGAAGCATTTGTTATATTTGCAAGATACTCTGTGATTGTCTTGGTGGTCTATCTACAAATGCATCCTGGTAAATGCTCCAGGCATGTGCCATGAGTGTTTGTAACATCACGTTTCTTCTAGTAAATTATGCTATGAACCAGTTCTCCAAATCAGTAGCTGTGCATGGATTTTTTAAAGAGGTGTAATATTGGTGGCAATCTCATGGTTAAGGCTGTGTTTAGATTTACATTAAAATACTTCACAGTTATACTCTAAAGGTGTAATTACCCAGACCTCTTAGATAACAGTGGGAATATTTCCAGTGATTTTTGGCAGGCTTTCTGTAAAGCCTTTCAATTTTTGATGTAACATTTTTGCAAAAAGTCCTTACTAAATTGTAAAGAAAAAGCAATCAATATTGGTCTATTTTCTTTCTTTTTTTTCTTGTTTTGAAAAAAAAAACACCACCCCCAAAAACCCCCACCACCAAACAACAGACCTAAATGTGGCTACTCACAGCAAGTGAGAATTACAGCCATCATCTGCCAATATATGTGTGTGCATGCAGATTGTGACAGAACTTGGGCCCTGGGGTCACATTTGAGAAGTTAAAATCAAAGACATCTGTAGCTGTTGACCTTGTTGAGAACAACCTAAAGTCAGTTTGTCAGACAAAGGAGTGTCAATTTGCCAAAGCCACTGCAGGCCCATCGAAGTCCACACTCTTTTGTGTCGCCTCTTGGAAAGCATTAGTTAACTTGAGTGGAAAAAAAGTTGTCATAATGAATCAAAAAATTCAACCATCGAAAACATACAAAGGGGGTTCTTTCATGGCTTGATTTTTAAGGCAACAGTGCAAATTGCTTTTAAAGACTGAAACTCTTCGAAATCATGTTTTGTTTGAATGAGACCCCTAAATTAGACTGACTCTTCAGACAAGGATTGGATTGGTTGAATTGCTTCTAATAGTGTTTGGATCAAACACTTGCTGACTCTTTCAGAGGAAACAATTTTAATGTTCCTTAAAATTCTTCATTGAATGTAGTTTGGGTTCAGATTTGTTTAACAGAAGGGCCAGAAAACAGAAGCTGAGTTGGTACCTAAGACACAGGATGATATTTGGATTTTACTTAAGCATTATTTCTTATAGTCACTTTGCTTCTGGAAATTTGACAGATTTCTCCAGATCTACTGGCTGTTATGTTTCTCGAGCTTCCCATCTTATTTTTTAAAGATAGACTGCACTGTTTCCATGCAGTACACCCAACCTGCCTTGATACAAAAGAAAAAGCTATTAGCTAAACTGAAGGGGTTGACACAGCTCCGGGTGTTAGAAATATTCCAATGCTGTGAGCTGGGGGAAGAGACTGCCTGTGAGGTACCTGGGCTCTGTATGCTCTGGGGTGCCCCAATCACTGTAGGTTACCCTACAGCCCTGCTATCTGGTCCTATGTCTTGGTGAGTAAAGGCTAAAATCTTCTTAAGAAGAAGGAGAGTCTAGATGACAGCAAGATAAACTAGAAGTTTTCCCAGTCATTCCTCCTCGTATAAAGTCCATCTCTTTTTTCATAGAAAAAGGTAGCTCAGCCATCAGGTGGAGGATGGGGAAAGTGGATGAGAAATTTATGCAGATGAGGGGTTTTTATTTGTTTTTAGAATTTGTGTGGAAAGACTGTTGGAAAAGTGCTTATACAAAGTTCAGGGTAGCATAATGACACTTGTGTTCTTAGAGACAACTATAATCATTCTTAACTTTCTCAGTATCAGATTGAACTTTTTGTACAGTATTTTTAGTTAGTTCTCACTCTGTGATGCTTCAATTATTGCACTTGTTTTATATAACATTTATTAGCTCTTAATAAAAATACCAGCTTTTTAGCACTGTAGAAACTTAGCTTCTGAGTAGTACTGAAATTACCTTGAAAGAGTTCATGCCACCAATATAGTATCAGCTGCTGCCTTATTTTTCACATGCACATGCATTACACGCTAGTTTTGAAAACCCAGCTGCAGTGAACCTCAGAGCTTTGGTACTACAGATTACTCTGTGTGTGAAAATACACTGGCATATTAATATTTTTTGCAGTTTGATACATCCAAATGTTAGGTTAATTTTTTCTACTTTCATGGAGTTCAGGTTTGGGTTTTGTTTTTTTTTTTTGTGAGCTGTAAGTGTCCGGGTTTCTATTCATATGGAAATAAATGCAGAAGATGAGAATATTTGTTCTATAGTTTCACGAGGCTGACTTCTAGTGAGGATTAAATCAGACTCTTTAGACAGTGTGGCTCTAAAGGCCACTGGAAAGAAAATCAAACAGTAGATTATCAGGGAAAAAGAACAGATTGTCTTCCTTAAATGAAATTCTAGAACAACTGTCATTTAACATGCATTTCATGTCTTTATCTACAACCTGGAATTTTCAAATAAGCTTTTACCTTTTTTTTTTTTTTTTTTTTATATTCTTGGCACAAATAAAGAAGTATCTGATTATCTGGTTTGAGTAAACTTTAAATATTGTGAAAAGAAAATTAGTTGTATTTAGAGGCAATGGATACTTGCCTTTCCTTGAAGTCTACTTTTTTTTTTTTTTACTAATAGATGCCTATAAATCATCTTGTAGTACTAATTTCAATCAGTAACGCTGATATTGTCTTACATTATTTATGTGGTATCCAGTATCCCCATTGTTCAGTATTTTGACTGATGGTTTGACAAATAAAAGGTCTGCTCTTCATAGATGATGGGAAGGAATATATATAATAGGAAGAGAGAGAGATTGTCTACTCATAGAATCAAGGAATGGGTGAATGAAAAATTAGAATACTAGGCATAAAAGTAGCACCTCTGAGTTTATGCAGTGCAGTACCTTGTGTGACTGAGGACACTGACAAAATGAGGAAAACCAGCAATGCCTGTATGCTCCTACCATAGCACAAACTCCTTGAAATTGTTGTAATTATGATAACAGTTGTGACCTAAGCTTGTCAAATGTTCGGCTGACTGTTGCTCATCTCAGGAGTATTAGTCTCTTTTTGTTACTGCATTCTGTTTTCTTTCTCTGTTTTTTCTTTCTTCTTCTTTTTCCTCTTAGCTCTGCCTCCCATGGTATTTTATCACAAACTGAAGGTGCAAGCTCTTTGGGACAGTGACTTTTTATTTACAGCATATCTAGGCAGTGCTTAGTTAAACTAAGCCTTCAACTTAATGTTTTACTTTTATGTTAGCTATCTTAGTTTAGAAAATAGGATTTTTTATTATTTTTTTTTTAATGTTGTCAAGAGAATACAGATGGATACAGCTCATTCATTATTATAACACAGGGTGGAGATCCATCTATTTTAGTGCTGTCATTTTGGAGGTAGGCACCCGTTGGATGTTTGCATGCCACATGTGAATACCTGTCTTTGGCTTGGCCTTGACGGCAGCTGCCCCAGGGAAGAATAAGTAATTACTAGCACTATTGTTATTTCATAGTAATTTATATTCAGGAAGCTCTTTAGAGTTATAATCAGGGCCAGGAAGTACCATGGTGGTAGATACTCCTTGTATATATACAGATTGTATGTTGAATTGAAAAATTGTCAGTCTAAACAAAGGTAAGCAGCGTATTTTAAGCAGCTAGTCCAGGAGCTTTCCAATACCAGACACCTTTTTTTTTTTTTTTGGTTGGTTGTTTTTTTTTTACTCGAAATTACCCATACACCCACTATACATAGATACATATGCTTGTAAATGTCCTGAATAAAATGTAATATTTGAAGGCTATAAATCTAGCCATAAACCGGATATGGCCCAGCGTATTTTTAGTGCAGAACAATTTGACAATTAAAATCATGTCAGTAATTTAGAATGCTACAGAACGACATAAATTGGTCGTGTTCATTAGTGTGTGTGTAGCTGTACTTTCATTTAGAGACATGGTTAAAGTAATGCAGTAGAAATTTCAGCTTTCTCTGGGGAAGATAAGATGCCTTGTTCAAGACTTGCACTTACCAGATTAATTTTCACTGATATGGCTATTCCAAAGGCTTGCCTCAATGTTTTAGCATTTCCTCTACTTTTTTTTATAAACCAAAACAAGTAGCTTAATGAAAGTGTCAGTTAATGTTCACTAGTTTGTTCTTTCTTTCCTTTTTTTTTTTTTTTTGGAAAAACTCCTTAGCCTCTACTTTTACTTTTTGTTTTGTATTGCACAAGTATTTGACAGTATTTCATGTGAGGGTTCAACATTAACCCTTTCAATCCCAGAATAGCTTTTGTTGTTTTTTCCAAAGAAATAAATGTACTTAGAGGGATATTTATTTAAATGAGACATGGCACTTTTCATGTTTAACTGTAGCACTGTTAATTAATGCTAAGATGCCATAAAAATATTTTTTTCTCCTCCTTTTTTCCTGATTTAAGTGAGGGTAGGTGGTGGTGATGATTAGACAGGGATAGACTTTTTGAAGGAGAAAATGGTAATATACAGAAAGACTGAATTACCTTTTTGGGGGGTTGCATTACTCCAGCAGTGTTTGTGTTACAGTAATATGTAGCAGTCCCAATCTGAAGCCTCACCACATTGTGCTTGTCACCATACAAAATTACATGGAGAAAAGATTTCTACGCTGAAATCAGTGTCAAGACTAAAATCTATGTGAGCAGATTGGGAAGTCATAATTAACATCTCTGATTCCTCAGAATCTTTGAATTTTTTCCAGTGAATGGATTGTCTCAGTCATGATGCAAAAGGGATGGTTTTAGTTGGAGTCTGTCTGAGAAATGAAAATGCAGGGGACTTTAGGCATTACTGACTTTGAAACCAGTAACCATGAGATGCTTGACCCAGCAGGGAGGGGAGGAGGGAAGGAAAACTTTCAGGTATTGTGAAGAGACGGCATATTTGAATCTACTGAAAAGGACACTTTCATTTATCTGCTAGAGTACAGGATATGGTTTGATGGCTGTCCTGTATTCTCATGACATTTTGCCACAATTAAAGTGACATCTGTTAGAATATCAACAGGTTTGATGAACTTCTCCCTGCATGAATAGGCAGCTCTTGTGCTTGAAGGGAGATGACCCCTGAATTAAAAGCATATATAGATGTTTCTCAAGAAAGTCAAGTGAAGCAGAGATTTTTATAATGAATAGGAATATGTAGTATGTTGTAATGTGTTCTCAGCGTAAGAGTTTCTATATAGCAAGAGAGAATCATCTTGACATCAGTTATATTATTATCTTGTAGGTGTTTCTAATGAAGGTTTCTTATTTGTCTTGTGATTCGTTTATGGAGCAGTTGCTTTGAGTAGTTTCAAAAGCCTTAATTCAATCTCCTTTCCTTTAAGGAAGCGTTTTGGTGGCTTGGGACTCACATAGCAAATTCTGTCAATAAATGTTTTGTATGTCATTCTTACCATGTTTTCTTCTCAGTGTTCTGAAGGCTGGGAGATGAAGTCATAATGTTGAATAACAAATCATGTGAAGCTGAATTTGGAAGAGCTCAGTACTGATGAGAATTAAAAAAGCTTCTGTAGGTTAGATCACAGTACAGTTTGGATGGTCAACTGCTTGTAAGAGAATCTGCCCTGATAACAGAAGACAGAGACACCATTATTACCCTTGTTTGCAAGTGTCTGCACTTTTGCTACTCTACAGTTTTTGTAATTATTTATGGTTGTACAAATATAAATGAAACCACCTTTAATGTTTTGGCTTAAGCGTTATTGTACAGTGGCTCCCAAATCAATGTACTGTGTAGAATTGTTGGTACTGCTTTGAGAAAACTTTGCCATTAGCTAAATCTGTGTGATTGCACTGGAAGATAAGAGCCTGTTGTCTGAGAACAGCTGAAGTCAAAATGTAAAGACCTTTAAGTCACGCATATGCCACCGAGAGTAAAATTTGATCTGCAGAAGTTATTTTCTGCAGTTGGTGTTACACAAGCTGAAAACAAAAAATGCTTGATTTTCAGTTTCAAGGAGGGGTGTAAAACTCCCCCCCCCCCCCCCATGTGGATATCATGGGAGAAGGCCAAAATACTTTGTTTTGCTTTCAAAAGTGTCAGTAAGCATTGTCATGAATGCAGCAGAGGAAACATGCGGTATTTAATATATCTAGCCCTTCCAGTGCACATGGTCAGCCACTTTGCACTGCTACCCTAACTGAACACATCCAGATTGTTGATTACAGAGCCTGTCTGTGTACCATATAAAAGTTCAAAGGGAAAATATTTTTGAAGGACCTTTTGGGTGGTTCTATGTTTTTCATGTTGTCTTCTCCCTTCACCCCAGTCAGGAAGGTATATATATGTGTATGTATAAAGATTGCTTATTATCACTTATCTAAATGGCTATTGAATTAAAGTATCTGTACTTTTTATAGTTCCCCTGACTCCCATCCCAGGAAAGGAGAGAATAAAAAGGAAATGAGAGCTTTAAACACCGTTCTAGGCCCCTAACATTTAGAATAGTGGGGGTTTTTGACCTTTGAGCAAAAGAAACAAGGTATTGGTATGTACGCACACTCAACTATTTTTTAATAGGATTTGCTTCTGATCCAATTGAATTTATGAAATAGCAGTGAGAGTGGGCTCCATACATTCAAAGTAAAAGTTTACTTGGTATTTTTAAGCTAGAGATGTTATTTTCATCTTTCTTCACAAAATTCAGTCTTTTGATTTAGAAGAGTTTTATGTTGTCAGTTTATTTTTTCCCTGAGGCTTGATAGCTACAGTCCAAATTGTCCTTTATTAAATGAATTTAACTATCGATTTTCAATTTTCCGTGCTTTACACTATATTTGAAACTCATCTGTGTTTTCAATGAGCATTAATCTGGAATGTCTCTTTCTAACAAAGATATGATGTTAACAATCTGCTTGCCATACTCCTAATCCAGTTATGTGTGGCTAGAGTCTCAATGAAGAAGAAAGATTGTCTTTTTCTACTTTTGGTTTTTGCTGATAGCCTTTTTGATCTAATATTTTAACTTTACTATTAGTTTAAAAATGAGATAAACATGGAAGTAGAGATTAAAATTTCAGCCATATAAATATTAATTTTAATCTTTCTGGAAAATTAATTTATAGCTTTAAAAATGCTTTGCAAATGCAGTAGTTACTATAGTACTGGACAAATAATTCATTAAAATTATAATAAGGGCACCAACTGATCACTAGCAGGTTTGTGAAAACCATTTGTTGTCTTATTCTGTTATCAGTGTACACGTATATATTTATATATATACACACTGAGGTTTGTGTGTGTATATGTAAATCTGTGTAATATTTCTTTAATACTGCAGTAAGACACAGAAGTCAGTCAAAGTCTTTCAGCGTAACTGGTGGTGGTGGGTGTGCTTAATACAGTACAAGTTTTTTTATTTAAATGTACTCTTTGGAAACAATTCTATCATCAGACATGAAAAATAAATAAATGCATATAAAGGACAAGAATTGACAGGAAAAGAGACATTTGGAAGGCACTGAAGGAGAATGACTCAATTTGTTTATGCATTACTGCTATTCTGATCTTGGGGTTTTTTTTAATGACTTTCAAGCAAGCAGCTGATACAGTGAGAAATTCATACAGGCGTATCACATCAGACCTATTCACAATGTACTCATAAAATTCATAAATATGATAAGATAAGACTCCAGAATTATGCAATTCAGACAGTATACTCTATTTTAATAGACATGCAAATAGGATTAGAGATGTTCAGGATCATTACTCTCCAACAGCTGTGAGCCAGTGTAAATAGCAGGAGCATCCTTGGCTGTTATAAGGTTGTCAGACTGTCTCCTATTGCCTCAAGTCAAGTGGAGAAAGGCTGTACTGGAGTGAATCACAAAGTTGTCTTGTGATGCTCCTCTGACTGTGTGATGGAATGAGGATGGGGATCCCATGTACTAAAATGCCTGTAATTTATCTTACTCTGTACTAGAAGTAACTGGACAATTTCTTCCACCCAACAGAGGTCTATCTCTGAAATACTTCACCCTGAAGGTTTTATCACCTGTGACAGTGAACAAAAAGGATAGCATTGGCTAAGATGTTTCTCAGAAAGTTACAACGATTTTGTACCTATTTTAATGGTTCAACTGACATGTCTTGGTTTTGAGCCTATATCCTGTGGGTGCTTATATCCAGGCATGCCATTCAGACACAAATTCAGTGACTTGCCTCAGTAAAGAATCCAAAAGAGCAACAGAAAACTGAGTTAATGGATAAATGTGTCCACTCTACAACGCAAATGTGAGGCATCAGTTGTGCCCTCTCTTTACAAGGTCTCCACTAAAAAGAAATCCATCTTGCAACCTGTCCTGAAAAGCAACAAATAAAATTTGAGCCACTGGATCCAGTAAAGGGGTAGATTATAAAGCTGTTGAGTTCCTAAACTGAAAATTCTGCAGAGACTTTCCTTTTGTTTTTAACTGAGTTGTTCAGTTTTGGCAGTACAGGTTGGGAAGAGAATTAGAAAGGGGCTGAGGAGCCCTAAACCAAGGGAAACTTTGTAGCTAATACTTATCTTTAAACTCCAGATATGAATCCTCAAGTAAAACAGGTTATTTTTTTCCAACCTTTTTCAAATAATTGTAAGTACTGTAGGAAATGGATTGTATCAATGTCACATGCATTCTGGATCATGGTGACTTTTCTCTGAAAAAAAGCTTGCAATCAAGGAGCAAGAAGTGAAAATCAGAACTCTCTTTAACTGGGCAGTCAGTGTCAGAGGAAGATCTGATCAAATTTATGCAGAACTGCCATGCTTTCTAGAAGAGCTGATATGGTACTCCTAGGTACTGAGCCTTTTCTTAGGCTGGAAAAAAAATATTTCTGTGGAATTAGTTGCTCTATTTAAGATCGTTTTACATTTTTTTGCAAATAATTTTCAGCAATGAATGAACCTACATATAAATTTATTCTAAACAAGGTTTAAGCAGACTCTTGTCCTGGAATGGATGTTTGACCAGAGATAATTTTTCTGAATTGGAGGTTGTTTTGGACAGTATAGCTAAATCCTAGGTTTGCTGTTTAAATACTAAAAATAACCAATTTTTCATTGTCAAGTGCCAAATATGCATGCAAGCCTATGAAGTGGTGTGAAATGTATCCCTCATCTGGAAAAGTGTATGATTTCATATACATTACTTTCAGTACAATCAGCTTAACTGGGATTTCCTCATCAGGATTCTGAGATTTCAGTTACTTTTGGTCTCTCTAATATTTCTAAAAAGTTACCTTTGATTGCATTGTTCTTTCAGTTGATCTTGTCTCTTATTTGTTCCTCTTATTTAGGTAGAAGTTCTCATATTCTTCATTCCTTTTCCCTTTTTTCCTGCATCCATGCTGCTGTATTTCAATGTTTGTGCTGCAAGAAGTTCATCTGTTGGGCCTGAGCAAATAACATGGGGCCAGACCCTTTATTATTGTTGTTGTAGCAAGGCTTTACAGTTTGCTGTCAGCGCTGTGCACCTCAACAAAACTGAGAACTTTCCACATTCAAACTTCAAGATCTTCTAGCTGTTAAGGATAGTGTCACCTATCGATGGTGGCAGCTCATTGAGGTCTACAGCCACACACACAGTTGTGTTGTGGTCAGTGGCACAGCTTCCCTGTGTATTCTGCAGCCAGCTTTCTGAAGGCATAGCTACATTGTTTTTTTGTTTACGCTTTGATCTGGCAAGATACAGCTCTGGATTAGCATGGCACTGTGCCTGTGTGATTATATCCTGCAGGTACAACTAGGCTCCTAAACGCCATCTGGCAGTGCTAAGGGGCCAAATTCTGTCAGAGCATCCAGACGATAAAATGGAAAAGGTTTCATAGTAAACTTGCTTCACCTGGTTTTGTGTGCCTTGTATGCAGACACCAAATAGATTGTCTAACATGAATATAAGCATTACAAATAAGGGCATGGTGAGTTGCTTAGCCAGCTGATGTAACCTTTAGCTTAAGATTTTCTCAATTCTGTGATGATATTCATAATTTAATGTTGCAGTTACACGTATTTATACATTTAATTCCTAATTATTTTTTTAAAGTACTGCCTGCCTGAAGACCTAAAACCTCCAGTCTCTACTGGAGCTGGTATGTTAAGACTCATCTAAAACCTGAGCCATGGCATGTCTTTTTGAAGTCTTTCAACTGAATATAGCTTTAGTTTGAGCTCTGTCTACTTCAGAGGGAAAGGGAACACTTTCCTATTCTGCTCACAGACAGCCTGTGCTGGAGGGTTGCTGCCTCTCTTCTCACAATGACTGCAGCAGCTAATCATGTGTAATCCTTGTGTTACTGCTCACAAAGAAAATCTGTGTGCATTGGAAAAGCATAAATCGGTGGATATACACATTTTACATGGGTAGACGCTTATATTTTATTTTATAAGCCATATCCTTTTGGATCTGCCATTATTCTGTTTTTTATGTGGCAGATAGCATAATTTCATTTGTACTGCATTGCTGTTGTGGGTTCCTAAAACACATAACTTGTAAAGGTTGATGAGATGTAATGCTTTTCCTTTCTCTTTAATGAGATGCTAATATTTTGGGGGGAGTTTTCACTTTCATTCTTTAGGATAAAAAGCTGAACTGTTATAAACTATTCAATAATAGAGATGTTATATGTCTGGGTCTTCCAGACATGTCTTTTTTTTCCCCTTATGCAAATACTGTTCCTAGATATGTCTTTGCTGGGCTGCCAAACATCTGGAAACCTTGGACAAATAGCCATTGCAAATGGATTGACTGATTTTCTGTTGCAGTGAGTCCAACACACCAGGGTTTGTCAAAGTTGCTGTATATGAGTTATGCAATGCATGTTTCCACCTTCATATGCAGCATTTGCCAGACAGAATTGTGAGTCCTATTGAGTGTGATGGATTGCACTTTAACTTACAATATCAAGGATCTGGATGGTTTTATGCTCCTAAGCAAATGTGGGTGCAAATTTTCAACATTTCCAGATGGTGATTAGGTTGCCTGTTTCCATTATTGTATTCCAAATTGGGCAGAGCACTTTTTTTTTTTCTTGATTACTTGACAATTTAGCTCACTGATGGTATCAAAACACTAGCTAAGAGTTGGCATTTAGGCATGCACTCCTGTTCCCTGCAGACAACTATAAAACACGTTTTCTTATAAAGATGCAGGGAATTTGTTTGCTTAAGTATTTTGGGATTTGTTTTGTGGTTTGTTTTGTTTTGTTTTTTATTAATTTATTCTGGCATTGAGTTGTAGTCTGTCCTTTTGCTGTTGCATACAGCCAGGTTTGTCAAGAGCGTCCTATGGTTATTAAAGAATTAAGATCTCTCTCTCAGACATAGATATTCACAGAAAGATACTTAGATCCTGTACCAAAAAATCTGAGACTATATACATTCAGAATAAATATTATGTTTTAGCATTGTGGATGTTATACAATAAAGACCCATCTGTGCATACAGAAGCGTACATGTGCTGTTCTTCAGGAGCAAGGTGGGAGTGCTGCCAACTTGTAGTTCATTATTGCAGTTTATGAATACTTCAATAAGTCCAATAAGTCTAATTTATCTCCTCCATGAAATCTGTCAATTGCCTTTGTAATTACAGGTAATTTTAAAATTCTGGTTTTAATTGTGATTTTGGGTTTTAATAAGGGGTAGCAGAATGGTGATTAAATCTTTCTGTCCTCTTTGAAGGGGTTAAGAGTTGATGGCTTTTCTGTTTTACAAGCACTCTTCTGCCAATTCAGGATTTAAATTTTCACCTCTTCTAATGACAACATTACGTCAAGCATGTTTCTGCCCTATAACTACATTTATAAAACAATTCTTGGAACAGTTTGGGGTATAGCTGATAGTCTGTTGAGTCCAAAGTTCCTTTTGCCAAAAGCAGACTTCACTGAATACGGGTTTTCTATTATCTAAGTGAAATTAAGGCAGAGGTGAATATTGCTTCAACTTCAGTCCAAATCACGTAGAAGTATTTTTGACAGGCGAACAGAGTATTTGTAAATGACAGAAGAGTTAGGTTTGTTCTCCTGAAACATTTTTACCAAACACTTTCAATAAGCTAAGCAAGTTATAAGTCTTGATGAATACTCCCCATATCTTTTCTAAAATAGATGCTTTAAATATGCCCTTAATTGTACCTTATCTGTAAGGGTGACCTTTTCTTCCAGATCAGCCTTTACAATGTTTATCTCTGTCTTTGTCACAGCCAGATTGGATTCTGATGTTCTAGCCTGAGTTTAGCAACAGCTAAAGGCCATTCAGAAATTCTGTTAATAAAGTATAAGTCATCTTTCTTGCTTAATCATGTCTCATATAGATCTGTGCTCTGTAGATAATGTAGCTGATAATTCATTTACAGCCTTTTGAATCTCCTAGTAAAAGAGAGAGAAATCAGGTCTGCTGAGATTCATTATAACAGCAACTAAACCACTGAAAAGAAAATAAAATGAGGAGTACAGTTGGCATGTATTTATTTACAACTGAGTCTGTTATTCTGGGTAATAAATGAGGTGGGATAAGGAAGATAAAGCAAACCCACAAATTTAAAACATATGTAAAATAGCTGCAAGAGCATTCTGTACATACTTTATATTTAAACATGAAATGAAGATATAGAGTGAGGTTAAAAATGGAAAGAAAAAAGTTTAGGGTCTTTTCTGCATGTACGATGGTTAGTCTGAAACCTGGATAGTTTTTCCATGACTAATTGAAAATTGACTATATTTCACATCTGTTTTGGCTTAACTAAAATATGCCGACTACTACTTGCACTCAGTGCACAACTTATTTGTATCTTGTTCAAAGGTGTACTTTACCTGTGCCATATTTGTTACGTTCTACAGATTGGAGTCCAGGCCTATGTTCTTTCTCCTTTTCTTTAGCTATAACACATAACCAAAAGGATAATTTTAACTGCTGTCTTTGATCCATATTCCTATTTTTGAATTCTGTAGTTCTAACATCTATTATAAGATACTAAAGCAATTCTGTTTTTCCTGTTAAGGCTATCTTTACAGTACAAACAGACTGTTGCGAACATTGGTAAGGAAATCTGATCATCTTTAGTTTGCATTTCCAGCCAGATCATGCAAGTTGGTTTTATTAATTTACTCCTGTCTTTTTAAAATCACTCATTGTCTACTTGTTCTTTAGATACTGCAAATAATGGAAGACTGAAAGGTAAATTATTTTAAAGATTTAGACTAGGACATTTTGCATTATATTCTTGACGTGATCTAATTCAATTTTTGCTTTTCAGATGCTTCAGTCATAGTCACAATAAATTGTGTTACTGCCTGCTGTTCAGCCAAGACACTTGCTTTGTGATACAAAATTCAGGCTGTTCTGTAGATACTCTTCAGAATATACAGAGTGAACATTAGATTAAAAAAAAATTAGTTTTAGGGGATATTTTAGGGTGAATTTCAGTTCTATTTTAGAAGGAACCTTATGCTTTATGTGAAGCTTCAGAATTTGCAGAAAAAGAGGAATCCACAAGTCCAATTCTGCTGTCTGTGCGAGGGGGAGAGGCGCGGTGCCGTGTATTGCAGTGCGGGTGCTGTTCTCAGGAAGGGTCATGGAGGAGGTGGAGGAATTGTTGACTGTTTAGGGGATGATATCATGGGTTTCTGACTGCTGAGTCTGATTAAAACTGTAATTGCTCTACTTAAATATTTCTTGCTGAGATGTTTGTTCTTTAATGTCTATTAATCAACTTCAGTATGTAACTGTATTCATGATTTTTCTGAACTTTGATATAGTTATCTGGTATTCTGTCAAGTTGCAGTAGCTTCTTTGCTTACTGAACATAATTTTCTAGAAACAGTCCAACCGCTGTTTGCTAGGGAACATGTCTATGCATGCATATACATGTCTGTGACTCCAGCCTAACTCTGTGGGGAAATGTGAAGGAGCTGTCTAAATTAATCATCTCTCAGCAACTGTTGTATCTCAGACAGATAAAATGTTTCTGAAAAGGTCTGGAGGAAGGAGGCAGGGAGAGATTCAGACACTAATTGCCTTTGCTATGTCTTTAAGGTGCAAAATCAGCATCTGTACTCCAAATCCACTTCAAAGAATAGAGGACTACTGCAGTTCACTGCTGGTTTAAGGTTAGGAAAGAAAAAAATAGAATCTCAGTTTAGAAGCAAAAATGAAGAGAAGGTGGGTGGTCTCCTTGTTCAGCTCTCAGTTCTCCTGTGCTCTCAGAGTGAGCACAGCCAGACCCACCAGGCACAGAACATGTACCTTCCTCTCCAGACCCTCAGGAGTGCTTAAGCCTGGTGTGGGACAGGTGCCTTTCCAAGGAACTGCACCTGAACAGGCTGGCTGTATCACAGACTGAAATCAGCAGTGGGGCAAGAGAGAGGAGAGCTAAAGACCTTGTTCTTCCCCACCACCTTTGCAACATGTCGTGACTCTGTGGGTGAATGAAATGCACAGTCCTATACTACTAGAAATGCATCAGTGTCCCTCTCATTTTGGGTGCAGAGAGCCTTGTGCGTGTTTGCCTCTCCTCTCGTAAAGTGCCGGTTCAGCCCCATCCCCTTCCTGTTATAACTGTGCTGTCCCTCATCACCACTGGGATCTCTGAAGTGGTCTGTGTATGCTTCCCTCTACAATCCAGACCTTTGTTTAAAATACACAGTGAAGAAAAGATGAAGATGCAGGCAGGTTTCATCATCTCCCTGTGTGTGTAAAATATTAGGAACTCTGATGCAAATAGCTGTGCTGTAGTTTGAGTTTCTACAAAACATAGGAATGGTCAATCACCCATCAGGCATGAAAATTATGTTAATGTTAAAGGTCTTCATGGATCAGAACAATGGAAGTAAAAAAGCATCTCAGAACTTTAGTTCTTCATTTTTACTCTTGATGCCAGACTGTGGCTTTGATTTCAGTCTGACTTCACTGGAATTATTAATGTGCCTTTGTTATGTTGCATGTAGAGCTTAGGTGATACCTTATATGAGGGCAGCCCTGCTTTTTGTAACAGCAATTTTTGCAGTATGTTTTAATTCTGTCCTAAATAAGCAATACTATAGAAAACTATTAATTTCCTTAACTGGCTACCAGCAAACCGCAGCGCTGGCATTTGATCTTTGCACTTACAGACATAGTCTTTTTTAATATAAGCTTGAAATCCATAGAAATTACTGTTCTGCACATTGCTTAATCCATATGACCTTGGGCAAAGACTGCGGAGCTACTATTTTCAGACTCTAGAATTAAATCTAGACAGTTTAACATCTCCGAATTTAGGAAGCGCTACTTAAACAATTGCCTAGTTTTAGATTGGAAAGATGGTACGTTTCAAGAAAAAGAATGTTTTAATTGGGCAATCTCTAAATTTAACAGCTATTGTTCTACGTTATTGGAGCCACTATCTTCTCCACGTGCAGATCTCTTTTCAGAAAGGTTCACTCACAAGGCCAGAGGTGAAGAAGTATTTATTAATCTTTAGAATTTTAAAACAGCTTTTCCGCTTTGATTTAAAAATAACCCTTTCTGTTTATATAACAAGTCTGCCCGTAGAGTCAGTAGTTATTTCCAAATGAAGCTTTTATAAAGTTTATGTTGGGGGCCTTTCTGATGTTGCCTCAGTAGAGAGAAGCAGAAATCACTTTGTATAGGTGGGTGTGTATCCAGCTGTAAACCCTACGTAAGCAGAAAAAAATTGTCTTTGTAATGAAATGTGATTTCACCCAAGGGGCTTTCTTCCATCCAGCAGTAAATTTAGATGGCCAGAGATACAGCTGAAGCTGACTACTCCACTGTTTGGGAAGTTCACACCATTTGGAAACTCAGACATCACACCAGTGCAAAAATCAATGCAAATATATTTTGATTCAGTTAACTCCATATGAAGTACTGACACTAACACTACAAATATGATTTCCTTCTAGCTAAAGCTGCTCTGACTGATGAGAATGGAACAATTTATTTATTTTATTTTCTTCAGGGATCTTTCCCCACTTGAGATTAGATGCTCAGGGAAATATTTTTTTTTTAGTTCTCTTAATAATGCAGGGAACAGTTTTGTGGAAAGCCAAGGTTATTCACAGTCCTGGAACTTGCCAGGAGGAATTCCAGCATGGAAACTGGACCACAATGCCAGCTGAAATAGCACAAGAGAGAATGCCATTTTGCAAGTGACAGCTGGAAGAAATCCAGGATGCAGAATCAACAGCTGTCTTCAGTTGTCCCAGTACTATATTTCATCACTGGTTCAGAGTGATACTTGTGATTTTTGCCAGTCTCTCTTAGTGTGGGAGAAGATGGCTATTTGTAAGAATGCTTTAGCTGGACATTTTTGGGTCCTAGGGAGAATCATAGAGTGAGAGTAGATTTTTGGCAAGGCATTTGATGCCATCTTACACAACATTCTTGTGTGAGGGTGTTTGTGGTCTGATGGATGAAAAAGTGGTTTGGATCATTGGGTTCAGAGAGCAAGGTTAATGGGTCACACTTTGCCTGGAGTCTAGTGGCAAGTGGAGTACTACTGGGGTCTAGTCTACTTTGTTCAATATCTTAATGACTTGGAGGAGGCAACGTAGCACTTGCTCATAAGGTTTGCAGCAAATTGGACAGGGTGACCAGTCAATACAGTCAAGGACAGGGCTGCAACCCATGAGGACCTAGAGAGGCTGGAGGGATGGGCCAACAAGAGCTTTCTGAAATTCAGTAAGGACAAATGCAAAGCCTTGCTCCTGGGAAGAAATAATCCCCAGCAGAGACACAGGCTGAGAACTGCCTGTCTGGGGAGTAGCTCTGTGGAAAAAACACTGGGGCTGTGGTGGGTAGCAAGGTGAGCATGGGCCAGCAGTATCTTCTTGGCAGCAAAGACAGCCAACAGCCTCCTCAACTGTGTGAGCAGGCACATAACCTCAGTTCAAGTGAAGTGATTATCCCCTTTACTCAGCACTCCTTATACCCTATCAAAATTACTGCTTATGGTTTTGGGCCCCTCTGTACAGGAAAGGTATTAATAAACTGTAGTGAGTTCAGCAGAGAGCTACTATAATAGTCAATGCTGGACCACTTACCATGATGAGAGGCCAAGGAGCTGGGGCTTGGTCAGTCTGGAGAAGAGATGGCTTTGGGAGGACTTAACAGTCTTCCCCTACCAGGAGGTCATCAAGGAGATAGACCCAGGCTCTTTGTGTCTCATTTTCCCACCATGTTCAAAAGGAGTAAATTGAAAAAAAAGAAGCTGTGCTGATGCAAGGAAAAGCTTTTTCACCATGAGGACAGTACAAGTACTGGAAGAGATGGTGACTGCACAAGCTGTGCAGTCAGTCCTTGGAGATTTTCCAGACCCATCTGGGAACAACCCTGAGCAACCTGATCTGAGCAGACCTTGCTTGAAGAAAGAGATTGGACTAGAGCTCTCTCGAGGTCTCTTTCAGCCTGAATTATTCTGTGATTATCCTGAGGGGACGCTTTATGGAGCAAATGGAACAGCTGTGTTCTGTTCTCACCATTTAAAAAAACCCAAAACACAACAAAAAACCCAACCAAAAAAACCCCACAAAAATCTCCTATGGAAAGGCAGGGGCATGAATAGACTTATACATCCCCAGAACAGAATGAAGAACCCATTCCCCCTCAAGGGTAGTTCTCCATCCTGTTGCCAGCCATGCAAAATGAGAAACAAACACAGAAGAGCTCTGTTTGCAGCATCTGAAGAAACTCTTAACAGAGGCTTCTCCCTTGCCCCACTAACTATTCCACAAGCATATCCCTCAGTCTGCACGGAGGGGTTTTTCCCTTTTGGTTCAGACTCTTGTTTTATTTTTTTTTTTTATATTAACTTTGATCACTACCATTTGATCTGAGAAGACCTCCCTCAGGGCCTTTTCCAAGACCATGATCATGTATTAAGGTCGGCCCTAAGGAAGGAGGAAATTAATGTATGTGTGTGTATGTATATATTTCCTGATTGGGGCTCTGCAAGTGGGAGGACAAGGAACAGGATGTAGCTACTGCAGACTCCTGCATCTGTGAAGAAAACAGACACAGAGCGCTAGGGAAGTCAGTCACAGGCACTAAGGATGCATGTTCAGTCTCATCTCATCGCAAAAGAATGTTAAATGAAGACGACTATAAGAGAAGACAAGCGATGCTACAGAAACCAAGATCCAGCTCTTTGTGAAGCATATTGGGAATGCTGATCTCATACGCAGTGCTGTGTTACTGAACCAGAGTTCCCATGCAGCCCTCCCTGATCTTCCTGCTACCCCTTGTGCAGCTTAAAACATTGCCTCTATTGACAAGGTCAGGGTCCCATCATCTGTACTTGTGGACTGATAAATGCAAACCCAGGAGCTCCATTTATTAGTCAATGAGGAAAAGTAATTTGTCTGTCGGAAGCTAGCTGTGTATAGTGGAGCTGGGGTGATAAAGGTGATAAAGAACTTTCATTGCAGGGGCAGAGTACCAGTGAAAGAGAGCACAATGTGTGTAATGATTTCTGCAAGGGGAAACAGTAATTTAAGAGTTGCATCTTTGTCCTGGCGATGGCAGTTAAGAGACATAAATATTAGTAATGTGGAAGGGGTATGATCAGACTTTCCAAATTAAAAACACCACCAACAAAAAACCCCGAAGCACTTCTTGCTTGGACAGAACTAAATTCCTTATCGTGGTGCTTTGTTCATCAGCTATTTGATGAACACAAGTACCTAGACTTTGGATTGCAATGGAATCTGCACCTGGAATTTTCCTCATTTTTATATTTTCTTGCCATATGGCAATGATAATAGAGTGCCTTGTGGCCTTCTCCTGCTGCCAGCACTGAGAATACAAATTGATTGATCATCTCTCACAATGCTTCTTTCAGGTTCTTCCTATTGCCATGTACATTTTCTGCCTATGTATATTTTCCACTGATCTCCAGCAGCGTACAGAAGATAGAGAGAATACAAATCACGCTTTCAGGCCTTTTCATATTACTGGGGAGAGCTGTTACTGCTGAACACATTCAAAACAAAGTGACTACCACTTCACAAACCCTAAAAAGAAATTAACCACTGAGATTTTTTTTTTTTTCCCTTGGCTTGAAGCAATGTCTGAATTCCCCCAGGAAAGCTCTTGGGGTGAAAGCCAAAATGGTCATGTTTTTACAGTACAGTATTAAAATGATCAAAGAAGAAATACAGTGTTATCTGCCAGAAATTTCTGTAGTATCTATCCCAATTCCAGCTTTCCAGTCTCACAGGGAACAATCTTTGAACCTGTATTATTGTTCTCTCTGACTTATTCCGGAGACAGATGTGGTGGTACTATTCATCTATTGCAACTGCTCTCTGATAGCACTAACTCCAGACAGATGAGATTGTCCAACGGGGAATTTTTCCCAGGTTAGGTCCAATGTTATGCCATCAGTTCAAGAAAGTAGATCCTGCCATAGACGAAGGTCACTTCCCAAGATAAATTCAGTGCATTTTTTTTTTTTTGTTAGGTGTGAGTCCTCTTACTAGAAATATTATCCTAGAATCATAGACTGGTTTGGGTTGGAAGGGACCTTAAAGATCATCTAGTTCCCACCCCCCTGCCATGGGCAGGGACACCTTCCACTAGACCAGGTTGCTTAAAGCCCCATCCAACCTGGCCTTGAACACTTCCAGGGATGGGGCACCCACAACCTCTCTGGGCAACCTGTTCCAGTGCCTCACCACCCTCACAGTGAAGAACTTCTTCCTTACAGCTTATGTAAATCTACCTTCTTTCAGTTTAAAGCCATTGCCCCTTGTCCTGTCACTACAGGCCCTTGTAAAAAGTCCCTCTCCAGCTTTCTTGTAGACCCCCTTTAAGTACTGGAAAGCCACTATAAGGTCTTTGTGGAGCCTTCTCTTCTCCAGGGTCTTCACCCTCCTCGCTTCCCTAAGGATCTTGAACTTCACCATTTCACAGTCACTGCAGCCAAGGCTGCCCTTGAGCTTCATTCCCCACCGGCCCCTCCTTGTTGGTGAGAACAAGGTCCAGCATAGCACTTCTCATTGGCTCCTCTATCACTTGGAGAAGGAAGTTATCACAAACACATTCCAGGAACCTCCTGGATTGGTTATGCGATTGTCAGTATCAAAGCGAAAAGGTCATGTCTCCTGAATGAGATCGTACTAACCTGTTCTTAGCCACTCCCATAAATTCATCAAGGTATCATATAGGTCACTTGATACTGACCCATATGCACTGTTTGTGGCAGGCACCCTTTCTGTTCCTTGTTACTGGCATTCTGGGTATTTCATTTGGACTCTAATTTGTCTTCTAATTGAGAAATGCACGGCTATTCACGTCCCATTGTAACAGTTCTTTAGATCCATAGCCTGGTGAATGGTGCATTGTATCTGAATTCCTCCCTTTGAGTAGTAAAGCCTGCTGAAATGACCAACCCCTGTAACAAAATCTTTATCAAGGACTAATACCCAAGTAATTAGTTTGTTTGCTTAAGCAAATTAGTTTTGTATTCTGAAGGAGGAGAGAATTCTCTGAAGTGGATTACTATGAACTAGAGACACCGCAGTATTTTCCAAATAGTGAAAAAAATCTTTCATCTGAAAGAAATTTTATATAGATCAAGTCATTCCTATTTGCCATTGACAGACTGATTGCTGTCCCCAAGGCTCAAGGAGACCGATGGGTCCTCTGTAATTTACACCTGGAGTTTGTAACTTGAGGAAAGAATTTTCAGGTATTCACATATAAATATTGCTATTCTGTCTGTATGTAAACCTCAAAAATCTCTGGTTTATTAAAAAAATCCCAAACAAAAACAAACAAAAGATATTTTTTTACTGCTTTCACTTTTTAAAAAAATTATGAATATTTTTTGTGTTTATCTGGACTGCTGTGGTATTTGCTTTACAAATACATCATTATCCACAAACCCTTAATCAGAACATGAAAGGATTATTTTATCTCCTGTACTACTTTTTGTGCTTTATTTCCCAAGGCTTCTATTGATTTTATTTTTTTAAAATGCAAATAACTTAAAAGGATTTCATTTTAGTTGTTGCAAAGCTATTACCTTTAGTTTGAAGGGTTTTAACTGTGATTTTTCTTGAACGCTATATTGGAATTTCTTCTAGCAGTTCATGAAGTTTCTATGTTTTAAATGAATTAATTATGCATACTTAAAAATATTAAAAAGTTTTTATTAGATATTCTTTTTTTTTTTAATATTATGAGAGTTATATTAGAACTGTGTGAAGACTCCTGAACAGTCAACTGCTTTTTGATGAAATTTTTAACAGATGTGTTTCAGAGGTACTGATTTTTTTCATGATAGCCTTCCACAAACACTCTTGTGAACAAATTTATTGATAGTAAATAGCATTAAGTAGTCTGAGGATAAAGGCTATGAACGTATGCTTAACGATATGGGGATATGGGTTTTTTAAAATTTTTTTTTAAAATGTATCAATTTTCATAGACTTCGAAAACTGGTCATGTCCTGCAGCAATATGGAGAAGCATATAGTGCTTGAGTTGTGGGGTGATGTTTTATAACTACTGATGTAACTGGTTTTAATGGTATGAGTACATTTTAAAGTTTTATGGAAAGCTTTCTTTGCTCCTCTGTAAGGATCACATTTCTTAACCGATGTATGTTCCAGTAACTATGGATGTTTTCACATGAGTGTTCCCCTTTGCCTTTTCAGCTAGATCTAATTGTCTGAAATGACACTATTGTTCTCCAGAATCCTCATTCCTACAGGGTAGGAAAGCATGGACTTCATATAGGACACCAGAGAGTTTTAAAGCTGTTCAGTTATGTCTGCATAGTCTGAATATTATCAAACACAACTCTACTACGGTTTTAGGTATTTCAGATTTTTCTGGGTGATTTATCTCTGAAATAAGATATCCACTTATAGTAAACAATGTTATTGAAACATATTCTGCTATATTAAGAAAATACTGATAGAGCTTGATTCTTCTCATGTACCCAAGTCATCAGTCGACACCCCTTGTCTAGCGTTGAGGGGCTCTCAATCTCGCACAAGCTAAGGAAACATGGTGATCACTGGAAGCGGCAGGACAAAGCCACGTGGTATGCAGACAGGATGGCTATCCCATGCAAACAGCTGAAGGTGCAATTATGGCTGTGCTGGTAGATGGGCAGCACAAGTAGAACGCATAGCAGCAATGGCCCGGCATCAGCTGCTGCTGTTTGCGGTCAGCGTGTCAGCTCTCAGTCTGTGCCACTGACCTCTGGGCTGGGGACCAAGCAGCCCGAGTGTGAACCCATGGGCTGTGCTCTGCTGCCCCAGGTAGAAGGATGGTTATCTGTAGGACAGGAGGGATAACACCAATAGCTGAAAGCTCTCGCATCTGAGATTTTCAAGTGTATGTGCTTTTTTTGATAACCACTCAGTCGATATCAGTATCCTTGCCCCGCATTCAGCTTTCTTGCATATGAGGTACCAGGGACAGGCAAACTCGAGAATGGAGCTGCAGATACTTGGGACTGTATCCAGAGCCAATGAAACATGGCAATCTCCAGTAGATGATTGGGGTGGGACAAGAGCAGCCAAAGTGGGACTAATCTGGGATAGAAGCAAACAACCCAATCTTCTTCCACGCACCCCCACCCCCCCAAATACTAAAATTTTACTTGTGTAAGAGAGCGAAGAGCTTTGCACCAACTCTCTTTATTGCATCCCTTATCAATAATGCAATTGTGCGTTAAAAGGAAAGTAATAGGAAATTATCTAAGATAATACAATATGTGTCCTTCCTCTTCAGAAATACTGTTCTTTAATGATCACAAGTAACCAAGGCCTTACTTTATGGCTCACTGTGAAAACAGCACACATCGGTACAGTGCTCTGTAATAACATTCTTGGGGTACTGGCTCCTGCTGGATTTGCGGTCAAGAGTATGACCTGCAAAGTTGCCAGTGTCTGTTCTGGGGCACTGTAGATTTCACCTAAAGTGTCTTGCAGCCCAGTACTGCCTAAATTGTGTCTTGTTTTTTCCCAAACTTTTTTTTTTAAGAGTCCCACAGCATCTCTGAGTGCCTGACCTTTTCAAATGCACTTGTACTGCAGGTTTGGAGTCAAGGCTCCAGGGATCCCTGTCTTTGTGCTTGGTCCTGTTGCTCTCTGTCCTCCCCTTCATTGTCCTCTACTCAACCTTTTGCTCCTAAACATCCTTTCTTGAAACAGGGCTGAAAGGTCCTGTGCTAAACCACACAGTCCTTTTGGGGAGCTATGTCCTGTGCTCTGTATACGTTCAGGGACAGCATTGTCAGAGCAGGGTGTTGTTTAATCCCAATGTTTAGGGGGGACGTGGGGAGAGTAATAGGGGACTTTTTTTACATAACAAAAGCTCTCCAAATGTTAGTTTTATCTGAGCACTTGCATCCTTGGTGAATCAACCATCCCTCTTAAAAGCCACTTTTCCTTCAAGGCTATGACTTTTATTTTTGTAGGAGCATTTTGTCTCATTTTGCCAGCCATTTCCATTCTCCTATGTTTAGAAGCTTTGACAATATCGGTGGTCTCACTGTTGCTTCAAAGGCAGCATATTAAGGCAAACAGCATCTTACTGTTTCTGAAGAGTGAGCTACTGTGCTATCTGTAGCTACTGTTTACTTTCCTGCTTAAATGCAGTTTGTCTCATTTCAAAATGACCCCATGTTTTCATACAAGAATCTCCTTGACAAGAACCAAATGCATAGCACACATGGGATTTATGGATTCCTACAGAGCAGGACCCCATCTCTCAAACAAATAACCCCCTCTTTTACTGAATACAACCAAGGAAAGGGTGAAAATTCAACTGCCTCTTCAGCTTGTTAATGCATTTGTCTTCTGCTAAGAATAGCGTACCACTGAGAAACTGCAAGAGCTGAAATAGGTTTGCAGCTGACCTCTTGATCCCAGAGAAGTGGGTTTTTTTGGTGTTTTTTTCCATACTTCTTATCCTTGATTATGTAGGTATGGTAGGACAATCTCAAAACTTTTAGGAAACCTCTGGGACGCAGAGCATTAGTGCAGATATTTGCTCCTGTATTAGAAAAGCTATCATTTCTCTTTTATGTTCAGCATATTGTTTGTGCTCTGTGAAATATGGTATTTAGTGGATTATTTTTAAGTTGTGTGCATGTGTCAACACCAGTAACTTAAAATCCTGTTGTGTCTTGTGTTGCATGTGATGATAATGATATCATGGAGAGAGGATAACAAGTACTTTCCTTCCTTTCTGTAGGCTTATTGACTCTAACACAGACATAGAAATTGCTTTTTGCATCTTTTACTCCTCAGTCTCTCCACTGATAGTATTTAACTTTTTCTTAGTAGTTAAAGTGATTCAGTTCTCAGGATATGCACTTCCTGGAATATAGGTATACTGTGGGCATGTGCTTGCTCTATGCACATTTGTCTCCCTGTAGCTCTGATAAGTACCCTTACTTACAGTCATTGGGGATTTTATTTGTTATGTAAATAAAAGTACACATGGGTGTGTAAATGTCTGGACTGTGACTGCTACACAAATCCAATGTTGTGGCAAGATAGTATGTGTATTTTGGCACAAAACTGTCCATGATGTTTAAGTAAAGCATGAGAATAAGTGCATTTGGTGTTGCTCACTTAGTGATTCCATTTGTTTTCCTCAAGATTTAATATATTATATCATATGAACATGGGATTTTCAGAAGTACTTTCATTGGTGTAAACTTTGCTCCTGTCAAAATACTAGGTATGAATTTAAAAACCTTCTATGTTGCTCAATATTGTTAATGGTTTAAACTTCAGAAAAAAAGAGGAAACAGAGGGGTAAATTCAACAAAGCTTGTATTGGAAGAAAATAGATGTTTGTTCCATGCACCAATAGTAGCCAGTTTCTGCCAAGGGGGAGGGAGTTCTGTAGAAAGTAGGATATGTTTCTGCTAACTTTTAAGCCCATTTGAATCCAATGAAAACTTGTTAATACAAAGGTGTTTCCCACTGTGCTAGCCCAAAACCCAGTTGTCCCTGAATGGTGGTTCTTCCTCTACTGCCCTCTCTGTTTGGCTTTTGAATAGACACAGCATCTTCAGAGGTATACACTTCTGTTAGCCTAGAATAAATCTGGGGGGATCTGGATGTTTGCCAGCGTGTCCTAGTTTTAGGAACTGTTGAGAAAGTGAGGACTGAATGTTCTTTGGTCTCGATGGCAAATGCCTTGTTTTTAGCCAGATGGCTTAAGTCAACCCTGATTCAAGCCCTTTTGAGGTAAAATGCAAAGAAATTGGTTTTTTTAGAACATCAGAACAGATAATCAAATTAAAATATTTGATCCAGATATGAAGAAATTAAAGAAAATAAGCTTTATGAATCCATACTCATCAGTATATTCTGAGATCATCTAAAGATGGCACTTTAGATTAGGCATGGGCATGCATTGCTTTTGTTTCAAATGAGCGTGAGAAGACAATGTGGAGTCCATCTGTTTTATGCTAGTTATGGGAGGACAGACAATACCTGGTTTGAGGTAAACCCTGCTAGCACAAAGCTGTAAGTCTACACTGAGTTTTTACGAGTGTCAGCAGCTATATCAGAAAGGGAATTTTGACATTATACAGACACAAATCTGTTTCTGGGGACCCTCTTCCTCTCCCCTCCTCCTGTAAATGAAGTCCTGACCACTATGTGTCATTCTTTTTTCTTTCACAGTGCAACTCCTGTTTAAAGAAACAAAATAATTCACAAAAATTTAACTGAGACACAGACAGTAAATTTGGTCAGAATATTCTCACATGGCAGTTGATTAATAATTTTTATTCATAGCTATACCATCATTTTCTATCCAGCTGTGCTCTTTAAATGGAGGTTTTTAAAAAATAAAATTTTTAATGAAGATTTATAAAGAAAGTAAATTCTTAAATTGCTCAATTTATGAGCAGCAGAAAATGCAGTATAAAAACCTTTTCTTGTGTAAATAAATATACTTCTCTGTGTTTAGCAAGAAGATTGCTATCAGTGATTTTTCTCTTAAAGTAAGCGTTTAGATGACTTATTTTATGTAGGCTGTCTGAATTTGGTAGATAGCAGCTGTATCATAATTTCTCAAAAGTATAATAGAAGGTCTCTCCCAGCTGGGATGTTTGCTTTGGGAATAAGTTTTGGTAGGTCACTATGAAGAGGGATTTTATAAATCATGTGTGAGTAACTGTGTTTTTGGTGAAAATCTCGTAAATATTTCGACTTGCTCTGTGATTTAGTAAAATTATTTATGTGAGAAAAACATATATTTGTGCAATTAGAGAGAAGAAAAAAAAAAAAAGGCATGCTCTACCACTGGTCATAAGCGGGGGTGAGAAAAGCATGAAGACTATACAAGCTGGTAGCTAATTTAAGACCATTGGTTTCAGAGCGGTAAATCTGAATGCTGCCTCTCTGAAAGATCAGAATATAATAATTTTGCTATTTTTCATAGAAGTACTGAGAGAAATCTATCCTCAATTTTATGAAGGGAATGAAGTGTAGAATATATCTCTACACTGAGAGATGATTACATTGAGGTAGAAACAGGGGACTCTACATCTTTAATTTATTTCTTGCTTGTTTACAAAATGTTGCTTATGTTCTACGTTAGAATTCAACTTGTATCATCTGCCTTTCTGAGTGGCTGTGGTTTAATCATTAAATACACAGAAGAACAGCAACAAACTATTATAATTTGCCTGAGGAAGGAGTCTGCAATGAAGAGTGTTTCGAGCCAAAAACTGTCTCCATTGACATCATGGGAATTACATTCTAGGCTAGAAAATGCCACTGATCACAAGGTCACGTAATAGAGATTATTTATCTGAAATGTAGTCCTTAAATCTCCTTAACTCCACAGCCAGCTTTAGAACTGCAAATTACATTATTTTGCTTTAAAATCTGAAGACAAAGATTTCCTGCAAGCCTGCAGATAAAAATTTGGGGTGAGGAAAAAAGAGCAACAGCAGCTAAGCTCTATTTAATAAACAAAACAGGTCCTGGTTAGATGGAAAATCATCTTTGGATATACAGATTTCAACTTGATAGGAATATTTAGTAAACTGGATATTGGGGAAAGTTGGGAAATGTGTTAATCGCTGACTACCTAATCATGTTTCTGGTTTGTTTTGTTTTGGTTCTTTTTTTCCCCCAGCCTGTAGAGGTATAGCCAATAAAACTAATTTCTCCTTCTCCCACACCCCACACTTACCAACATCCACACCTTAGACTGTCTGGAAGCTTTTTATTTTATGACGAAATATAAAAAGTATAATAGTGCACTAAAATCAGGCTGCTGTTCATCAATTTTCTAACTGTTACTGTTTTACAGTGTTGGGTATCGCAGGTGATAGTTGCATCCATTCAGTCTTACTCATTTTGTGGTAGCTCCTTGCTCTCCTATTCCTTTTAATATTGTTTATCACTCAAGTATTTTCCTTGTTTCTTCAGACTTCCCTAAGCTTTACCTATATTTTCTAGAATGTTGATGTTACTATGGGACAGGAATTCTCAATTTGGTCTCTTGAGGCTGCTTTAAGAGTGGGAGTCGGTAAAGGCAGAAAACCAATTCTGTGCACACTTCATGGTCTATCACACCTGTTAGAGGCAGATCTGCTTGTTGGTATAGCAGAGGCTGTAAAGTTAGGTCAGGACTGCATTAAGTCTCAACTTTCAAGGTCTGTCTCTGGATTTGTGCCTCTATTATCATCCCTAAGCTCCTGATATGGAAATTTAGGATACAATCATGCAGATTCATAATTTCTAAAGATGTGCTGTATGTTCAGGTTTTAAGTACTTTGATGATAGGCCCTTCAAAAATTCTTTAAATAATCACACTTTAATTTTCTCTTGAAACAGAAGGCAGGTTACACTACTATGCTTATTTAAGCTATAAGACATACCACATATTGGTCGCTGGCAGCTTCAGTGGATGACAGTCTATTCTTTCAGGCTATTTTAGATAAAAATGGGAGCTGCTGTACCCAGCATCTGTGAAAATAGGTACAGTTTCAAATTATCTGCTGACTGCTGAACGTGGGAAAAAAGCAGATTTCCAAGCTCCTGGAGGTTAAAGGGGAGTCAAATCAATGGTGGAAGGTAGAGAGTTTAAATGTCAACAAGTACTTTTTTTTTCCTAACACGTTAACATAAAACAAATATTGCAGGTTCTAAATTATGCATGGAATAAATAAGATGAAAAATAACAGAGATCATAAGATCATGACTTTCTGAATATTTAATTTTTGAATATCAGTCCAGCTGTATTCTGCTCGTGTCTGTCCCTTTAAATACAAGATTAGGACAGTCTGACCTCCTAAGAAGGGAAAGCAAGTGCACGAAGGGTTTTGGCAATAGCACTGACAGTGTATTTTGCTTCAATGCAATACAGAATATTATCTGGTGCAACCCTAACAAGAAATGTAGATGTTGTGTGTTCTTTATGAGTATTTGGCCTTCGTGATGTGAAGACAATCTTAATTTCACATTGAAAGCAAAATTGAGGTGCATGATTTTTCACCCTATGAATTGCGTCTGATGCACTCTGCTGTTGAACTCAGGACTGTAGTTTCCTAACGTCATTATAATGTTGTCAGTGTTGTTTGCAAATACGGAAGTCCTATGGGCTTTGCTCAGTGATGTATTCTGACTCACTTGTAGTATGAGATCAGGTAATAGTAATTTTGGTTGGTTTTTATTTCACCTCTGTAGAAAGTCACAAATCCATTCATTAGCTAAACTAAACATTGAAAAGATACCATATACAAAAGGCAAAAATACCATTTGCTTGGTGATAATTACTAGTGTTCATTTACTCACTTAAGTGATAGGGCACATCACACTGTTGCCATAGCAACCCCGATTCTGTCCCATTAACTGCCTAATGTGAATTTATGAATGCAAGTTTCCATGTGTGGAAAGCAGCTCAAAATAGGGAGTGATTCATCATGCACAGCACAGACAGCTGAGTTGCAGGCTAAGTCAGGGCTGTCTGATTTGGTTTTCAGTGTTAAAGTGGTATGCTGTGATGTAGGTATCCAATTAAAGATGAACCAATTTGATATTTAGGGAGATTTAAAGTGATGGCTGAATAGCTGTTTTAATTTTTGAAATGTTCTGTCCTGCATTACAACATTAAAAAAATATTATTTTTTTTTAATGAATACTAGGGAGGATACTGGCTCTTTCATAATGATTTGACAGATATTTGAAGGTGAAATTTCGAAGGTGAAACCCATTTCAAGTTAGGTTGCTAATGCTGAATATGCTCCTGGATCCAGTGCTGTAATGCGTTTACTCCCATACTTTAATTAGTATTTCTCCTTGTTTACACCTCAAGAAAACAAGCCTGTGAGTAAGGAACTGGAAAGAGCTCTGGGTTCAAATCTTGGCTGTCCCATAGACTTCCTGTGTGATTTTGGGGTAAATGTTTAAATCTGTTTCTGTACATGCTTTTCTCCTGTAAAATAGGGGGAAAAAAACAAAGCCCCCCACCTTCCTAGGCTTTGTCCTGTGTGTCATAGCTATTTAGAGTCAATTCCTGTGCCTACTTGCAATTTTCACACCTATGATGAGTCTTAATAAATGTATCAGACATTGTAGGAGTAGTCTTCTATCTAAAATAGAAAAAGTGTCTCTACTAACAGTCTGCCTGCTCAGTGCCCAACTTCCTGCAGCCATACCATTCATTAGCTGGATTCAATTCTGAGGGCTGTTATGAAATGGATAGTATCGAATGCAGAA
The DNA here is from genome assembly GCF_026419915.1 of Harpia harpyja. Taxonomy (NCBI): domain Eukaryota; kingdom Metazoa; phylum Chordata; class Aves; order Accipitriformes; family Accipitridae; genus Harpia; species Harpia harpyja. The sequence continues at coordinate 12,531,047 of NC_068962.1, read as the reverse complement.
AAATTGCATTAAGGAAATGGTATCATGAATACAACACCGATCATTTAGAGATGGAATTAAGGTAGCTCATGCAATTTTATTTTGCATCTGTGCATCTGCATGATGGTACAGTCCTTTATTACATGATTATATACTATTTTTAGCAAGTTTTTTGGAGTTAAAGATGTGCTCTTAAGTCTTTCTCTGAAAAGCATGTTAGACCATTCATTAGCAAGTACAAAGGGATAAGAATAAGTGTTTAGGTTTACTGGGAATAAAAGAAATACAATTCCTTTTACGTTAGCTGCCTTTCAGAATTAAATTCATACTACAGGAATATATGTTCAATCATTTTTGAATAGCACAGAAGTGGAGTCAGACTCCAGACTTCATTTTCATGCTTTGCTTTTCTGTGTATTATTACATTACACTGAATCATTCAGTTTCAGAGGAAAATTTCTGCTTTATTGTAGTCGAGAAGTTTGCCTTTCAGGGTAGTTCTGTGTGGAAGTGGAAGACACATTATCTTTGCTGTCATGTCACTAATACATTTGGTCAAACATAACTTGTTCCCTTCTTCTTGCCATTTTTCATGGCAAATTTCCATTGCTGTTGTGCTGCTCCCATGTTGTCGTGGTTTAACCCCAGCCAGCAACTAAACACCACGCAGCCGCTCACTCACTCCCCCCCACCCAGTGGGATGGGGGAGAAAATCGGGAAAAGAAGCAAAACCCGTGGGTTGAGATAAGAACGGTTTAATAGAACAGAAAAGAAGAAACTAATAATGATAATGATAACACTAATAAAATGACAACAGCAATAATGAAAGGATTGGAATGTACAAATGATACGCAGTGCAATTGCTCACCACCCGCCGACCGACACCCAGCCAGTCCCCCGAGCGGCGAATCCCTGCCCCCCACTTCCCCGTTTCTGTACTGGATGGGACGTCCCATGGTATGGAATACACCGTTGGCCAGTTTGGGTCAGGTGCCCTGGCCGTGTCCTGTGCCAACTTCTTGTGCCCCCCCAGCTTTCTCACTGGCTGGGCATGAGAAGCTGAAAAATCCTTGACATTAGTCTAAACACTACTGAGCAACAACTGAAAACATCAGTGTTATCAACATTCTTCGCTCTGAACTCAAAACATAGCACTGTACCAGCTACTAGGAAGACAGTTAACTCTATCCCAGCTGAAACCAGGACACATGTGTACCTACTCAGCTCTTCCAACCACCACTGGCTACTGATAACACCATCTAGCAAGGATGATCCCCCCCAACATTACTAGTCTTCCAGCCAGAAAGGCCAATTTTGCTTATAAATCCTTAAACACAAACTTTATCTTGAAGTTAGCAGTATCTGCATCAGGAATGAAGGATTAGACACTTTGGGAGCTGATGATGACATGTGGTTTCATAAACATGCAATGTCCCCATTAAAGAAAAATAAACCAAAACCAAAAACCAAATTGACCCTTTTAAATCAATCTCAAGTGTTTACATGGAGGTTGAACACATGACTGATATAATCATTAAAAGTCTGATATGAAACATGCTTATGAATTACTAAGATACCAGCAGTAGTGGATTTTTATCAGAACAGATGTCCATCCTGTAAATCTTTCTTAACAAATGCGAGAGAGGTAACTGCAACTACAAAACTTAATCTGTTTACAGAAAAATAAACAGGGGTAAAGTAAGCTGCGGACAACTGTTGACTGATGTCCACCTCCATGCAGAAAGGAATCTGGAAGCAATGAAAATCCGTCTTTCTAGTGTCAACCTCTTCTGCTGAAACTTGAGTATGTGCACTTTGTGTATTTTTAAAAAAACAACTCAGAACCCCAGCTGATCTGGTAATTATTTTTCTCTCTTGAAAGATAGTGATCTATGGGTCTTTTGTTCATTCAAGTGGGAACCTGTAAATAGAAAAACAGCATTTCTCTTTAAGGAATCATTTGATAAAGAAAGAGAAGAAAGCAAAAGTACTTTGAAAACTATACTAGCAATAACCTATTAGGAAAACCACCAAGTTGGTTCTCTGCTGGTTGACTGAGGCTAGCAAAACAGTTGTCAAGTTGTCAGACAATATAAAATTAGACATATGAAAATGATTGTCTGAATTGGTAAAGGAGGGAAGAGTGTGTTAGTAGCAAAAAGATACTACTCAAGTAGTTTCTCTATCCACAGTGCCACTTTACAGTGCAATTGAATGGGAGACTTCCTACCTCCATGTATGATACAGGATGGAGTCTCCCAAATCCCCCAGAAACATAGTATGTCAGGATGTTGGTCTGGATTCTGAGAACCAGGAAAGTTGCAGGAAACAGGGAGATGTTTTGGGCTTACGTATTACTGCCCAAGAGTGAAATACTGTGTTCTGGGATGGTCTGATAACTGATACCCTTACAGTGCTTATAGATGGAACTAGGTGACATTTCAGCGAGTAGTAAGTTAAGAGAAAACTGAAATTTTGTAGACACTGAAGCCACATATGGATCTGGTTTGGATTTTGGTCAAAAGTTTAAAGTCAATAAAGAAGTTTTCTTTTCAATTCACTCATTCTAAAAAAGTCAAAAAAAGGCATTTCATTTCAGAAATGCCAGAACAGTTCATACTACTTTCATTTGAACAGGGTTTTAAAGTTGGTTTTGGACGTACAGTTCTGCTAACACAATTAAGAGAATTAATTAGTTCCAAGTCATCCTAGAAGTAGACCCCCCAGTTTTGGGGTTTTCCATTTTGCAGCAAAATAAACATAAATACATACCCATTTTGAAGAAATCCTGGCTGAAATCAGTTTGACAGATCCATTTTTAATCTCTTATTTACTGGTTGAACCACTGAATGAAAACAGGATCTGTATTTTGCTTTGCCCTTTATGTCAATGTCCTGAATCATCTAGAGCTTTGATGTAGATGTTCCTAGACCTTCTACAGTAAATGCCTAAAGGATGGGGGCAGGGGAAAGACAAGTTTTAACAGAATATACATAAAAAAGTAGCTTTTAGAATAGAGTTCAAATAAGTATGTCATAGAATCAAAATTAAAAAAACCACAACACAATCTTGGTCATTTTGTTGTTCTAGGGTTCAGCTTCCAAAATTGTTTCCAGTTTACTTTGTGCCTTTTTGAGATTTAGCAAACTCAGTCCAGTTTGCTATGGGTGCAAGAACATTCTTCCCTATCTCTGAAGCCCACCTGGCTCTTCATGGCAGCTCTTAGTCTTGCAGCTTCTCACTTCAGCTGTGATATTTTTCTCTGCTTACACCTACCTCTTCAAGAAATACATACCTTGGGGTATATCACAAGTAAACAATTTTCACAAATCACAAATAAGCTATTATCTCAAATATACAATTTACAAATGTACAAATATACAATTTCCATCTGTCATGTCACCTTATACTTCCTGATCAGCCTTTGGGAGTATAGAGTGGGCAGCATTGACAGAAAGGATTTCTGAAGGATTTGTTCCCTGGTGATACAAGGGGTGGAAGGATTGCTTGAGAAGAGAAGCAATTACAGCAAGTTCAGCTCATTTCAGTAGTGGTGTCTTGGGAAGCATTTTCTCAGTTATGTAGGAAAGGTCTCGTTTTCTTTAACTCATGAACTAGGAGCTGCAGCAAGTGCTTTGAAACCTCTTGCTGTCAGGATATGCAGTGAAAATGTGTCACTGCTTAAAGGATTAGAAAGTCACATAGTCTTAGGTGACTGTTCAGATTTCCAGATGATAATTAGGAAGAGATATTTATATCTTTGGTAACTTGTGGCACAAAAGCCATGATATTACTGGAACACAAACATGTATGGCACGTTTAGGCATATACATTTACATGTGTAGTTATATATGTACATGATTGCTGATATAGGGGATCTATGCTCATCACTTTTTAACAAAGAAAAAGCAATGAATTAATGTAAATTTATTGGCTGCTTTGGAGTGTGAAATGTTGAAGATTAATCCCAGAACACAGATGAACATTCAAAATATTTCAAAGGTTAACAAAGACATTAAAGGGAAGCCCACTATTTATACAAAGAAAATGTAGCCCTTTACTGCTAACTGGGTGGCCTGCTGCAATGTATTGACCTCACAGCTAACATCTTGACTGCAGACAGTTCGCAAGGCAGCAATACAAGGAGCTGTTGAAAGTATGTTGGAGTTGAAAAGCTGAGAGGGGAAGGAAGTAGGGCATGTTGTAAGAAATGCCAGAGAATTTCCTGCATTTCAGTTACTGGAAATTTTGTGGAGTTGGTTAACAAGAATGCTTGCTGAGGATATATGCTTGATGTGGCTTTTATTTATTTTTAATTATTGGAATTGACATCAGGAAAAAAAAAGTTTAAAAGTTTAAAGACTGGCATATGAATTGATAAGTTTTAAAGAGCGCATTTTCTACATTAAATACTATCTGAGTACCTAAGTATTCTGCTTATCAAGATTGTAATAATTCTTCACTAATTGTTATCACATTTATCTTAGAGACTCATCAGTTTAAAGAAGAAACAAATGTTCTTTTTTCATGTGAAAAACATATCTGTATTTACAACTATTTGTACTTTAAAAGTACGGAGAATACCAAATAATAAGGGAGCTGCCAGTTACAAATTCATAGGTTGAACTGGGTTTTACACTTGATTCGTATCCTATTCAGCATATCTTTTACAGACAAATAATGTTTCATCTGCTGCACATGCTTGCTCTTTGACAAAAGATGAGAATTTATAAGTGTTTCTATTTAATGTTGTGATTTAAAATCAATATTCTGTTCTGTATCTTAAAAATAATTAAGAAAAAGTAAATGTGGACATAATTTATTCCAAATACTCTTAATGGTAGAATAATGCATATGACTATATTCCCATTAAATTCTCTTACTGAAATCTAACAAATCCCTTACACTTACAGAATTTTTATGAGAGTTATTTTCTTACACATTCCTCTTCATAACATAAACACTTTTTTCAGTAGGAGCTAAACAAGATTCTTCCACAAACAAGCACAGTAAAAACCATGACCACTTTTGATGAGTGTTCTCATCGGTCAGTGTGTTCAGTGGATTTAGGTCATCTTCAGGCAACAGTAATAGTGCCTTTCAAAATGGCAGTTATTTTTCATGAAAATTATTCCAAATTACCTTAATGCCCATCAAGAACATTTGCAGCTTTCAGCAATTTTAAATGGAGTGTTTCTCTGTAATTTTTTCAATAGCACATTATTTTTCTCCTGCTCTTGAACAAGGTACTTTCTATTATCCATAAAAATGACTGAAGATACCATACAATTAATTCTAAGCATCAAAACTGTCTGTTGTAAATGGTCCACTTGGTGGTATGCAGAGGAATGAGGAGAGCAGGTGAGTGGAAGCAAGACAGGAAAATATAGAGATTGAGATGGGGAGGTTGGATAAGGCAGGAAGCAACTGGATGTTTCATCTTTGTGAAAGGTTCAAAAAACACTTTTCACTTAATCCAGTAAATTACATACTCAGGATTATATTTAAGGACTAATCCTGAAGGTTTTTATAGGAGGTAGCAATAATGACACTTCAGCCAATACCTCCTCTGAGGAATGTTAAATCTGAAGTCTAAGACTTGGTGAACGTGGAGCTGCAAAGGAGGAAAGTGCCAAGTGATTATTAGCACTGAAGCTGTGAAACCTTATGAACACCTCCTCCATCAATGAGCTCTCACAGTTTTTCCCTGGCTGGCTTTTCCTTTTGCATCTGGGTTTAGAGCTGCCTAGTTAAAGGGAATACTTGATTTTAAAACGAACTTATTTCTTAGCCCAGTTGACACTAAAAATATTAAGAAGTCATAGGATTGCTTGGGAGATTATGCTAAAATATGTGGATGGATCTCAGTGCTTGCAGAGACCAGGAACATAGCTCAACGTTAGACTTGCTCTTCAAGGAAGCTCAGTTGAAGTTACACCCAGGCAAGATGTGCTCAAAAGGGAGTGTACGTATGGGTCATCTCCATATTCAGTGTTTGCTGTAGGGCTGTACAGAGCAAGTCCGCAGCTGTTCAATTGTGTTCATCTCTTCCAATGCCTCTTCTGTGAGCCTTTGATGGTAATATGATGCTGTTATGAGAGATTTGTGTGGCAACAGAAGTCCCTTATTTTCAGGTTCAAACTGAAACTTGAGAGGAGCCTGTACTTTTTTAAAAAATCAATGTGTTAGGAAGTAGCCATGTGTTCTACAGATCATTATCTTTATTGAAAAGAGTGTACAGCAATTTTAAATTACAATTAGTAAATAAAAGGTTTTCACAGATAATGGGTTTCCTTTGATAAACCAAGGAGAACCTTTGTCTTGCTGCTTTTTCAGCTTTTGCCAAGTTTATTTGTGTAGTATAGTGTAACATAGACTAAGATCTCCTTAGGGGTTTATTCAGCTAGTGACCGTTAATTGAAAAACTCATTTCAGATAATCCCTGTGAGTGAAATTAATCTCTTGGTTTCGATGAAGTCATACATGACCGATTTTACTAAGAAAATGTATTTTACGTTTATTGTTAAATGTCAGGTTTGAATGCTTATTTTTTCATTAGATGTTATGACATTACATTCTTGATACTTTAAAAACGAATGCTGTTATTGCTTCTTTAAAATAAAAGCAGACTATAATTCTTTATGCTCTTACTGTATCACAAGCTTTGCAAAGACTCTAGCTGCCCTTGCTTATTTTCTATCCCAGCAAAACTGTTCCTCAAACTGATTGACATAGTTCTCAATCCATTTTAATCTCAATGTAAATTACGTTTTCCCACTAATAAATATTTAGAATTAAATCTAGAGAGGCATCTTTAACAATTCCAGCATAGGATAGAGTAGGGTACTCAGGAGGATCCCTCTCAAATCTGTGGGGAGAGCTGGTATCCTGAAGCAGTTCAATGACATGTAATTATTTCGTAAAAACAAGCAGCAGTGCTTTCTTCTTCTCCTGGCATGTTTTTAAATGTGTTAAATGCACTACTTTGTGCTTACTCCAGTACTGTATGCATGAATTTAGTATCCAGTGTGGTGTCAGATGACTGCTCGTTGGTACCTTGCAGGTGAGAGACCAACAAAATTCACTCTTTTGGGACTATGTGTAATATATAAACTAGTAGCATTCTAGTTGCCCTACAATTTTTATATAAAATCAGATGTTTACACATATGTTGTCATATTAAAAGACCATTGTCAAAATAGCATTATCGTATAATCAGATGTTAGCAAAGATAACAGTTAAAGCTGCTGATTCCTCTGAAATTCATTGCCTAGGCTTCCATGTACCTGGCTGTGGTCTCTGAGAAACTAGTTACACGCTGTTTTCCCTAGTGTCCTATATCACCCAAGGCACAGAATGAAATGACTACTTTTCTTGTGACTTATTCTCTAATATCTATCATTACAGCATCTGAATATTTGCCCTTGCAACCTACCTTCATAATAGTCTAGTGAGGGGATGGGGTTTTTTGTTTCTTTGTTTTTAATGTTTTATGGATTAGTACCTGAGGGGCTCTAAGGTCAGTGTTCGCTTACTTTAGAAGTCCGACTGGAGATGCTTGGGCCCTGATTTTTCATAATATTTAGAGTTACATAGGACTTGTTACATTCAGAGCATAGAGCTCATTGTCTTCCACTGCAGCTATGCCAGCTCAGCACTTCTGTAGACCAGACCTTAGGGTGTGCATCCAGAAAAGGAGGAATATGCAATTAGTTGAATGTCTGCAAAGAGTTTGATTTATCTTACGTGACTACCAACACACAGGAACTTTTTGGCACAAAGAGGAATAAAAGCCAATTCTCCAGACAACGCAACTCCTGTAACCTTTCTGCAACTCCTTGCTTTAATCTCTACCAGCTTCCAACTTAGTCATCAGATGACGCCAGGGAAAGTGAAAATCAGTTTATCTCAGAGTACATGTGTGCTGTGCACTTCATACTTGACTGTACATCCAGCAGTTTCCATCCTGTCTTGGTACTTGCTTTTCTTGGAGCTCCCACATACCCTCCGCACACTGCAGTCACCATTACTTAGTTTGTATGTAGCAGCCTATTAAGAAATGAAAGTACAACCCTTTTCCCGTCATGTTCTTCACCATGTACCCAAGATATTTATCTCAATGGAGAGTCAATTTTAACCTCTAGAGTCCTTGTACAAAGCATGGCCTTTTTCAGTTGGTGGTGCGCCATTTTCTCCTGCACTGGTGTTATGATGAGGTAGATCTCAGTAGGACTGATATGGTCCAGAAAGACTGAGAGGTCAGGAGAATATTTTTGTATAATGTTTAGATTTCTCAAGGCATGAGGCTGCTCAATGAAAATGGGATCTTGGAGAGTGTTACCAGCAGTATCAAAGCTGTTTCTAGTGTGCAAAATCTGATTTACCTCATTGACTCTGAATAACAAATTTTGGCAAATTTTCACAGAGAAAACAAAAAGTGTGCCAGCTTCTATATCAATGCTCAAAATTATGAATACTATGGAGATCTTTCTCTAATGAGATTTTTCCTAAATGAGACCTCAAATTATTCTAATTGAGGAAAGCAACCCTATCACTTAATGCAGAAACTAGTGAGGAAATTTTCAAGCCAAACAGCTGAATTTTGACAAAAGTACATACAATTAAAATACAGGTTTTGTAACAAAATTCAGGCAACATTAATACTCTATGCTGCTTTAACCATGGTTTGTATCAAGTTCAATTTCAACGACAAAGTCCTGTCAGCAAGATTATATAAGAATAAAGAATTTATGAAGCCGGTTTAGGTAATTTTAACCAGACATGATATTGGCATAAATGTTGTGTTATGTCCTTTGAATCGGAGGCCGAAGGACTGATTCCCAATCAGGTCCTTACTGGCAGGTGCTGTGGCCTGCACAGAAGCATCTGGATATCAGAATTTCCACCTGAGTCCGAGTATTGGTGTGCATCAATGTAGTCACAGAATATAGGGATGATATCGTTTGACACTGTACACTGTCACAATGATTTGTAGATAAAAGGACAGTTTCTATACAATTTTAATTTTATTATGCTCTTGAAGAGAAGAGACTGAAATAGGAGCAGACTTTATGGTCTCTCTGGAAATATTTTGTCTGTATATATGTTGCAACAGGAGGCTGTTTTGCTTATGTATAAACACATTATGACCCCCTAGCAAGGAAGATTTGGACCAGAGGCAAGAGGAAAATTTCATAAAATATTATCAAGTAGATTACTGTTGTCAGTGATATACATCTGACTTACCTAAGGCTTACCTTCAATAAGTTCAAGGCTTGTAAAAATGTCAAACTGAAGTAACTACCCTTCATGAATGAACGGATGAAGTGACCGAGATGTTCCTGACTCATAATTGGTTTGGTTAGGTGGGGAGTAAGGAAGACAACTCATTTCCTTTCGCTGCAGAAGACTCTGGTATTCCCAATTTGCTAGTGCTGAGAAGACAATATAGGCCCCTAGTCCATAAAGCTAATTAGAGAGCTATTCTGCTCCCCTATCAGCTGCAACTGCAAGAGGCAATCTCATTAGTGTGTGGCCTGCTGAATGCAGACAATGTTTGTGCCTTTTCAAGCTGTAATGCATTTTTGCTGATAAACATACTCCTAGCAATTATCCTTTTCTCTATCAATTTTGTGGGTGTCTAGGGCTTTGGAATATTAGCTCTTCTTTATGTCTGTCACTGTTAAGTACATTTTAAAGAAATATAGCATGTCAGCCTTTGGCTCATATGCAGCTGATGGCAAATTCATTGTCACTATCTAGTCTATCTGTGCTGGCAATATAAATGCTCCTACATTGATAAATACAGTGTAGGTGTGTGTAAAAGTTTTTCAGCGTTGAGTATCATATTCAGAGGTTGTGAACTTCCTCCTACAGTTCATTTTTGGATACCTGAGGTAGAAGTATGGTCTTAGAATCACAGCATACCTGTGAATGCTATTGAAAATTTTGACATTTAGTTACAATTTTGACTGCAGAAATAACAGGTAACATTTGCTAAAAGCACCTAATTTCTTCAAAAAAACCCACCACCACCACAACAAAGAAAAAAAACAACCAAAAACCCACTAGAAAAATCATTGGGTTTGTACGCTTTTTAACTTCCCTTTAGTACCAACAAAGCTATTTTTTTAAATTGTACAACATTGTTGACACAGCAAGAATATATGCTTGCAAAATGAAAAAAGGAGAAAATACAAATTCATCTCCTACTAGAGCTATTCTCAGCTCTTCTTGGTGTGAATATTATAAAGAAGTTTTTTTGCAACTAAGAAGATAAATTATTTTGTTTCTATTATTTGATTTATTGTGTTCTTTACTGAAGTGACAGAAAGTTGTATTTACAGAGTTAATTCAATTAAATAATAAGTCCTTCTTAGTGGATTAGAGAAATGTAAAAATTTGAGGATTTCAGAGGAAAAAAAGAAAATAAAATGTTATTAGTGTCATAAGTAATGCATAAACCAAAGGCAGTTTTATAATAAAATTTTATGTAATTATAAGAACCATATGTAATTTCACTACGAGCAGTGAAAATCACAGTTTCTTCTTCTGAAGACTGTTTTCATAGCAGCAACAGTCCATCTCTCTGAGCTAATGGAGGACCAGCTTTGGTAATAAGGTGTCCCCAGAGATTCCTCCCTTGTAACATACAAGACTGCAGGTGTGCTAAATTTGCTCTGGTTTGTCTCCTATGGCAGAAACTTATTAGTATCTTAAAACAGTTAGGCACTAAAATGTAACATTAAAAATATGAAATTTCAGAATTGATTTTTACCTGCTAATGCTTCCCTCTGATCTGATGGTTTATTTTTAAACAAGCACTTTTGAGGCAAATACCCTTTACATTTCCAATCAAAACCTAGATTATAAATTAAAATCTTGTTAATTTGACGATATTGCTACTGGTTGCCAGTGATAATGAAAGAAATATTATCAACAGCAGTTAAGATCTCCTTAATTAAACCTGATTCTTTTATAAAATTAATTTTTACAGATAAATCAGGTTCATCGGTGGGCTTTTTATTGCATGGTGGAGAACAGTCCTCTTAAACCTTGAGTTCCTTCAGGTTTATTATATTACTTTTCTGCTTAGGTGGAGACACAGCTGACCTAAGCTTAGCTGTGTAAAAGTTAGGTTTCTAGTCTGTATTTGTTGTCTAGCATCTCTACATGGCAAACACAGAAAGATGAGAACCCTCAGGGGGTGAGTCACTCCACCTCCTTCTTTCCATTAATTGTAAGAAAAGCTTAAGTATAGATGTTAAACTTTTAGGTGCTTGAAATTTGATAAAATGATGCCGTCATTAGTGCTGGGCTCTCCATATTGATATTTTCTGCTTTTCCTACCTAGCTTGAATAAACACTGAGTAGAAGTAACACGGTTTGCTTTATCTTTCCAGAACAGTCTGCTTCCCATGATGATTTCAGGGCAGTCAAACAGAGCAGCTCCCAAGTTCATTTTTCAAGCTTTCTTGTGTTGTTGAGCCTTCTTTCAAATTTTGCCTGGGCTGTTTTGGCTTGTGTAATTGAGCTGATGATGTATGCTGCGATGGTTTAGAGGCTGCACTTTTCCTTTCTTTCTGTATTTAGAATCAATGTGAACACCATAAAAACCAAAACCACCACCACCAACAGAAAGATGCTGCAGGTTATTAAAATAATTTTAAACAACTCTGTTGACTCAAAAAGAACAAGATTATAGTGCCTAAGGATTCTGACTCTTTCACTAAATTTTTGATGGAAAAATAATACTAGGTTCAGGCAGATTTGCTTGAAGGTGCTGTTTATAAAAAGTAAGCTTACTGCTTCACTGTTGTATCTCACAGTGGATTGTAAAGCTGTTTTTATAATGCTTTACCCATTATGAAGCTTGTTAAGAAGATAACCACACATTTTTTAAGGAAATACATGATGACTATATTAAAATACAGGACCAAGCTTATTTTTAAGAAAAATAAGCCTTTACCTTTCTTTTCTCCCCATTCTTGGTTTAAAATGTTACCCAGCAGTGTATGGCTCTTGCTGAATAGAGAACATGTTCCACACTAGGGTGACTCAGACCCCAAAAGGGGGAAGCTTTAAGGTGGCCTAATAATTAGTTTGAGAAGTTTTCTAATGAGCATGTCTTCTGAAAAATCACTAGTGAGACCGCACTTCTTTCTGAGAAAATATTCCTATTGCTCTATAGGAGGGAGAAGTCAACTCCCTGAAAAGGCACCTTGTCTCAAGCAGTTGGTGGGAGTTTGCTGAGTACTGTCTGGTACTTCTTTTGCCTCCTTTCTGGGATGCAGAGAGCAATCCCTGAAGGTAACGCTGCCACCTTGGGCTCCAGCACTGTAAAAGCACAAGTGAGAAGTTCTGCCAAGAAAATTGTTTTCTAACACTGGAGAGTTGCTTGTTACCTTAGGGCAGGGAGACACAAACCCTGATGTTTCTTCTCGAGCACAGAGACGTATCCCTTCTCACAGACTGTTAAACAATGACTCATTACAGTGAGATTTTCTTGCTCTTACTTTAATGATTTCTTCTGGATGCTTTGTGCTGCCTTTAAGAAATTGCTCCTCAGTGGATGCCTACAAAGAAGTTCTAATAGCTGTTTTGTTTCCAGCATCTCTGTAATTTAAGTGAGTCTTTTTTTCCTGTACCTTCTATAATCTCATGTTTTACTGATTAGAAAAAATTTTTTTCTTTTTATTTTTTTTTTCTTCTTGTAACACATAGCTTATTTGCCTTCAGTTTGCATGATTGGTGTTACAGCAAATGGTATGTGTATAGGCAGAGGTTTGTAAGGTTCTGCTTTCTAAAAGTTTCACCATACGAAAAAAAAAAATCTCTTTTTGAGATGAACTGTGCAATGTATACTTTGGGTGATATATTTCTGTGTTCATCCCATAGAGTATAAAGAAAGAAAAAACAAGCTAGCACATCAAGATTCCAGGTTTAAGTATTTTTTTTTATAGACTCTGAATTATGTCTCATGAAATTACTCCAATAGCTAAGGGTGCATCTACTATATCTCTAATTATTAAGAAGATATGGGGAAAAGTAAGGATAAGCACCTCCCTCTTATCCTGTCAACCCCACCCCCCCCATGTATGACTAGGGTAGAAAGGGGTGCACCGCCTCAACTCTATGTTGGAGAAGTTGAAGCATCAAATCAACTTCACTAGCATAATTCCTCTAAATTTTGCATGCGTATTATCTTACCACTTGCTGCTTGCACTGTTCTGCTTGTGCTTTGTAGCTGTGAATGGTCAAGGGCAAAAGAAGAGCTGTCTGCAGTGGAAAATAATTACTGGGGCTGGGGGTGGGGTGTCATACCTGATGCAGTTGGGGAAAAGAAAAAAATTTTAAAGGTCAGGTATCTAATTAAAGACAATAATTGTCTCTAAGAAACGGGAAAAAAGCACCTTTCCTCTGCGTAGTAAAGCATTTTCTTCAACTGCTCTGGGAAAAAAGAACATAAATTAATTGCTTTCATAAAATAAGTACAGTTTTCATACACTGTTTATAAATGATCTTTGGAAATTTCCTCATCTTATTTAAAAGGGTATATGCATAGCTTCTGTATTTAGTTAAATCATACTCATCATCTATACTCATGTTCTACAGAAATAAATAATACAATACAAATACTATAAGAAAACTCTTGCACAAATCTTATGAAATCTATTCGATGGATTGATTATGCCTAATTGCATGCTTGTAACGAAAAGTGAGCTTCAGCATTGTAGCTAGTGTGATACAATAGGAATATGTATCAGAAATGAGAGATCTTAATCTGTTTTAAAGAAATAGTACTAACAATGGAATAAGAAAAAGATAAGCATTTGCCGTTCTATATTTTGGGACAACTACGAGAAAAATTCTGAATTAGTAATGGGGAGTTTTGACCTATGGCTTGCAAAGCACTCACGAGGGAGTTAATAAACCATTAACGTGATGTTCATTTTTCTTATGCTGGTCATCTTTTCACTTGAGTGCCTGAGACAGTCTGTCCCTATGTCACTTAAATAAGCCATATGTTTTATTCATTCTCTTAAAGAACAGACATTATGGTTACTCTCGTATGTAAAAAGAGTGGTGGAGTGGTGACATTTAAACAGTTTTTTACGATGATGGAGATGTTTAGTCACATTTACGTGATTAGGCAGATACTACAAGACATCCATCCTGTAGCTTGAGATAAGTTATGTTCATGTGTGGAATAGCAAGTTGCAGCTGCCATTTTAATTGGCTTCACTTACCGTATTTAGGGGAGGTCATTGCAGGATTCTTATTTATTTCTACTATTTTAGAGGACATTAATCTGTTGTCATGGCTGTTGATTTTGTTTACCAAATGGAAGAATCACCTTCCTGCCCAAACATCTTGGTATAATCTAGTGCCTGCATGTTACCTCAGATTTAATCTTGCATCCACTGCTTCAAAAAATGATTAGCTATATTACAAATACAAGAACTAATCCCCTCTCCTTTGAAAAGGTGCAGAAAACTGGCTTTGAGCATGGCTTTGCTTTGTGGATAAAGGGAAAAGAACTCTCCCCAATGCTGTCTGCAGCAAGGAAATCTGCTCTGTAGTTGCTATTATGCTTCAGGAGCTTCTGCACCCCTTGCTGTGGCTTCAGGTCAGCCAGGAATGTTTACATCTAGTTTCAGCAAGGCACTTAATTTTGTGCTGAACATTAAATTCAGCAAGACCTATACACATACTTCAGCACTTGCTTGCTGTTATCAGGAGGAGTGGTTTGCTCAGTTGGGATTACAGGAAGGAAAGATAGATTGTCCTGGTGAGGTAGATATCCATGGATGCCTGCGTCTATACCAACATCAGAGAGATCTTTTTTTTCAGCTCAGAAGCACTCAGATCAAAACCGCAATGCTTCCTTTCCAATGATGTGGTTAGGAAAGCAAGCAAGGTCTTGCCTCTCTCTAAAAACAGCCCTTATCGCTCCACATCCTGGCTGTTCCATCAGGACAAGGGAGGGCACTTTGGAGTTGCCTTTCTCCCCCAACTTGTTTCCCTCCATAGCATGGCTGGCATTGAGAAATGACCTTTCTCATATTGCCACATGCCTTCTTCCCCTTGGTGTTGCCAAAGACAAGTGGGGAGGGAAGCGTTACAGCTGTGGAAAGAAGGCTGTAGTGACCCACTGCTCCTGCTGCAGAAATTACCAATTTCTGTTGTTCTCTGAGAAAATGTCAGGTCCCAATACTGTACCTGGGTCTTCTCCCCAGCATCAGAACTTCCCAGATGCTCACTCAGTGCTTGTCTATTTCTGTGCGTGGCATTTGTGGGATAGAGCCTGCTGCTTCATTTATTAACACAAAATTCAAATTAACAACAGCCAACCTGCATTGACTTGCAGTCTAATGCTGCTCCAGGTCAACTGCCACATTTTCCCTTGGGATCCACCTGAGATACTGCTTTAGTTGGCTCCCTGCTGAGCATGGGAGACCATAGCCATGTAGATTTCTGACAAGGTATTTCATTAAAGGCTTCAAAAGAAGATGAGGTATAAGGGATACAGGACAGATTAACAATTCGGGTGGAAGCATATGGTCATTATTTATGATAGACACAGGCCTCCAGCTGATTCCTTTAAGGATCTGTGCTGATCATGTCTAAGTTAGGTCTGTAAAAGGGAATTAACATTCAGTTGACAGAAGTCTGTATGTGATACAGCATTATATACTGTGAGTCACTGCTGTTAACTTACTTTCCTCTTTTCATTTATCATTAGTGTAAGTGGAACATTTGAATACATCAGGTGTATTTTTACTAGGCAACAATGTTAGCCCTTCTGACTTGTAAATGTCCTTTATCAGTATTAATCTGAACAAAGCCTGGAAAAGCCTCATATTCTCTAATTAGAGAGTTTATGCATCAGAATTCAAATGTAAGTACAGTCCATGTTTTGATGGCCAGTTATTCAGAAATGATACCCAGTCTAACATCTTTCCTGCTGGATAACACTGTGTTACTACACACAAACCTCAGGAGCAAATTGTCCTTCCATTTTGCAGTGCTGCGAGGAGTAGGTTTGAATCCTGGACAAGCTGGCACTAGAAAGTTGGAAGGAATTCAGAGAAATCCATGAATGATGATTAAAGATTTAGATTTCATGAAGACATATTAAAAACTAATTATACAGAATTTGTCTAAATGATGAAATAACAATATGCCAGTGCAGAATTATTCTTACAGGGGAAAGCTGAGAATCACTAATGAAGAAGAGAGGGTCAATTTCTATTCTCAAAAAAAACCCCAACCAAGCCCTGTGTACTAGACCATTGCTTTGCTAGTCTACAGAAATTGCTTGTTAGAGGACAGTATGATTTATAGCAGGTAGTGTCCTTGTCTACATTACTTTGTATAATCAACTTAATGTTACTTAATTTATAGTTGTACTCTCATGCCAATTGCTGTTTCGCACTTCTCCTCTCACAAATTCTGAGTGAAGTTCATGGTAGATTAGCCAGTCAGTGTGCACTGTGATTGCCCACTGCATACTTCAGAAGCATCAAATGACTAGACACTCAATTTAGTAGAGTTTTAAGCAATCAGTTGGAAAGTGGAAGCTGGAGTCCCTCAAACCTTGCCACTCTTGATCTCACACACACAAAAAAAAAAAGAATCACTCTGTGCAGTTGTTAACCACCTTCAGCATAATAGGGGTTGATTTTGATTAGGTGCCTGAGCCCTCAGATAGAAGTATTGAGTTTTTGTGCTGTTTCTTTTAATGGATTAGCCCAAGTACTTAAGATCTTGAATATCTTAGTGTAACTACATACTCAGTAAATAAGAGAATTATGTTTGGTTTTGATAGAAAGAGCCTACAGAGAATAGATGGAAGGTCCTATGTGTTTTGCTTTTACGAACTAAGCTCCCCAGTGACACCCTGTGCTCTGCAAATGAAGTGTATGATGGAGGGGTTCTCCATCTGTATTTCAAGATATACTTGTGGCCTCAGTCAGCACATAAATACTTTTTTCTATCCTACTTAATCAAAACTGAAGTCCTTGATTTTGTTTTAATTTCTAAGAAGTTTTTTGTTTTGTTTTCAGTGTGGATGGGTTGCATTGTAGTGTCTCAGAACCGTGGAAAAACTTGCACAGTTCTGTCTGTGCAAAAGCTCATTCCATTTTCATGCTTATGCATATTCATTTCCCAAGGGATAACTCTTTTTAATATTTATATTACAGTGTTGATTGCAAACCCTACTCAGGATCAGGGACCTGTTTTTTTTTCAGTTTTGTTTGTTTTTTTTTTTCCCCCTCCTCTTTTTTAAGAATGTAGTAAAAGAAAGATGGATGATGAAAATGGATAATTAGCCTAGGTGTCTTTGCTGATGCAAGATTTGGCAAAAAATAAAAAGTCTTAGGTTTGGAAAGGTAGTGTCTTACACTATTGATAACAGCTGCCATTGACAATGAAGACAGCACATCTTTGCATGCAGTAAGAAAGATTTATGAGTTTCCTCTCTGGGCTGTATTACATCCAGGTATCCTCCTCCAGTGGTCATATTAGGAATGTGTATCCTAATTTCTTCTTTTTAAACTTGTTAAATGTGAAGCACATTCTGTTAGAAACTGATAATCAAACAGCATGGGGAAGTGAAAAGTCTAAACATTGAACTTGATAATAGAATAAAAAATTATTTAAAAAGGAAAAATGCAATGAGGAAAGAACACAATAATAAGCTTCCTAGCTGTTTTACAGGCATTCTCAGAAGCATATTAGGAGTAGCCTAACTCCTGCGTATACACACCAAATTCCCTCTTGAGCACTGCGTTAGATGCCCATGAAAACAGGCATGACTGAAAAACAAAAGCCAATGAAGAGCTACAAAGGGAGCATGGAACAATCCAGTTTTTAATAGTTAAGTGAGTTAAAGCATGAAAGAGAGAGCTGAAACTATAATAAGGTGAAAGACATGTATGAAATAGCAAAGAATATTTTAAAATGCTAACAGTGATGAGCGGGCTAAGTGAATAGTTCAAGCAATGAAAGAAATAACCTTTAAAAATCCTACTGTTTAACGTGGTTTGCTGTATTTTTTTAATCTGACCAAGATAATCCACTCAGCAAGTTCTCATCAAATTACAGTTAAAATAATGTCAAAGACCATTTAAATAAAAAGCTTGAGTCATGATGTTTTTGTCACTTTTTGCTATAGAAATGCAGTGAGATGCTTTGAATTTTGGATTTTCTGGCTGTCATGATAGTCACTTATGCCACCATAGCTCTGGAAATGCATTAACTTTTTACTCAAAATGTATAGTGCTTCAGAAAGAGGGTTTGTTGCAAGCTTTGGTAACTATTTTGGCAATATACAGTTATACAAAACCAGCATCCAGTGATTTGAAGTAGCATTGTTCAAGAAAGATGAATCAAAAATCATAAATCACACTTAAAAACTTGCTTCCTTTTGTCCTCTTATAATTTTTCAAAGACAAAGGAGCACCCTCCACCAAGCCAAACAATCCAGTCACACTGACTAAACGCCTGATTAAAACCTTAATATCTAATTCACTTTGTGAGAGAGGGAGAAACTAACAAATAAGCCTGGTTTCTAAGTCTTTAGATCTCCCGATTAGTGTTTAGCTGTCAATGTGAGCTGCATCTTAAATAGACAGGGAGGACTTGATCTATCTAGTGTCTGCTTTGTATGATAAAAGAGATCGTTTGACCTAGCTAGAATGTGTTCCTGAGCCACAGAAGATGAATATTGTTTTAACGGCCTTCAAATTTACAAAAGAAATACAAGTGATGTGAAAATACTATAGTCTTTGCTGTAAGTAAGCTCTCAGTGTCGTTACATTAGCTGGCTTTACTTAAAAAAGAAGAGAATACTGGGAAGCTAAGGTCACAACAACAGTGAGGGAATTTACAAGTCCACCGTCTGATCGTGGACATCATAACTACAGCATTTGAAAATTTAGCTGGCAGTGCAGGCTAATGAAAGGGCTGTTCTTCAGAGACTTAAACCACTAAATAGCAGGAATGCCAAGTGAAAGTTTTGTGTGGTGCCTGTTGTGTCCTCTGGAAAAGTCACTATGTGGAGTTTAGGATAAAATCATTTAGATTTATGTGATGTATTTTAAAAACTTGGAGATTTGCATAACCTTTCCTCTGCCTATCTCTCTGGACAATAATCTCTCTTCTGTGGGAAAATGGGCACAGGGAAGTTCCAGACTTCTCTGCACTGTGTTTCTGCTGCCTTGTTCTTCTAGGGAGTTGCCTTCTTACCCTCCTTTCAGGACTGACAGCAGATTCTTTAAAGAAAGATGTGCAGAGGTGGTGTGCCTCTCAGCCACTTTCAGGCCCCACGGACCTTTAAGTATACCATTCTTGGGTCAGTCTTTCTCATCTTGGCTCAAGTTCATTTGCGAGAGGTATAGTCCTTAAACATAGGGACCCCAATACAAATGGCTTTCATTTGTTCAAGTTGGCATAGGTAGTTACATGTGAGATGTCTTGGTCATTAAAGAACTTCAGTGATAGGATGTGCTTGACAGATGTGAAAATAATGTTTATATCTGTTAGATCTGTTCAACTTATGGTTAATTTAAAATGCTTGCGCTCTCTGAAGAATTTGCTTTTTTATCATGTACCTACTGTATTTTACTTTCACAGTTTCTCCCTTTTTCCACCTCTGCTGTGCTTTGGTGACTTCGTGTTATATTTTCCTGCCCTTTATTTTCCCTGTTTGCTCATTCTGTCTCCTCATATTTAAAGAAGAAAACAATTCCAGCAACTCAGAATGTGACTGCAGGCACCATATTTGAATGTTTAAAATGTGACAGAACTTCTGGGAACTAGCTTATTTTCAGCTCCCTCCCCCATTCATTAATTTATATTAGAAATCTTAATTTGGTAGTCTTTTCTTTTCCCTTTCTTCTTGTTATATCCTGTCCCAACATCTGCCATGGTTTACCATCATGATGGGTCCTTCTCTTCCTCAGGCATGGACTGATGGTCAGTGGTCACCAGGTTCGCTTTCTTCCACTGCAAAAGTTTGGGCTGTTTCTCACTATTGCCTAGCACCTTCATGTGAAAGATAGGAGATAATCTGTGTGATATTTTTATCAATACTGTTGATTAGGCCTGGTCTCAGACCACAAGCTAACAGTGCTGAATGTTGTAGCAGCAGCAAACAATGTGGGATACCTGAAAAATCAGGGTAGTAAGCCATTTTTGGGGGTTACATATCTTCAGCTGTAACGTAGAAATTAAATAGTAGATAGTTCTCTTCAACTGTGACTTTAGATTATAGATGTGGCTGTGGAGAAACTGTCCCTCCAAAACATAGATAATTGGGATAAAATGCTCTCCCCCTCCAAGCCCATTATTCTAACATAAAAAATCTCACTGAGGCAGCGTCGCTGTAATGTCTTTCCTTTTATGAAGTGTGCATTGATTAATCCATAAATGTGTAAGTTAATTTTCTGGGTGCCAGCTGTATATGTCTTCCTAGCTTTACTTCTCTTCTCTTTGAATGACAATTTACACTTTAAGAGATCAAGACATTTTTATTGAATTAAACTCATTTACAACATTACGGTGATGTAACATTCAAATACAAACCTCTGGGCGGAGAGGTGCTCTGCTTTGTTTTGCCAATGTCTGCATTTTTGTGTTCTACAGGGAGTGCTCAGCCAGGCTGCCTGCTTTCCATCTCCTAACAAATAATTTAGTGCTCATATTGCACAAAATATTTTTGACATCTTAGCTACAGTCAATGTCAACCAATATGCATGAAACAAGGGAGGAGAAAAAAAATAACAGGTGGCTCTTCAGACCTCTCAGGTGCTAGAATTGTAGTTGCTTGTATGACCTTTCCACATACTTCAAAGGTCCTGTGCAGGTACATGCTTAAGAACACAAGTATGTGGCCATGTACTCAAGTGATCACAAAACATAGGCAAGAAAGGACTTTGTAGGCCAGAAATGTTTATTTTTCTCTGGCAATAATTTTTTCTTATTAAACCTGGTGACACTGATGAATCTCATTCTCCTAACAGTTCAGTGGGGACTGAGGGAAATTACTTGGGATTATGGCAGAATACATTTTTGCTGTATCCACAAAGTCAGCTGAAGTGAGGTTTTGTTATCTGCAATTTTCAGTCTAATCTGCAGAACAGTATTTGGATAAGTGCAGAACCACACAAAGTCTTGGAAACTGTAAATAAATAACAGAAGAGGAAAGTTAGCTGGTACAGTTTCAATGAACAGATATTGGTCTAATAAATATCACTTAGACAGAACATCCATTGATTTTCTTGTCTAAGACCAAATACATGCCTGAGTTCTATGGGGTTTTTTTATTATTTCTCATGAAAATATATAGTCATATCCTGAATCAAAGTAGATACATACGTGCATAAGAAGAAATTAGGTTATACATACATACCTTGTGCTTTCCCAGTTACTATGGTGAATGTGGATAAAACTAAAATACCAATTCACAGTGAAAAATATTAACCTAGGTAATGTGGTGATAACAACTTTTGGTACAGTGATCCACAAATCTGTGTTCCAAGTTAGAGTCAATTTGGGATTTGTAGGAGAGCCCAGACAGAAGGCAGAAATCGAATCTGAAAATGAGAGAGTTGCAGGTTACTTTGGAATATCCATGATCAAAAGAAAGAGGTGACAAGGCTCAAGACAAGCAGAGCCAAGAGCAGTAATGTCATTCTACCCTATAGATACTGTATAGGGCTTCTAAATGGAAGAAGGACTTGGAGGGAACCACAGCACCAAAAAGTAGACAAAACTAATGTAATCTCCCAAGCTGCTTCCTTCATACAATCAATATAGTCTGAGTCAGATCGAGGCTGAACAGAAATCAACAGGCTTTTCTTCCAGCCTCTAATTTAGCTAGCAAATCACTGTCCTATGCTTGTCATAGCTTTTGCAATTCTCACTTTGTGTGCCTAGACTCTCACTGCATGAACTTACTGAATAACTACCTACCCCATCTGCAGGGCATCAGAAATGAAAATACAGGTTGAAAATTTCAAGGCTACATACGGGGTTTAACCCATCGTGTTCACTGATTTTTTTTTCTTTCTTTTTTTTTAATGGAACGTGAGGATGTACCCTCAAGATAGGTTAAGAACAGGTTACAAGCAAACAAAAATGGCTTTTGCCTTTTCTTTGATGTAAGTTATTCTTGGCTAGTGTTCTTCCCTGGCCTATTATTGTTCTTCATATTTCATTCCTGTTCTTTTGAGTATTGTAAAATACAAAGTGATACACATTTTCACTCTAAAATGTGTGGCAGTGCTAGAAACATGTCATTTACTGTGTACCAGTCACTAACCAGTAGTATTGATTGAATTGGGGGGAATTATCACTTAATTTATAGATGCAAATGCTGTAGTTTGACCTGATGACTATAAAATTCTGAGTCAAGTGTCAGACATATTACTAATGAGATAAAATGCCCCACAGGAAGACTTTGATGATAGTCACAATTTAATATGCTCTTGTAAATGGATTCTTAGACTGTGGAGTAATTAACTTGTCAATGTATAAGCCTTTACGTTTACTGCTTAAAGTATTATCTGGAATTATGAAATAAAATCCTGTTATTGTAGGGCAGGAATTCTGCATATTGGAGGTATTGCCTAGATGGATTCAACATCCTATGTCTTTGAAGTACAACACTGTAAGGCCACAAACAAATTCAACATCTCAAGAGTAACCTTAGATTTAAAAAAAGGAATAGAATGCTAAGGCTAAGATATTTAGTAGCATATAACTTCCTTTCTTCTTATTCTCATTTAAGATGTCTTAACCAATCAGATATGAACAAAACTGTTCAAACTGTTTCAAATAAAACACAGAAACTGTGCTGAATTTTTTCTGTCTTTCAGGGACATCTCCATTAAATAATGATAATTTCTCTGTGTATTAAATATACCTATAATATGCAGTACTTCATTATATACTGAGATTAAAAAAAACCAAACAGTTGTAAATTGAATATACATGTAGTGTATAATGGTCTCTGTAATGTAACATGTATGTTTCCCCCCTTGCACAAGTTTGAGAAACTCAGTTTCTACCTGAAGATGTCTTCATAGTTAAATGAAATGCAATATATTTTTCCATACACAGCTGGATTTCATTCTAGATTTCATTCTGTAAGCAATACTTAATTATGAAAACATGTTCCCCACCCCTCCTCTCCCAAATTGTAAAAATAAATAAAGGATGAGCTTCTGGTGTTTTCTGGTGTTTTCTAGAGAAAGTTAAGCTTCGTTGACATTGAGTAATTTCTTTTACAGCTTACATGCACTTTGAATTTAAAATTTAATCTGTTCAAATCAGCTTGCATTACCAGGGAATTGTGCTTAGCATGTTCCATGAATGATTCAGTAGATCTTAATAGCTACCTTAGTAATTTCTTATGAATCATTGAAAGACATCACATTAGTAAATATTAGTGGTAAGTATGAAGCACATTTTTCATGAAATTGTATTTCTCGAGTATTGTTGATCCCAAAATCTGTTGTGTAGGTGTTATACGAAGAATTGTATGCTGCATCTTAGATTTATTGTGTTTGAAGAAAAGGGTACTTGATTTTTATTTATTTTTTTTTTTAATGCTCTGCAACTTATATGAACAGTGGGCCAGCACAACCACCATGGCACAATCTAGTGTGGTTGCCAGCTCACAGAGAGTGCTATACTCTATGGACCAACCATAAAAGTGATATAAATGTACCTCAGGCTTCCACATAAAGCCTTTCTTATATTGTACTCACTTATCACATATGCTACTTCTGAATTTCTAGGAAGACAAATAGTGTTATTAGCAATTGGAGGAATCAAAATAGCTCATGGAAGCAATGCTTATTAAGGGAGGTTGATGTTTCGTAAACTTTATGTCCCAAGGACTTTGAAGTAGCTCTTAATTTGGCAGTAAGAAAGTGGAGTGCTTTTTCTTAATTATGGTTCCCTTGAACATTTAAATTATGAATGAAGAATGCCATTGTTCCTTGAAAGATGGTAATACTTATTTAAATTCAGTTCCATTAATAAAAAAAAGAAAGCATAAATATATTCACATTTAAAAGCTTCATTAAACTGTATAGTTGCAGTTATCATCTATTACTTGTACTTACAATCTTCCCTTTTTATTTTGAATTTATAAAAATCCTAATACAAGAAACATGTAAAAGTTGTTTTTATTTAAGAAAGGTATATGCTGCTAAGAAAGAATCTGTAGGCCTTAATATCTAGTATTTTGATGTTTTCAGTGAACTGTTTCAAGCGTGGTGATTGTTATTTTAACATTATTATTACTGTAACCGAATACATAAGCCATAAAGCTACAAGAAGAAAGAGTAGATAAGAGTGTCAATGTAACTACTTACTTATTTTTTGCACATTTTTTACTCAGAATAATTGCAATAAATATTAAGTAAATAAACCAGGCACATTTCTCTTTGAAGTGTGTGATGGAGGGACGATAATCCCTAACCCCTCAGCTGAGGAAGGAGCTCAATAGGGATGCTGCTAGGCTCTCGGAATTAAGTGTAGTCAGCAGTGAGCAGGATCAGAAGAGTGCTACAGAGCACATTGAACCTCTCTACTGTACTACATAGCAACAATATATATGAATATATATAGCTATTTTGCAGTCACATAAATATCCATCATTCATAACAATCCTATTTTGCATTTTTATAGTTCTTTTAATGTCATAGCATCCCAGAATGCGATGCAAACAAGGTGTGCAGAAATGGGTACATAAATGATTCCGACACATACACACCTCTGGTATACAACAACCTGCACAAGTATGAAGAGGAAAGAAAATCTGGCAAGCAGTTCTCCTAAACTTCCAAAGAAACAGCAGGGAGAACATGCATATGTGTTGTGAAGTGTGATTCCCTCCTTCTCTCTGTGGAAAGTTGTTCTGTGGGTAGAGACTGCACAGTTTTGTGGTTGTCCTGTTCCACATGACTCTCACTGAAGTTTTGCTTGTATAAAAGTGCTGGTTTTGTCCTTGTGATAATGCCTGTGTTTTGGGGTTTGTTAGTGGGACTACATCCTGGTAATGAGTACTGTGCCTATGCCTTATGGTTTGGAAGATCTTGCTCTAATGCATGACAATGCATTAACTCCTAAGAGTATGCGTAAGCAAGGTGTGTTAGGGTGGGACAAAAAGGTATAATTATGACATTTCCTAAAATTTGTAGTGTTTGGCTTTGCAACTACAATACTTTTTATTAGTTTAGCCTTTGGCATGTCATGTTATGAATAACCTAAAATGAAAAAAATCTTCTTTGAAAATGTTTGGAAGCTGTTAGAAGACACATCTGCGTGTCAGGCATGAACTTTCCTCATGAATGGGAGCTCAATGTAAATTATAAGAATCAAATTTGGCCTTAATTTTGCGATGTAAATAGCAATTTGAGTAAAATGAACCATGTGTCTGTTGACGTTCAAGCAAGTCTGTCCTTTTCTAAAACAGATCCATTGTGCTTAGCTTGAGAACAGGTGCTATATTTCATCCTTATTCAGGAATTTCCTAATTTTTTAGTTTCTATCATAATTCCAGTATTAATAAAAAGAGCATGTTTTTATAGTAAAATTTATCATGTGGCTATACAAATGGGATTATATTTAACTTTTTCTTTGGAAGGCTTATGTTGGACACCAGTGATTTATATAAGCATAATAAAGGTTAATGTAAGCAGCAACAAGATTTATCTCTGACCATAAGGAGTCATCACTTTTTTTAATAACACAATATACACCCATACTGTTGACATACTAATAAGTCAAAGACTTCAGTAAGGATTAGATTGGAAGGGAGAATGTACTGGAGTGCAAAATTTGGTACTTTTGGAGGAAAATATATGAAAGTATACAGGTACCAAATAACGTGTGACTAGATCTTTTGTCTTCTGTTCCTATTTCCTTAGCCATTTCAAGAGTGTTTCTGTATAGAAGAGTACAAATGATGAGTGTTTTGATATGGAGGCTGTAATGACAAAAAAGAGTGTATCATTTGTTTTAGTTGAACAAAACTGATCTCAGTTCAATAATATTTCCTACAGCTTTTTTAAAAAAATAGGTCAATCCTGAAATGAAAATCCCGTTTCAAAACAAAAGGTTGAAACAATTTGTTTAGAAAACTGCTTCTAAAAAGTCCAAAAAGCTATCCCAGGATTTTCATCCAGCCAGAATTCTTTGCCAAATCTGGCTTGAAACTGTGGGTAATTTGGCCATGTCCAGAAAGGGCATTTTTAGTCACTTAGTCTCTGCCAATAAACTGTTTCCAGCTCTGTCATTGTGTCCTGACTGCTAGCAGAACGAAGACCTTTAAGGCCAAGAAAAATGTGTCTTTTCTGTATTCTTCGAGGCCACGTAAAACATGTGAGGCACCACAGCCTGCAAAAATAACTTAATAATGTTGTTTAAGGAACAGTTAGAATTAGTTTTGATTACTGTATATAAACCTAATCAGAAGCAGTGCCAAGTGTGAGCTTATACATACACAAACCTTTTCAGTGTTTCAAATATGCTGAAGTAGGCATGAAAAGCATGAAAGATAAAGGAGAATTTGGGGCATTTTAAGACCACGTTAATTTTCAGAACAGATGCAGGGGCTTTCTGTTTGTTTTTATTGAAGATGTTTCATCTACAATAAAAGAGCTGATTTTGCAAATGACATTTTTGCAGGTAATTAGTCTGTGATATTCCTATAGTTCTTGTTGATATTTTGGAAATATTTTGAAATAATTCAGCATTTCTTGTTTTCAAAGTGCTAAGTGTAGGGTTTTTTTCCTGCATCTATTTCACAGCAATAATTTACATGTATTACATTATCAGCATATAAATTCTGATTCATTTAATTGGGATGATTACAAACAATGTAGAATTGAATGCACCTGCTAATTTTTCTCTCTCACACTCCATTGCATGTGTGCTCATAATTTGCACATTGTTATCATTCATTGTTCATAATATCAGAGGTAATCAGTACCTTAAACTGCTCCTAAATTTTCAGTGCAGACTGCCATGTAGTACGCTATGAGAAGAGGATAACAGTGCTACAGCCTTCATATTGTGGTGATTGAAATGTCATAGTCATAGGAATCGAACAGAAGGGATATGCGTAATGGTTGTTTCTCGCTACCCCAGCCTGTTACCCAAATACTTCGTCACAGCCAGTGTGGCCCCTGCGCTACTCAGAGGCAAGTTGGAGTCATGTCCAGCTGTGTGGGCCAGATACAGCACCTGCACTTGGGGTATTTGTTGGGGTATTTGGACTGTAGGGTGCCAGAGAAGCACGAAGGACATCTAACTGTATAGACCACGTGTCACCAGAGCATTTCTGCGTGTACTTGGTTTTTTTAAATTGAGCAAAATGAGAGTCTTTCTGTCCACTGATGCCTTGAGTCATAATCCCTTGATCTTTGAGCTCCTGATGGCATGAGGAGAGCCCGTGTTGCCCTGAGGAGCAGTGACGTAGGAGTAGCTGCTCCTTGTAGGGTCTGTGGTGCTGAGCCCTTCAGTGCTCAGTTTTGGCAGTGAGTGCCTGAGTCACGTAATGCTGGCAACCAGAATGTGTCTTTAACGTTTTTATCTTGCATTTTTATCATCTAGCTTGTGTTTTGACTAGGCCTATTCTTCCCCTTTTCAGTCAGATAGCTTGAGGCTTACTGTAGCAAGAGCAGCATCACGTGATATTTCAGTTATTTTCTTTCTTTTAGAGATGAGTGTAAGCAGCTATCAGCCTGAGCTGCCATTTGGCAGAAAATGTTACAAAGAGTCTGACTTTGAGAAAGTACATTCTCACATAGTGTGTCTGAGAGTGATGTTACTTAGAGGTAATGAGCTGTGTGCTGCATTTTCAAAGGAATAACTCTCGTTGCAGACATTTACTTAAAAAATGTTACATGTCATTCCTTTCCCAGCTCACAAGAGTTCAGAATAAAGGGGAGGTGTAAGGCTCCTCTTCCCTTCTTGCTGGGATGAACACCAAGCTCTTAGCAACTGAAAATTAATCACTAGCTTGCCAACTGTTTATGAAGTAAGTTAGCAATTGTGCTTCAGTTCTCAGGGGCCAGGTATCCCCACGACACACACCATGATGCCAGTTGGTACAAATTGTCAATATAGTGTGGACTTTCAGAGAGGAGAACACATAGGGAAAGAACTGACCTAAGTACAAAATTATGGGTTTGTCATCTCTACTCAGCACAGAAGCTACAAGATGCTGTTAAGGAATACTAAGCCATTGTTCTCTTTTGATCTCTTTGAACTGATCAGCGAAGAGCTTCTTAGTTTTCATAATTTCTTAAACAATTTTGATTATATTCCTTGACTATTATTTATTCAAAAAACGTTTTTTGCTTGTGACACTAGATGTTTATGAAATGTCAGTTCCCCAGAAGATGCTATGCTACTTTGTTGCTGGGCTAATTATTTACAGTGATATTGAAAATAAGGAGTCTTACTTATTAAAAATAAATGAGATTTATCATTGACTTCTGTTTGCTGAGCAAAGAGATCATATCATTGTATTTTTCACCACGGAAAACACATGCTTTATTCAAACTTGACTTTTATTAGCCTGTAGCAGCTAAGAAACATCAAAAGCTCTGTTCTTGAAACTGGAAAAGTTGTTTCTTTAAAAAGTGTTTTATGTAGGTCTGAAAGAATGTTTAGAAGCAGAAAGAAGGAAAAAAAAATACTCCAGACAATTATTTTTAGGCCTCCTCTTAAAAAACCCTTATGCTTAAGCAAGTCTAACGTATTTTACTCTTTCGTCACCTGTACCCGCAACAGTTTTTCCATTTCATAAATAGATTCAGAGGTGAGCTTCTACAGAGTAGCACATAATTTCTGATTTCAAGTCCTGTTAAGAGTTATGATTCTGATATATAAAAGTAGATCTTTGAAGAGTCTTGATGAACACGGTATTAGAAACCTAAATCGTAATCTGATCTATGCAAATTCATAGAATAAAGAGCAATTTTGCTCTGCTGAAGGACAACAGGCTCAGTAGGGTACTTTAAGCTGGAATAATTGGATTAGTGTAAAAAGAAGGCATAAACTACATTAGCTGAAAAAAGGTAAAAAACCTGTTTTCTTAGTACTGACTAGTTAGATATTTTTTCCTCAGGAATAATTTTATTTAAGAAAATATAGGCCAAGAAACATTGGCAAATCAGGTTTTTTATTACAGAGTCTGATTCTTAGATACACAGCCAGAAGTTCAGGAGTCAAAAGCGCTTTTGGAAGGTTCTAAAATACAGAAAGAGGGGCTTCATCCTGTCTTTCCAGTTGTGAATATGCACAGGTGGTACAGAGAGTCAAGTGGGATTTGAGAATTATGAAGCCTGATCACACAAGGGCATTAAAAACTCAATTAATGTCATGAGTCATGGTTGGACAATTCAGTTACAGACTGTGACCTTCCCCTCTTAATTTCATCAGTTACTTCCACCCACATTAGCAGAGTCTACATCTCCAGCTATTAAAGAATAGTTACGTTTCCATTTTAAATGGAAAAAAATTGTGACAGACATCCAGTTTTGGCACATTCCGTAAGATTGTGTGCCTATTTTTGCAGAGCCAGCTGGAAAAATAGTAAAGATAATCTTTTTACTTATATGCCCTTGAAAGTAAGTAAATTTATAATTTGGATGGAATTTCAGGGTTTTTTTTCTTAACAATCTCTGTGTTTCATTATGCTTTTATAAATGTTACAAAGTCTTGAAAATGAGTATCGGGTTTTATAAAATCATTATAATGTCAAATTTTTTTTTACTTAATTTAATGCTTTAATACCAAGAAGGTATACCATGTATTGTACTGAAAGCAGTTCTATTTTAAGAAAATACAAGAAAAATTATTTCCATTGTTTGAAACAACTTTTAGGTTTGTGTTTCAGCTTTGCATCATAATCACTTCGAAATTCTTACTTCAGTGCATTACAGAATTAAGAATTATATATGAGGACATGTTAATTTTTCTTAAATATTATCAATATTTTTCAGAGGGCCTTTCTGCATTTGTGTAATTTCACTGTATTGCATGTGACACATGCCACCTGCTGGATGTTGTCAGAATTGCCAGTTGTTTAAATAATTTTAAAATAATTGGAAAGTGGTTTCATCCTCCATGTATCTGTTACAGAAATGATACAGCTGATATCCATGCACAGGTTAACATATCAGGGGAAGTAGCCCACAACTGTCAACCAGGCACTTTAGTGGTGTACAATGGTTTTAGCATGAGGTCTGGTTAAGTCTTAAGTTGTGTTTTTGTGTCCTGCATAATTCTAAAAAATTAATTATTGCTCTAAAACAGTTTTGGCCAGTAGTGAAAAGCACCATCAGAAACAACAGCAGTAAGCTATTAAAAAAAAAAAAAAAGGTTGAGAAATGCGGGAGAAACATGCCCATGTTACAGAAAAATCAGAGAAGTGGGGTGAAATCTTTTTGAAGTTAGGTAACTGCAAGCAGTTAAATATTCTGGAAAGAATTCACAGATTTTATGCGTAGCTGGTGGTAAAAAGGGAAGTAGGGTTTGATTTATTGAGTCTAAAAATGAGTTAGAGTGCCTTGTCAAGGCCCTGTAATTTCAGTGTCCTTTAGTCCCTGTCACAATTCAGTCTCCCTTCTACATGTATTAATTTGCCATAACCTTTTCTCAAATAGAAATACACCCAGGCTTGTACACTGCCCTTCACTTCACAGTCCTCCGCTGGCACTGGAAGAGTCTTGCTGCTCTTGTTCCACCCCTCAGTCTCGTGCGTACAAAAAGACCACATGCTGCCTTGTTGGCTTAAAATGACGAACAGGAATGATTTGTTATGTGCAAGAATAACTGGACCTGGTTTTGAAATTAAGCTACTACCTAATTATAACTTGCAGTTTACAAAATTAAAATTCCAGCTTTCCTAGTCCACTGGAGTCCATCAATATTTCACTTAATGTAAATGAGATCTGTTGTTACTTCAGTTTTTAGCTTATTTTCATTTGTTGTTATTAACAGGCTTAATTTTGTCTTTTGTTTGTTTTCCATTATGAGCTGTTCTCTTTAATAAGATTTGAGTTCTAAATAGGATTTTAGATTTTATACATGAATTATATACAAGCTTAGAGATAATTGGAAGATGAGTTCCTTCATGTCTGATGGGTAGTGAGGAGGCAGTCTGGAGGTTATAGCAAAGCTTGCAGCTTGACATGACACAGCAGAAATTTCAGGCAGAAATGCGTGAAAATTATGTCAAATCTCAGAGCTGTCCCCCCAGACATTCTTTCTCCAACTGCTGTTTCTCTTCAAGAGATGCTCTGTGAAGGCTGTCAAAGTCCTCATGGCAGCCAGCAATTACTTCTTTTAAATCTTTTCCAAAATACGTCTTCCCTGGGGAATTTCAGCTTCCAGTTCAGAAAGGCAAAATGCTGGGTTTTTTTCTCAGTTCCCTAGTGGCAGTGTGCTGGCTGATGAGCTGAAGGATTTTTACACCCTATTAACTGCAAAAGAAGGGAAAAAGCCTCTGCCCTTGAGATTTGCAGAAGTGAACTGCGTTTAATTTTTTTTTTTAAATGCAAAATAGGAAGCTAATGAAAGAGCAAGTGCCTTAAAGCCAAGCTATGTGTGTCTCTGTTAGTTTAACCTTTTAAGGCTTCTAGATGTACATTCTGAATGAAGCATGAGATGGAAGGAGAAAGATGAAAAAAAGTATTATAAAGAATAGTAGCTTTAAAATGATTGGTGTGTAATTGGAGCAGAACAAGCAAACTCTATGAAAAAGCTGCACTCGATACTCAGCAGTTCATTTCAGGCCACTCAGAGTTACTGCAGTTGGAGAGATTCTAACATGAGTCTACAAGAAAACCAAGCACTGTTCTGTGAACACGGAATTGAAGTAAATATCATAAGGCAAAACAGTGTTCAGGTCAGGTTATGAAGCTCATCCTAAACCAAATATTCCTGTAAGTTTCTGAAGTACAACTTCAAGCATGTGCACCCTAGGGACAATCTTCCCCACTTGTTCTTTGGGTAGAGGTTTTACACTTTAAGCTAAATAGAAGGAAAAAGATCTTTACTAAACTGAATAGAGAAGTCTGCAGCACATCCCTACTTTCTAACGTGCAATTCATTTACGTGGCAGCTTCTCAAATGTGAGAGTTGGTTTGAGTGTGCATTTTCCTGGAGGTTCTGTTGCATTCTTCACTCAAATGCAAAACAGCATTCATCCCAAAACATTGTTAGCCAAGAGATGCACAACCATGAAATGTAAACAGTTTAAAACACAGAAGTTAGGGGGAGAAACCAGCAACATGTCAGTTCCCAAACCACATAAATAGTCTTCCCATCTCAGGGGGGTGAAACAATCACTCAGAGTTGTATTTTGAAATCCTCTGGAATAAAAAAGCAACTTCAGAAAGAACAAAAACACACCCCAAAACCTGTTCTTAGAGGAGTAGCCAGTAAATATATGTTTATATACAGTCAACTCACTTGCCATTAACACTTTTGATGTACCACATTAAAGCAAGCATATGGAATTAGGTTCACTTTCATGTTATATTTAACTCGTATTTACTTTAATGGGAATGTTTTCCCTCTTACCCTGTCAAAGTTAAAGGAGTCCGTACTTGTCTCCACTTTAACTCTTTCTCCATGTTGCAAACAACAAATACAATGACTGAGAGGTTTTATTCATGCTCCAATATAAAGATTTGCTACACTGTAAGCTTTTTTTATTTAATGGCTTGATGGAAGGGACTGTTGTGATTTTATCTGTGGAAATGGGCACTGAGAGAGAAATTAATGATGAGGCACAGAATTGTACTGCTGGTAGAGCACAAGCATTAATTGCTAAAACTTACTGTTTTGTTTTGCTTCATCTGAATTAGATGTAGCATCAGAGGAATAGATTGTATCTGATGTAGCTGAGATGAAAATGTCAAGGTAATGTCAATTGAGATTTGTTTATGTAATGAGCGTGGTACATGCACAATTACCAGTCACACAAGCTTAGATTGCACTCACGGAAATAGGTCCCTTCACTGTGGATTGACTAGAATACTGGCTTTGGCATGAATAGTAATAAGAGCTTTAAAACAAAGTGAGGGAAAGAACTTACATAGTTTCCTTACCTATATTTAATAAGTAGAAAGGTGACAAGCAGACGGAAGAGCAGTAGGTTTGACAGCAGCAAAGGTAAAGAAAACAAACATGTATGGGGCTTTCCAGGTAAATGATACAGATAATGAAAGGACCACAGTTAACATGGCCTGGAACTGGCTGTGCTCCACAAATGACAGCTCAAAGGTTTGTGCCGAAATGTGAAAAAATGGGAATTACTCTACACTTTGAAACTGCATATTGTTGGTTTAACAGAAATATGGTTAAGTAACTAATACAACTGGCACATACACTGAAGGGCTCAGTATATACTAATCATGTTATAAGACAGCAAAGCGTGTAGATAAAACAATTTTATTTGGATCAATATCACTTATATGAAAGAGTTTCAAATGGGATAATGCCAAGATACAGATTTTAATATGTAGAATGTGGTATCTTTAAAGTTGTTAGAGAGAAAAATACTTCTGAAACCTGGGTCATTATGGAAGATCAGTCCCTAGTTATGAATTTGAGAACAAACGTTGCTAACAAAGGTAGAGCCCAATTTTCTCAGCAATGAGAGCAGCGTTTTTTCACCGCAGTGCCACTGAACCAGCAAGAAGAGATTTTTTACATTTGATTTTGGTAAGTTGTGAAGACATTATGGGAAAACTGTTAGCAGAAAAGATCCTTGGCTATTGTGGTCACACATTGATTTTATTTAAATCAAGCTTAGATTTATAACAGCTTTCATTTTTAAAATAGCAAATTCTGTGGAATTAAGGAAGCTTCCTAGCAAGGTCAGCTAGACTTGAGAGTTGGTGAACTTGGAGCTCTTTTAAGCCAAAAGTGCAAAAGGATTTAGAACTTTTACCCCTAAAAAAGAAGAAGAAAAAAAGCTTTGTGTCTTAACTGGATAATTTAGTAGTTCAAAAGGGATATCTAGATATGCAGAGAACTTAGAATTGAGTAGGCAGTAATGAAAGTCCATTTTAAAAGTCAGGAAGTACTGTGAAAAAGTGAGCTTCCTAAAGTGAAGCTGGGTTAAACATTTTTCAAAACATGAGAAATTGCGGTAGGTTCTTTAGTCATATGAAAAGAGAGAGGAGAAAGATGGGAGATCACTACACCATGACTGTAACATCAAGATTAAAGGTAAAGTCAGGGTGACCTCACAACTAAATGAATACTTTGAGTCAGTTTTCAGTAAGGATATTGATGTTGAACATGGGGCCAAAGGCTAGGT
Source organism: Harpia harpyja (assembly GCF_026419915.1). Lineage (NCBI taxonomy): Eukaryota > Metazoa > Chordata > Aves > Accipitriformes > Accipitridae > Harpia > Harpia harpyja. Next base: position 12,496,702 of record NC_068962.1, on the reverse strand, counting down.
GACTAAATAGCTAGAATGAGTGCATAAAATGGAAATTACAATATTCAAGAGGCAAGGAGGACTGTATTCTCAGTAAACGGACTGGAATTTTTTGGTCATAGGGTGCATGATGGGGAAAAAAGAAGTCTGGCATATATGAAACTACAGGCCAGAGTTTTACTATCAAACTAGGGGTGGTATTAGATGAACAGAGAGTAGCAAGCGCTTTATAAATATTTAAAGAAAAAATGGACCCAAGGAGCTATAAAACTTTATAAAATGCTTTATGATATACTTCAGAAGAAAGAATGTAGAGGTAAATGAATGATGAGATAGAAAGTGACATGGATTTAGCAAAGGTAGGTTATACCTTCTTGGCTTGATGAGATAGTTGTCCCCCTTGCTGAAGGAAATATAGTAGATCACAAAAAGTCAATAATATTCAACAGGGGAAGTATTTATTAAGGTAGAGAAAGGAGGAATTGGTACATGATGAGAAAGATGTGTAAGGAACATGAATGAGGAAATCCCAAACTAGGGTTGGAAACAAGTTGCTTGCAGACTTGCTCTAGGATAGGTTTGGGGGTGGATCTTGTTTAAGACTCTCATTAACAACTGTGGCACAACAAGTTTTTTGCTGGTGGCATTTGCAGATCACAAAGTTGAGATGCATCATCAAAGGAGGATCAAAACATCATGAAAGAGTATCTCTGAGGTCCATGAATTAATATAAATTGGGGAAAAGATACGTCAGCTTGCTTAGTGTCTCTGTATTTATAATATATGGAATGCTTCACCTGAAAATAACAGAAGAGAAGATGATACCTGTTGATTGTAAGATGAATATGAGCTCTAAGTGGGATGAAAAGGCAAATATGATCCTAGAGTTCTTGGACAAAGTATGTTCAATGGAGATAGTGGCATGAAAACTTCCCTATCTGTGGTGTTGGTAAGGTGTCATCCGGAATATTGTTCTCAGTGATATAAACACACTGGAATACAAATAGAGTGTTGCTAGGATGGTCAGGAGAATGGTTGATTTATCTTATGTATTACATGAGAGCTCATCTAGCCAAGTGAATCGGAAGTTGAGAGGGGATATAATTTCTCTTTATGCATGCGTTGTATATGATGGGGAGGAATGAGCATTAGGGAACAAGAAAAGCTGAATGACTGTCACAAGAAAAAAAATCCCCATAAAATGATCCTGAAAAACATCAGGGATGGACATTAGAACCATCAGAGAAGTGAAGTTATGAAACAGCTTTCAAATTCAAGTGCTTGGGGAAAAAATGACTTATTTCAAAATGGAGTATGGCAGAAATCTATGAAAGGGATGAAGTGATTTACTGTGATAGCAGAAGACTGACTATAATGACCTACGTCTAATATACCGTTCTCCTAACAAAAAAGGAAAAAAAGTGTTGATTCTCTTAAATCATTGTTAGATACACTTCCAAACATTTTCTTTATTTGCATTTCTTTCAGTAGGACTCTATTTATACCAACACATGCAGTCTTTTTTTGCTGCTGCTTCTATAAATGAGCTTCTCCTTGAAATATTAAAATGTTGTCAGCTTTTCTGAAGAAGTCTGAAGTTGCTTTCTGTTTCTGTAATCCTGCATGTGTCCATAATCCTGTCTGTTTCTGGAAGTTCCATTTCTGTTGTTTGAGTGTTTATAACCTCAGTTGTTATAACTCAACGTCGTGGTTTAACCCCAGCCAGGAGCTAAGCACCATGCAGCAGCTCACTCACGTCCCCCCCACCCAGTGGGATGGGGGAGAGAATTGGGGAAAAAAAGTAAAACTCATGGGTTGAGATAAAAACAGTTTAATAGGACAGAAAGGAAGAAAATAATAATGGTAACAATAATAAAATGACAACCATAATAATAAAAAAATTGGAATGTACAAAACAAGTGATGCACAATGCAATTGCTCACGACTCACTGGCTGATGCCCAGTTAGTTTCCGAGCAGCGATCCGGCCCCTCCAGGCCCACTCCCCCCAGTTTATATACTGGGCATGAAGTCACATGGTATGGAATATCCCTTTGGCCAGACACAGCCAGCTGTCCTGGCTGTGTCCCCTCCCAACTCCTTGTGCCCCTCCAGCCTTCTTGCTGGCTGGGCATGAGAAGCTGAAAAATCCTTGACTTAGTATGAACACTACTGAGCAATAACTGAAAACATCATGTGTTATCAACTTTATTCTCTTACTAAATCCAAAACATAACACTGTACCAGCTACTAGAAAGAAAATTAACTCTATCCCAGCCGAAACCAGGACCCTCAAGAACTGGGTTATCGTAAACTCTGACACCAAAGTAGGATGTAAACATGAAGAAGAGAATGGAGTTATTTCATGTTGCCCTAGGAGAAAGCTGATAATAATAGGATAAAACTAAGCAAAGCAAGAGAGGTGAATACCAGGAATCTGAGAAATCCCCATCAAAGAGCTGTGTAAAACTGCCGGAAAAATCCCTAACATAAAATGCAGAGATGGAAGATTTAGACCTGTGGAAATGAAAAATAACACCACCTGATTTTTCAGTCTGATCTTGATTTTCTTTATCCGTACTGTCCTCTTCCTTTCTCTTATCAATGCATTGCTATGGTATTACAGTGTATATTTCCACATGGTGAGTGTTCATAACAATGTAAGCACTAAGATGACTAAACACAACTGACTCATAACAAAACATGGCAGGAAGGGGGGAATCACAACGTAAGGTCATCAGTTAAGCTACAAGCAGGCTTACTGTTTCGACCACCCTGTTGCTGCTGATACATATTTGAGGCATTAGGCCAAGCTATAAATGAAACATATTTTCCCTTAAAATCTTAGAGTAAATGGGCCCAATAAAATGTCATTGGTTGGTCGTTTTGCCCCTAAACCTTCATTACTTGTTTTTCTGAGCAGTTACTACTGCATTCCAGTGCTACTGTATGCCACTATACATTGTTCCTGTATATACACTGTCCCATCCTTCCAGTCTGCTTTATTTCCTTTCCTGGCCTAATTCAGAAGGAATGGATGAACCTAAGCTTAGTGGATTTTTGTTTTGTATTGATGTGGATTCTTCTGGCAGCTATTTCCATCTTATTTGAAATATGTTGGCTTTATTCTTATTTGGATTTTCTGTCTTGGCATGAATATTAGACTATTATGCTGGTTAGTTGATTTCCAAATCAAATGGCTTATGAAATAACCAAAGTAAAGTATTATAAAGTTGAACTACTTGGTACTGCACAATGAAATTTGGAATGAGCATAATTACTATTTCTGGAGACTCCTTTGTTTTGGGGGTAATTGGTTTTTTCACTGTAATTATTATAAAACCAAGTAAAATAATTGGAATGCTGGACATTTTTAACTAAGCATTGGATACCAAAAAGAAACTTGTATGGCAGCAACCTCAGCTTCCTGGGGTTATTCTGTTTTGGAGCATAAGCTCTGGTATCCAGATTTCCCTGGTGTTCCCAATGAGACTGTTTCTGAAGATCCTAGAAGTAGTCAGTGTTCTTCCCACCTAAGCATGTTATTAATATCTGAATATTACTGCTTCTTAACAATTTAAGCAGCAAGCTGAGGACAGCCAGCACTAACAGTTCAGTTCCATCTTAGCACTCATCCAAATCCCAGCAGGAGAAACTATAGAGTAGACAAGAAAGAGCCTGAATGAAGCCCTGCAGACAGGACACTTGGAGGAGTGTTAATCGTCTGATGGAAGTCTCATGTAAAATGCACGCAGTTTCCAGGGAGCTGGGTCTGTCTTCTCACAGTCGAGTGTCCTAATTGCAGGGTCAGGTTTTATTTTATCTGCTCTTCAGCTGATCACACAGTTTTTGACAGCACACAAGCACAGGTGGGCTGGAAGAACAGAGAGTACTGTCAGCTAGTGCATCTGCTGGTGGCCTGGTAGCTTAGGACAGTCCTCTGCATTGCAGGAGATCTAATTTTATTGCTATGCAAACTAAGTACATCTAAAGCCTAGACCCTTCTACTTCAGGGATGAGTTCTTCAGCGACAGTCTTGACCTTATCTGTTTTGGAGGAGTCTTTCTGAGCAACTGGAGTGCAACATGTGTGCTTGTCTGGGTGAACCTTGACAGGAAAGAAGCAAAGGCTCGAGGGAGGCACTTGTCCTCCCGGGACAGATACCCTTGAGGACGAGCAGGCATACGCAGGGAAGTATGGTTGCAGGATGGAGAGTTTCCACTCCAGTAAGCAGTCCCTGGAAACAGGAGGTTGCTGTAGGGCTAGGGCTAGGTAGGTTTTAGGTCCCTAAACTGTGAGGTAGGCCTTAGATTCCACTTCTTGTGCCTACAACTGGCCTAAAATTTTGCTCTGATTCTCGGATTCCTTTTTTTTATTATTTCCACCACCACCCCTTCCCCCCAGGATTAGGAAATAATGTTGTACTTCACTCTCATGGCTAGTGAACAGAGATGTCCTGCCACTAAAATTCCCTTTGACCATTTTCCAGCTGCTTGTGAGCAAAAGTCAGAGACTGGCCTGTAGTGTAGTTTAAATTTAAAAAAAATGCATATATGATTTTTTTCTTTCCATGTCCACAAACTATTAACTAATGCAACACAGCATTTTATGCCTTAAGTCTTTGGAGGCAGAGAAACTATTAGTATCTTTAATGTTAAGTAAATCCTGTGCAGAATGCATCCAGGCTGGCCAACATCTAGCAAACTGAGGTCTGTATTCCTAAGGGTATCTGGATTTGACACAAAATGAAATTTCCCTTATTAAAAAAAAGAAGAAACCCTATGAATAGCTATTATTACACCATTTTGTACAACTTTAAAAACTCCATTTTCCCTTAAAAATGCCATATTTTAATATACTAAGCTATTTTACAGTATCATAAGAATTTCTTAAAGAGCACTACGGGATTAGTGCCAGTAAAAGGTAACAATAAAAGTTAAAATGTGACAATTATGATACAATTCTTTTGTATGTTTGCATTTTACCTCTGTGCTGTTTTTTAAAAAGTGCTGGTTTCATAAAAACATGCTTCTTTTTAACGCCCAGTGCTGCAGGTGGTTGTGAGTTCATTGACATTTATGTTTTTATCAGATATTTTTCTCCTTCATGTTGCTTATGTTTCTCTGCGGGAATGGCAAAAAAAGTCTGGCAGAAAATGAAAAGAAATGTGCCCTAAAATCTCTGAGTGTGGTATTCGTTTAGATGTCTCAGAATAACATAATCTGTTGGCTTGAAATATGGCATAGAATCAGATGTACTCTTCTCTTCTTGGACAGAGCTTGTGTGATTTTCTTGTAACCTGTTGACTGATACTTTTGTTGCTGTCCTGTGGGTTAGGACGCTCTAGGATGAATACAGAATGGCTGCATGTCTCATGACTTGTCACTTGCTTGAAACTCTCTGTATTTACTGTGTATGAGTGTTAGTAAGAAAGGGTGTAAATTCAAGACAGCAATTATCATTTTAGTAATAATCAAAAGCAATAGAAACAATTAGGCATCACAAAAAAATAATTAGCAACTTGAATTAATTTTTACCACAGTCATCTACAATGAGGCAGGAAAAGAGCAAAAAGATATTAAAGCAGAGGTGCAGCCATGCTATAGTATTTCCCTTGGTGTAAATAATCAAGGCATAATGAATTTTAAAAAAAGAAGCATAGCAAAGATTTATGTTAATGTTAACATGTCACAACAGCAAGCATGAAGGAAAATGGCATAAGCTAAAAAAAAAACAAAACAAAACCCAAACCACCAAAAACCCGCCCAGCCAACACATGTTATGCCAAGGTGTGTATGAATGTATCAACACATTATAGGTCTTGAAAAAACCCTACTTCTCTGTTTAGGTTAGTTAAAACTTATGAACAGATTAACAAATATGACCTGTTGTCATGGAAGCATCACAGCCCTTGATCAAGAACTGAATAACTGAATATTATGAGCCATGACTTTTTTCCTTAATAAAAGGAAAAAGAATAGGATTATTACAGTGCAGCAAAAATAGGAATATTTTAATAAGTGAAATAAAATTTGCTATTGCCAGGAATTTTTTTTTTTTGTAATGTACAAATTATTGATGAGCTTCAAGATGACATCATTTTTCCATTAGCTTTTGTTAATATACCTCAGGGTATATCATTAACTAAGCTCAGAACATATGGTCTGAGTATCCCGTATTTGCTGACATGGTTATATTCATTTCAAGTATTTTTGTTAACAGCCATGTGCCAATTCTGCTGAGAATGAAGAAGTGAATTATGATAAAGTTCAGTCGTTGTTCCTGGATGCCTCAGCTTGTTTACATGCTGACAATGTACAGTTATGCCAAACAACTTGTGTTTTACAGGGCCTATTTCAACCCCTGTAAAGCAAAATATCAGTAAGAAAACAGTACAAAGTTTAGGACAAGAGAATAAAGTTAATACGTATTTACAAGACATAAGTGCAACAAATATTTATAGTGTTTTATAGTATAGCTTTAGAATGCTGGTTTTAAATTCTTTACATTTTAACACTTTGACACTTTTTAGTGGTGGTACAAACCTCTGCATAATATATTTATCTTACTTTTCTTTCTTGCCTCTTCAAGGCCGTTTAGAAGTAATGCAGATTTCCCCTGAGTTTCATGGACTTGCTGTTGGAAGCCACTGCTTAGAAAACTAAGCCAAATTGTTTAGAAAGGAAAAGATGTCTGCCAGGAACTAAAGTCATTCTCTGTACTATAAACAATGGTAATATTAGTATTTATGTAATTACAAAAGGAAGAGAAGGTTTTAGTCCCCGTTTACATAATCAAATCAAAATATTGAAGCTTATAAGAGTGATTTTAAAGTGACCTGCATTATTATGGCCAGATCAAGTCTCAAACACTGAATAATTTAGCGCTTGCAAAAGTGAGACAACATGTTAAAAAAAAATATAAGTATTCTCTTAGGCAATAAATTCAGAGACAGATAAGGCACAAGGTGTATGCCTGTTGCGTTCCACAACTGACTGCAGGTCCTAGTTATGGGTTAACTACAGATTAACAAATTAGCAAGTATGGGAAAACCTGATTGAAAACAAATAAATATCACATCACAAAAAAAATTTTGTTCATACTGTTTGAAAAGTGTGATAAGTTGTTTATTTGTGCAAGGATTTCAAAGCACGGTAGTGAACAACCTAGAGTCAAGTGGGATGAAGTCTTTGTGGTATGAACTCTGCATACAAGTCTCGTGCTGAGAAATGGTTGACTGAGAAACATGGTGAGAAACTCATATGATTTTTGTGCTGAGTTTACTGATGGTGAGATTAACAAAATAATAGGTCTTTTTAAATGGTCATAAAATCTATGGAGAAGATACTACTTTTACATTCTGTAGTTCCTGAGAATTTCAGTGATGCCACTACAGTTTGGGAAGAGTCGGAGGGTAAATTGCTTGGAAGTAAGATCTGGTTTCCTGCTGATATACTTTCCATTGCTCTTAGATACAAACCAGATGGGGTCTCCATAAGGAAATTATTTTGCAACCAATTCTTAACCTCACCTATATGAACACTATTGTGTTTTAGCTAATTACTCATGTTAGTACAATTGATATGTGACTGGGTTATAGAGAACTAGAAACCTCTAATTAATGGAATTTATGTGAGGAGATGCAGGAATCTGATATGACAGTCTGTAACAAACTTTTTGCTGATTATACAAAATAGATAAATATCTTTGATATACTTCATATTAATGATGTATTACATTAGGTTTTGATTAGGCTTAATGAGATTTACTTTATGTCTGAAACAGTGCTCAAATTACATCAAAAATTACAGAAATGGAATAAAATGAAAATACTCTCCTTCCATTTGGTTGAAATGGCCTCAATTTATATTATTATGCAGCCCATCGAGTTCTTTGAAGAACATCCAAGCTGTTTCCACACTTATTTTTATAGGGATATGGTTTAAATAAAAGAACTATCAGAACTGTTCTTGTATTCAGCCACATACATTGTCATTACTGGCAGAATATCATCCTATTCCTTTGAAATTCGAAATGTTTGTCAGATATCGCAGGTTTCAGCCACTTTTCATTCTGAGTTCTAATTAACATGCTATGTTTAATGAGCTGCCCTGAAGTTTTTGCCTCATTTTTATACCGAATATTTCCAGTACCTGCTTTAGGTTTCAAAGCCATCATATAGGGGTTTTGCTAAATCCTTCTGATTTTTCTGCATCAGCCCTCATTTTTTGCTATTTTTGTTTGGTATTACAGTGACACATGAAGCTCCAGCCGATCAATGCCCCTCATGCTAGACACAATGTAGTCCAATGGGGAGAAAATTGTAGCCCAGTCTTGTCTCTAGAATCAGAATCAAAAAGAAAAAAAAAATGCACAAAAAATCCCAACAAAACCCAACAGACAAGCAGTAGGTGAACATTAATGCCTGGAGTCCCATGGCAGCCTAACCTCAAAATCAGCAAGAGGCTCTGTTCTCCTGTGTTGCAGATTGGATCCAGCTCACTGGGGTACGTTTTTGGAGAGGCCCTGCAGGCGTTAGCAGGGGCAAGCTCTGAGCAGGGTGCTCATGGTTCTGATACCCCAACTTCTTTGCCAATCCCATTGTCTTTTCATTTCCCACAATTAAATTCCTCCCCTGACTCTCAATTGGGGTGTCTGTGCTGATACTGTAACAGGACATAAAAGCAATCGCAGGTCCCTGGCTGACACTTTTTTATCAGAGGAGAGAGGTTGTTTGTGCTGGGTTGCCCGACAGATGCACACCCAAGGTGTGATGGTGAAAGGACTGTGATACCTTAGAACTGGGTCTTGGACACATCAGGCCTGAGAAAGTCTGGTGGGTCATGGGCCAAGAAACAGTCCTTTTGAGGACACTTCCAGGCAGCAATTTTAAGGTTGCTTTAATATATGGATCAAGCTGGAAGAGTCATTTAAATTCTCTTCTCACCTCAGTTACGCAGTGCTCTTTATAACTTGTACACCCTTGATATTTGTGTGCGAGTTTGTTGAAGAGAAATTACTTGAAAGACCTTTTCCATTCAAATTAATTCAGATTTTGGTTTATTTCTTCAAAACGCAGCTTAACGCACTTTCAGTAAAAGTAGTTATTTTGAATATACCCTTGATACAGTTATATTGCACTTTAACTGAAAAGCTGGTATAAAACTATATTTCTCATAGTAAAATAAAACGTTTTCAGTAACAATCACATTCTCCTTAGAATTCTGCCTTAAATTAAACCATATTTTTAGCCTTGAAAGCTTTTGTAGAGAAAATGTTTTCATCAGCTTTCCCTGCACACAGAAATTTCTGAAGAACAGTGTGGTTTACTCCGAAAGGAACATCTGTATCCATATGGAGTATGGCAACCTGTAAGTCTATGCTGGCAATGATTTAGCCAGCGTGCCGGGGAAGATTGCAGATGTGCCAAGTTGTTAACAGGAATATGTTGATCCAAATTGCCTGCTAAAGGGCAACAGCCACTATTTCAGTCCACAGCCAGCAAGAGACTGAACAGTAGCTGCGGCCTCTTAGTTAATTATAGACCAATTACTTTGTCTTTGGATATGGAAGGATGAATTTCAACCACAATGTACTCCTTGGATGTTAACAAAATGCCAGCCTCTTCTTTTATTTGTATACAGCATTCAGTTAAAATTCACTTCTTACGCTAGAATCACTAAATATTCTTTTTTAAAATTCATGGGCTCGTAGATTTTGTTGCTGTTATGACATGTACTAACTTAACTTCTATAAAGACTAGAATGAAGTCTGGGAAATTCACTGGGTGGATACAGCAAATCTACTCATAGAAAAGAGGGAACTACTTCCAATGTGGAACTATTGGATTTTTGCTGCTAAAAAGTGAATCCTGGTCTATTAAACACAACAAAACTTATTCAGAAATCCTTTACTCTCATGGGTATTACCCGAGTCCAAAAGATTATTTGCTGTAATAACATTGGCTGTGTGTGTCTATCCTATCTTAAGATATGACTACAGTAGTTTTTTACATTGTCCAATAATTATCTGCAACTTTGCTGTCTTAAGAGTTTTCTTTTATGGTAGATATGATGAAGCACACATTGATGTGATCAATAACCAAATAAAAATGGGATCAATAACCACTACAGCTTGCATCATTTACACATCTTTTAATTCCATTTAAATATAAAGTAACATTTTATACTGTGAGGGTGGTCAAACACTGGAGCAGGTTGCCCAGAGAGGTTTTGGAGTCACCATCCTTGGAGATATTCAAAACCTGACTGAGCAACCTTCTCTAGGTGACACCACTTTGGGCAGGGGTTTGGACTAGATGATGTCCAGAGGTCCCTTCCTACCTCAATTGTTTGGTGATTCTGTGAAATTTTAGAACTACTCTAGGCCATTGTCTCTTTCATTTCCCTTCATTCACCAATATGATTCTTCATTATGAAAGCTCTACAAAGTTTGATAACCAGCAGGATAAAATCCATGCATTTCTTAGCTCAGTAATTTCATGCACTATCTCCTCCTCATGGCTATCTCAGCACATTTAGTCAGTTCAATTTAATTTTTGAATAGCTTAATCTATTACCTAATGCTAAAACATAGCACCTTTCTGTTCCCTGTTTTCTACTTGTCTGTCTAGATATTCATCCCAAGGTGGATCTTCACATAAATGTTTGGGAGAATGGAACAATTTTTAAATGCTGTTTATAGATACTGAATTATTAGTCTTTCAGTATACCAGTATGGTCAAATGTGAAGTCCTTTGGGAATTAAGAAATACTCAGATGTCCTTCACCTGTGATTTTTTTTTAATGAGGTATTTCACTTGTCTTTTTTGTTACCATTAATCTGAAAGATGCATTCATATTTTAGTTAAACTGAAAGTCAAGGCCTTAATTTCTAAGTTTTGTTGATGTGAATGATAATTTTTTTTGTAAATAGCAAGATTTCTGCTTTTAAACAGGTGATGTTGATGTTCTTCCCTTGCAGCTACTGCTACTAGACAGACACGGATAAATGAATGTGTGAAAGTAGCATAACATCTTTACGTTCCTACTTAGAATATAATAGCTGGTTCTACATGTTTCCTGCTGATGACAGCGTATCTTCTCTTTTGAACTTTTAACAAGTAGAACAGGGAAAAGAGGAAAAAGTGACAGATACCAAAGGCAGAATATTCTTCATTAGAGCAGTAAGGAAGGCAGCAGTACATGTTTTCAAGCCACCAGACATCCAGGTACTCAGGGAACACTGAAGTACTATTGAGGTAGAATTTAGCCAAATTGTGCTTAATTTGAATTAAATTTTGCCTGCCGATTTTCTGTCTCAAGCGGTTTTTGAAAGTTTCAGCCAAGACAGCTCCTGTGTTTGGAAAAAACATGGAAAAACCATGTTCTTTTGTACTGTTGAAATAATTTTGGTGATGTTTCATTTTAAGTAATTTAAAATATAGTAGCCCTGTAACCTCTGTGTCAAACACATGCCATTTTTGTCCTTGTGAAAACCTGTCCAGGTCTGAGAGATTAATAAGCCTTTGAACATTGTCATCCATCAGGCAGGTTCAGTAAAGATTTCTGTGGCCTGTTTTTCTTTGCTGGTACATGCTGTTCTCTGAAAGACTTGCATGTGTCCAGGCTGCACATGAACTCTTTGCCAGAGTGACTGTATTTTTCTGTCTAGGTGGGTAAAGCAGGATTTTCCTGTAATTTCATTGGTTTGTGGTGCCAGGAAGGATAAAGTACTATCCAACACTGGGCAACCCATCATTCTTGAATTCTCAGCAATGATCCCACTCCTCCCTCTGCTAAAGGAGGAATTTGCTTTAGGTAGAAGGCTGGATGGGGGATAAGATGAGAGAGCAGACTTGGGTTGGGAACACAAAGAGACTGCGACTGGAAGATTAGACAATGGGAAGAAACAAACTGTGCCAGGAAATTATGAGGGGGAGGTTTGGAAATCAGCAGATGAGATTGGTAAAGTATGGACTGGTTATGAGCAGGAAGGAAGGAGCTGTGAGCCAGCCACTGGTGACAGATGTGGAGACCAGACAAGCCTAGAGGAAGGGAAGCAGAGATGGGCTACACAAACAGACAGAATTAATGAAGCTAGCTATACTTGAAATACACCTTTAAAGAAATAATGTGTTTCTTTCTTCCTCCCTAGTTCTCTCTACATTGCATACATACATCCCCAAAGTAAATTATAGGTACCAAGGATGCCTTTTTCTTCCTTTGCATTGCACATGTATGTTTATAGTGTTGTTTTCAGAATTGCAGCATGCTTTTGTTGCCATTGTTTGCCTAATAGATAGCAATTTTAGGTTTGAAATATATTGGGTTTGGATATGGGGAGAAATTATTAAAAATTAAGCAAAAAAGAAAATAACACTAAGTCCCTTGCACCGCTTACAGCTTTTCCAGGTCTCTATATATTCTTGCCTCTAGAGAAAACTCTGGTAATATTTCTGCAAGATGAGATTTGTATGTTTGCTGTGATTTTTATGGATACTTACTTTCCTGATGCATCTTTGAAATGTCATTACTTTGCAGAGGCAACCACTGCCCTTTTAAATAGTTCTATTAAAATGTATTTTTCGTCCCCTGCAGCTTTCTCAAATCCCAGCAATAACAAATTAAGCCCACTTAGTGAATGATTGACTTGGTAGGCCTACCATTCAAAATAACAGATTTTTTTTTCTATTTTTCTTTCTGTTTTTAGCAACACAAGTAAATACCTGTCTTGTTTATTTCTTGGTTTTCTCTTTATTCCAGAGGAGTAAATTTTAAATAAAATGGAAATAGGTAATATCATCAAAGAGGTTGCCTTAGTACTTGTTTTATGTAAAGGATACTTTTTATTTCTAGTAATTATGGCAATAGCAATCAGAGTCAGAATCTGATTTAATTGAAAAAGGGAGCTTTAGCAACAGCTTTATTCATGGTTCTGCATCATTAATATGTAGGATTACTTGTAATTACTTCTATTACTTCCCTTTCTACTCCACAAACAATAGTTATACTGAGAATATTTGTAGGGAAGCCATCCTTCTCTAAAGTCAGGGAATTTTAAGAGCTGACAAAGGTCACCAAGATATTCTAATCTCATAGACGATCTGTTATTTCCTTTTTATTTGAGGGGGATACCAATACAAATATGGAAAACCAAAAGGAATTCAATTAGATTCCTACCATATGAAAATCAATATAATTGAAGACAAAACCAATATTTTTTAATAACTGTTGACATTAATAGAAGCATAGAATGATTTTTTCCAGAAAAGCTGTACTCAATTTCCTTTTCCTTATGGAAAAAAAAAATTTAAAAAATTGTTTTTCAAATGGTTGATGATGCCCAGTTATGAACAGAAAGCATAGAAAATTTTAACACCCTTAAAATCAGACTATTAACCAAAGTAGTCAGATTTATTCTGATATTTTTCATATAAACTTCAGTTTAGTAAGTTATTTAATTCTGTAGCTTTAAACAAATGAACAATGTAATTTCATTGCTTAAGCATCTAACTAGCACCTTCTCTGGGACAAGTATCAATATGTGCATATTTGTACATATGTGTAAGTACTGATCTGAATACAAAGTTCAGTGCTTTTCTTGACTGGTACAGTAACTGTGGAAAGTAAAATAAATTCAGCATGAAATTTCAACAGTCTCACTTAAAATATTTTTGGAAGAAATATTATGGCACCAAACAGCATACATTTTATTTACATGCAAGTAAAACTTACACAACCCATCAAGCAAAATTTATTTTTTCTGCACAATGATTGGTAAGCACTTAGTATACTTGAGTACCTATTAATTTTGGATAGATATTAGGGAAAGGAGTTCCAGCAAAATGCGTAAGAATTATAAGTCTTCAGGTTTTCTCTTTTTCCCCTTTTTTCTTTGCAACACTGAATTTAGATTTAAGGTTTGAGCAGAAGTAGTGGCTAATTACGGTCATAGTTTGAAGATGATTATGAAGCTAGTCATTCACCTGCTAAAACCATCATTTCTTTCATCTTTGTTGCAACAGCTTTTTGATGTCTATTACAGACTTTTAAATGATTTTTTAAAATGTTACAAATCACTTCATATCCCCTTGCACATAAGAAAGATTTAGCAGTGTTGCTTGGCTGCAGAGAAATTCAAATTTCTCTTTTTAGTTCATGCTTATATTTACTTAAAACTAAGGTGTTAATGCCAATATTTTGAAAGGAAAAATATTGGCTTAGCTGAAGCCTGCCTCTGCTTATGCATGTGCATGAGACAAATCTGACTCCATCTGGTAAACGTCAAGGCTGTCATGGAGTAGTGACAATTCAAGCAGCCATGCTCCCTCTCCCTGCAATTCTAATAGCATGTCTGTGTGTCCTTGTATTTTTAAGCATCTCCCTCAAGGCTGACATGACAAGAATGTTGTTTCCACCTTATCCACCTCCATAAAAATATATTGTTGGTTTGTGGGTTTTTTTAAACAACATTTCTGTCATGGAAAGGATATAAACACTTTAAAATCAGCTGCATCTGTTAACTCTTACTGCACTGCCTAGATCCCAGTGGGAGGAGCTGATGAAAAACAGAGAGAAAATTGGCAATGAGTTTACAAGCCAAATGTGATGAAGGATATATATGTATATTATATTACACGAGATGACTTGGGCATGGCAGGCTGCCCATTATACTGTTGTTCTTCCTCCCTTCTCCCACCTCTGTTTTAATGATCAGTGGAGGCTTGAGAGTGAACTTTTGAATTCTGTCATCTGTGAAATAGGCTGTCTGAAGACCAAAGTGCCTTCTCCCTGTACAGCTTGAAACCCAAGAGTATCTACACAAAGATAGAAAAATATTGCTGGAGAATGCAGAAAGTCACTACTTGATTTGGTAGTCTGCATAGGAGTGGTAAGAAAGAATGACTTCTTCCTCACGTCTTTTTACTATAGACGTTTATTCGTTGACTGTGAACCCACCTGTGTATTCTGAATGAGCTTTCTGCAAGAAGGTGCACAGGCCTTTTGATGGTAACAGCCATTTTGATGACAGCCTGCTGCTACAGTTGCTGGAGCACATGTCTGCGTAGGCACGTTTTTCCTTTCTGTATGATAACTCAGAAAAACATTTCAATACAATATCCTGTAAGGGGGTATTCAGTGACTGATGCTGAATGTCTTATGTCTGCTTTGCTCTCACAGGACTTCTCTGTTTGAATATTACACTCATTGCTAAAAGTAGCTGTCTTATCACATGTGCTTTCGAGGGCAAGATTGAGAGATCTGTAACTCCAAGACCCCGTCATTGTTGTTTATATATAGGATGTTTACTTTTGCTCCATTAACTGAAACCTGGAATAGCTCTGTGTGGTGATAAACTGGCCCAGCCTCTAGTGCAGCGAGTTAAAGGTGAGTCCATAGACCAGCGTGGAGAATGAGAGAGTGATATGTAGCAGCTATGTGCAATATTCTCTCCTTATCGAGACTGTTAGCATAGAAGAAATGGAATATTTTCACCAAAAGTACGTTTTTCTACCACTAGCAAAACCTATTTCTTTCTGTCAACATTATTGACAGAATAACCTTGTGACATTTAGCTGTATAATCTCTACACTTGTTGAAATTGTAAAATATTATGTAAAATAAATCCTGAAATTTCACTTCAGAGAGAAATGCAATGGTGTGATATGTAGACTGGAGCTGACCCCCACCAGGTCTTGCTGGTGCTGGCAGAAAGGTTAAAAATATAAGGGTGCATGGCAACACAGATGACACTTCTTCCTAGTCTCTTGCCCTTGTTAGGAGCAATCTTTATCCTTAGTTTACACTTCTGCAATACATGAGCAAGTATGCAAGCAGAGAATCCTCAGAAGAGTATTTAAGCTATCTGCGAACAAAATTCAGTAGAGAAGAGGGCAAAATGGGAGATTCCTTCTGTCTGATAACCTGTTCTGGCATTAAGTACTGATTTTCTTGTCCCAGAATCTAAAAGCAAATCCCCCAGAGTAGTCAGCAGCCCTGAGGAAGACAACTGAGGTTAAGGTTGTACTACTTTGCCTAACTAGGATTTTTAAACCATCTAACTATCAGACAGGTAGGCCTCTTCCTTCTGCTAGTGCTTTCCTGCTTTGTAGCTATAATTCAATGTTCACGGGGCCCGGGACATGAACAGAGTGACTGTAGTCCAGAAATGAATATAAAATTATTTCTTTGAACTGAAGCAGATCCTAGAAGAGAAAGCAGGAGAGTTCCCACAAGTATTTGGACACATATTATGTGATCTCTATGTGAGTTACCTAACATAAACAGTGTTATATGCCTTTTGTCTTAGATGTGCTCTGGATTTGCCCCTAGAACAGAGCCATCTGATAGTGGAGAAAGAGAGCTTGTCCCTTGGATATTGGCTGGACTAATAACTGTCTGCATTTTTTTTAAGAATATGTTGGAGATTACGCTATTTTCTACATATCCCCAGGCAAAAGACGAAGTTAGCTATCTCAAAGGGCACTGGGCTTGGATGCTTAATTACCCTTCAGGAGCTCAGTTTTTTATATACCTGGTGTAAAACCTTGAGCCATTTTTACAATAAATATTAACTTTAGAGCTCTACTGGAGAGTTACTGAGCGGTCTCCACTACGTGCTGCAGATTTGAGCCAGTCCTGCACTGACTTTTTTCTCAGCAGTAAATGGATACCTTTGGGCACAAATATTTGCAAAATGGGTTATCATAATCACAGCCATTTGATGGGTTGTTGAAGCTTGAACAGATGTCCGACCTCCATTTTTCATAGGTATAAGCTGCCCATTTAAAACTAAATGAAGTCAGTGCACATGATCAGGCTGATACTTGACTGTGACAGTAAGAGCTATGGTGTGCTCGTACTGTCAGGTCTGCATCTGTCCTAGTTCAGGCTGGGCCTGAACAGGCTGTCTTGAAGAAACTTCCCTTTAACTATCCTGACCCTCAAAGATGTGATACTTCCATTCTTTTTGTGTTTACTAAAAAGAAATTTGACTAAATACTTTATAGGCTAGTGCTTATAAGTAAGATGCCATCTTAATGCTTGGCATGATCCGTAAATATAACCTAATAGGAGCAAATCTTATACTGAGAATGAATTAATACAGATGACAATGTTAATTTTATATCCCCGAAAATGATTTACAGCTTATAATAAAAATGGACATCATGGAATATCATCTTCAAAATATTTTTAGTAGGCTATATTTTGTCAACTTAATTTGTTTACTAACATCTCCTGATTGGGGAGGTGGTTGTAGGTTGATTTAACTGGGAGGTTTTCATACTCAGGTTTCTTCTTCTGTAGTGTGTGAACTGGTGGTGGCTCTGCAACCCGACAGGGAATGCTTCTGCTGTACCAAATGATATAAGAAGAGAGGTAACAAAGTGGGTGGACACAGCAGAGTGGGGCCCTGGGGATCTGGGCCCCAGTGGGTGGCATGTCTCTAGAGGGACATTGCAGCACCCACCCAATTCCTCATGTGGTGTGTGTAGCTGCTCGGCAGATCAAAGGTGCCCCAGACCAGCAGGGCAGCCCACAAACCAGACTGGGGCCATGATACCAACGTGGCACTTACTGTTGGATTTAGGGAATGAAAAGGAAATGATGCGCTTTTTTGTCTCTCTATTTCTTTCTCCCCTCCCCAAGTTTTGGAAATGCAAGAGTTCATGTCAAGGCTTTTTTAAAAATCTTTTGGCCTTTTTTTCCTCCTAAGCTATTCCAAACTATCGAGGAGTTGTAACTTATTTTTGCTGTCCTGCTTTGTTGCTACAGCAGTGAGAGAGAACTTTGATATAGGAATGCTCACTGCACTGTACAAAAATGTTATGAATCATTGCATTTATTTCTGCTTCCTAGAGTACAAAGATCTTACTCAGCCTATTTCATACCAAAATATACTATTACTCACGTGTTCAGCTGAGACCTACAGTGTCACCTAATATGAATCACAGTTCCCATACTAAAAGATGACAGATCTTCTGTCAAGCAGGTTTTAAAGGGGTTTGTAAAGTATCTGTATTTCATTTGGTAGCTATGTGTGTTATTTAATTGCTTTTTTTTTTTTCACTCAACAGTAAAATACGTTTAGTAAGTGTTACTTCTGTGTGTGATGGTGAATGGGAAGACATGATTTGTCTGTGTCTCAAAAAACATGGTGATGAAATGACTTTAGCTATATATCTGCTATTTACAGATAAATCCTACCTGCCTTTGTTTAAACCTTTGCAGAATCACCCTGACTTCTCAGCATTTTGGTGAAATATAGCACCAGCATGTCACTAGATGAGCAGGAGTTTATTTAAGAGAGTGCTAACTTAAATATACAGGAATATTTTCCACAGCACTTTGTACTTCAGCTCTAAATTTAGCCCAGTGAGAAGAATCTTCCAAATCAGTAGACTCTTGTAGGTAGCCTTGAGTTTACTGGGGTAGGGGAGAGCATAGAAATTGAAAATAAGGATCAGACATCATATAATTCTTGCATTCTTTGAAACAGAAATGTCAGCTAAGTCTTTAAAGTGTTTGTTCTCCCATCAGAATACATCCCATCAGAATACATCCAGCATACACTTTAAAGTATTGTTCAACCTCTTGCAATGACAAAATTCCAAATAACCTGCTTAGGTTTTCTTTTTTCCTGTGCAGGGAAGGAAGGCTTGGGAGTCATGTCCTGAAAGGAAAAGTGACATTACTGGACATATAGGGGCCTGACTCAGGAGGAATTAGTTGCGGAAGTAATATTTATTACCCTCTTCCATTTCAAATAGACATAATATCCTCCTGTCCCTAAGGCATTACTGGGCTCATAGCAGAGCTGTGAAAAACTGTTGTGTTTTTGCCCACGAGCCATCGCAATTCATCGCCGCCTTTCACTTATGGTTCATCTGCTGCACCTACCTGTGAACGAGGGTAGCAGAGATGTAGGTGCTCATTTGTTTCTGCCAGTTCTCCCACAGGTGTGATAACCTCTAGCAAAGGGATGAGGAAGATAATAGTAAGATAATGGGCATTCTGTATTTGGGAATACATAAAAATATATTACTACAAGATCTACTAGGGCTTTCAGAGTGTAAAGACTGTCAGAGATGTGAGGCAGGATGTGTTGGTGCTTGACTGTTTCATTTCTCCTGAGCCAGTTTATGGTACTGACTTTCTTCTTCTTAATATTGAATTTGGTGCGATTACACTCCTTCCAGACAAATGAGTAATAGTGTTTATAAATGGCACCTTATGTGCAAAACAAACCAGGAAGAAAATCTTCCAAAAGAAAAATAAGAAAAGTGAAAGCAGACATAGATTTTTAAAATTCCCTGGGAGAAGTAATTTCCTTTAAAATTGTTCTTACCTTCCTAAGAAGAAACACAGTAAATAACATACTTAGAGCTTATTAGGAATTTTCCTTTTTTCTTTCTTTCTCTCACTTTCTCTCTTTTTCTTTTTTCTTTCTCTTTCTTTCTTCCTTTCTTCTTTGTTCTTTCCTCTTCTTCTCCCTTCTTCCTTCCTCCCTTTCTCCCTTCCTTCTTCTCTTCCCTCCCTCGTTCACTCACTCACTTTTAATACACATTCTAATCATTCAATGTAAAATGCATATTGCAGCTCAAGGCCAGCCATTTTCCTACTATTCAAAAGCAGTCAGCTATTCCATGACATCAACTATTTTAAATGATCCTTCTGCTTGATTATTTGGTTGGTTATTTGGGGGTAATATTGGAAATATTAGACTTCTTTCAGAATATAAATCATATACTGCCAGACAGATGGAAGTTTGCCTTGTCCAAAAATATAAAATATATGACTCATTTTTATCTTTGGTTTTCCACTGTAAAGAATGAGTGTCAGCTTCCTGTGTAATTTTGATTTGTTTATCCAGCAGTTTTGTTTGTCCATGCAGTTTTCTCTTTGCCAGTTGTGGTCTATATTTGGTTTCCATAAAAGGTATGTTTTCTTTGAGACTATCTTTTTTTTTACCACTGCCAAAACCACAAGTGATACACCATTACTTGGACTTTTGTTCTTAATTTAAACTTGGCATAGTGTCTCCCTCTGGTGTAAAATATGAAACAAAATCCATTCTGACATAAAAGCTAGGAAGTAACTCCTTCATTTGAGATTGAGTGTGGGTTCTCTTGTATTGTATGGAGTGAGCTTTTCTACTTTCCTTGTATTAGGAAGGAGGAAGATAAGGGATGAGGCTAGAAAATTTACCCGATGGTTGAACATTTACTGGAGTCAGTCCATCTTATGGAGTATACTGGGAAGTCTATGATCAGGAATATAAAAGTTAAAAGTTGGGGAAGCAGCAGTTTATTTTTAAGAGGGTGTTCCATCAGAGAGCTATGCTAACCCTTTCTTACTGTTTTTCTTACTCTGAATGACTTTGGTGTCTTTGAGCAAACTGGAAATATGTGAAAGTGGAAAACAATCAGTTCCAGTTGCTAAAACATAATCACATGTGCGTCTGCCCAGTAGCAATGGTAATAACAAGTTCTGATGTAAAATACTTGTTAGAATAAGTTGACAGCAGTTGAGGAGGTTTCTTTTCCTTTCTCCCCTTTTCCTTTGTTCTTTCTTCCTTCCTTCCTTCACTTCCTCCTTTTCTTTTCTTCCTCCTTTTCTTTACTTCCTTCCTTCTAAGAACAAACTTGAGATGCCAGATCAGTGTGAAGCACAACAGATTTGGAAGAGTGGATCACAGGGAACTGATAGACATGGAAGCACAAAATATCCCTGTGTTTCACCTTGTATTGTAAATATATGTATTTTTATTTATTTATTTAACGTGGAGAGAAAGGAAATTACAATGTAATGTTTTATATTATGCAGTCTTAGGCAATGACATCCAAAGGAGTCTGTGAAGAAAATACACAAAATTTCTGTGGATGAAGCTGTGAGCTTACTTACCTCCCCCGGACCATGGGGACCTCTTATCTGGTCATGGTTGTGCAGTCTGTTTGCAGTGGGTGTCACCGCAATCTCAGATGGCATCTGCTAAAGTTCCTCTGACAAGAGGCTGAGAAAGCAGCATCCTTTGGCTTTTCACAGCCCTTCACCACTACTGAAGCGAGTTCACTGACCGTTCATTTCGCTGTAGAGTATCACAAGTGAGTCCTTAATCACTTACTTTTCTCTTTCTTCCCTTTATTTAATCATTTTTGTCCTGAGGGAAGTAGCAGCAAGTTATAGGCAGCACAAGGCTGTTGTTTTACCTTGTATTGTCTTAGCCACACAGAGGTAAGTTGCTGTGTTTGAGCTCTTTAGTGGCATCTGTATCTCAGGGTGGATGAGAGGAGTTGGATGTGGAGAACAGAGGAGGCTTGAGTTCTGCAGTCTGTGCTGCTTTGTCACAGAGCCTCTTCCCCATCCTTTCCATGCCTGGTTCTGAACTGGAAAATGATCCTATTTCTGCCTTCAGATGGGGAAAAGCACAGAGAGCATACCTTTCTATTTGTTAGCGCAGCTCAATTCAGATGGTAATGAATAGTGTCAGCTTCTGATTTAAGGCAGATGGTTCTATATTTTGTAAATAAAAAAGGTATTTCAATCAAACAATTTGAACAACTAACCTAAACTCCCCTAACAGGTAGATCAAGTACTCTGCTATTTGGCCTTGACGTGTAAACGTGGGTCTCCAGGTGTCTCTGTATGCTTGCTGTTGTGAAGTTTGATGATGAAAGTCATTCCAACTGGCACTTTGAACTAGTGTTTTTCTGAAATTTTCAAAGCAAAACACACAAGAGATCCTGGTACTAGCTGTACCGGATTTAATATCTGGACCTGAATATAACAACACCAGGATTGGATCTGTTGGAAAAGCAAAACTTCATTTTGTAGTGTACCGATTTTTTCCTATTTTTATAAAAATTTTCAGTCAGCTATAGTCTGCGCTACAAATAAAGGAAAGAGGTCTCCCATTTAAGTAAGAACGCAGCTAAATAGTGCTTTTGACATGCAGGATATGATTTTTCCAGTGTTTGAATTGGGGTGATAAAGAATACAGGCATACAGCTCAAAATCCTGATTTCTGTGCACTGCAACTGAGAGGAGCATGCCTGAAAAGCCTGAGGACAGAGACCCAGAAGGCAGCACTCTGTTAATTATAACTCTGGCTGTGGAAGTCTCACATTTGGTATCAGTAATTTCTGTTACTTTGGGGTTTTCAACTGTAAGAGTGGTGGTCTATTGCCTGTGTCATAAAATACTGAAATAGCTAATTTTTGTAATGATACCCAGCAGTAAAAGGGTACTAATACAAAATGTTCTTCTTTTAATGTTAAGATAGAGTGTGACATATATGAAATAGTAATTTAGATTTTTTTCCAGCAAAAAGGCCCACAAATGCTCTACCACTTTGATTTCTTCAGGATTAACATATTCATTGCAAAAATCACATATAAACCATGTTTCTGTAGCATAATTTATTAAAGCGTTTCCTTTTTTGACATATCCGTTTCTGTAAGGTTTCCATATATGACCTAGATAGGTGATTTATGATAGCCTCATTATACCACTAGGCATTTCCATCATCACTTACAAGAATAAGAAAATTGAATTTTGCTTAACAAGGATCAATTAAAAAAATAAAGAGGATAAGACTTTAAGCACAAGTCAGATGATACTAAATTCAAGTGAACTCCCCAACATATTAGACGTCTGCTTTGTTGCTTTCAGGTTCCTTGATTTTTTTCTCTTAATCCCATCCAAGATGTTCTTCAGCTATATAAAATGAACTTTTGTTTTTATGCTGTTCTCAGGGCTTAGTTGAGAAACAGGAGTTCAGCTGTGATGGCCTTGGCCATAGAGTCTTTTTTCACTGAGACACATTCCTTTCTCCTTGCCTGCATCACTGGGCTCTTGTCCAAAACCAACTAGATTGTGTTTATATTGTGTCCTCCTTTGCTTTAGCCTTCGTTAGGATCCTGTCATGCTCAGCCCTCACACTATGTCACATTCATTATGGTGACTCCTTTATTCCCCTTTCCCCAGACTTTGTCGTGAGAACTGTGTCACATTACTTTGTGCTGAGCACATTTAACATTTTTTTGTTAGAAAAAGGACAGACAAATGGTTCCAGGGACACCACGAGATCAAAATGTCTTCATCAGCCAAAATTCTTAATACTCTCGGTAATTTTAGTCCCAGTTTGATTTTCTAAGAATGCTCAAGTTCTGTCAATCAGATCTAAATCATCAAATGCTGGACTGTCTTCTGAGACTTCTTTCTGATTGCTCCATGCCATTTTCCACTCTTTTGTGTTTGACGTTGCAATCCCTTGGTTCAATGTTCTTCAAATTAAGCCATTTGTTTCTTACTCTCAGCAAGAAGTATATGGTCGCTAATGCAAAGGCCTTTTACTGGCCCTACAAATTAGTAAATACAAATCTACTGGCAATTCCGTCTTTAGATGCCCTTGAAAACATTCTTAGACACTTTATCCCCACAATGAAAGATAATTTCTGAAAGAATTATGCAAAATTTTCTAATCAGTTTGTCAAGATATGGAATTTGTCCCAATGTGTCTTGCTGCAAAAAATGAAGTTAGTCTTATTTTCATAAAAAATTGACTCTTTCTTGGACAATTCACTTCTGAATGAATATTACAGCTCAGTTTTTTAGTACTGTGAAAATTAAATGTTTTCTATATGCAAAACTGGAGAAAACAAAACTGCCAAAAGTTATTGGAAGAAACGCAAATAATTTGCACAGCCTTATCGTTTAATAAGGGAATAATTATGTGCAGGGGATTGAATTAAGAGTTTGATCCTTTCCTTCCCTTTCTGATCCCCTTCCTTCTCTTCCATTCCCTTCCATCAAATAAAAACTACTGAAATATGTTAAAATCTAAGTCTCCCTAGAGTATTGGGTCACATTTTGCCATGAAACCATGAAAGCCAATGGTATGCTGAAGAGATATGAGGATCTCCCTGAGGCCCCATGTTACAATTTTGTATCCAGTGTTTATCAGAGTGATTTATTTGTCTGTTATGCAGTTCTCCATCTCTAGATGCTGCATGTATCCTTTCCACAGCTGACATGTCTCTTGGCTCATAAAATTTTCTTTAAATGAAAAATATTGCAGATCTGGCCACACTAAATAGCAGGAAAAGAATTTCGCAGTGGAGGTTATCCATAAACAAGTTATCCACCACGTCTTCCATCAAGTAACACAAACTAAGCAGTGCATTATCCTATCTGCATATTCTGTGTGTTTTGTCAGCAGCATATAAACACAGCCAAATGCAACTTAATGAACTATCTCTTTTTTATTTTTAGTTAGGAAAGAAAAATATTTCCTCCAGTCTTTTGCCAATGATAAATCACAAAACATGGGAGAATTTTTTTCCTTTTTTTTTTTTTTTTTTTTTGGTGTAGGGGAAAAAGAGCATCTAATGCTGTAATTTCAGTGACACATCATGGCAAGTGTATTTACTAGAGGCTTTTATAATATATGTATC
Organism: Harpia harpyja; assembly: GCF_026419915.1. Taxonomy (NCBI): domain Eukaryota; kingdom Metazoa; phylum Chordata; class Aves; order Accipitriformes; family Accipitridae; genus Harpia; species Harpia harpyja. Next base: position 12,472,267 of record NC_068962.1, on the reverse strand, counting down.
TCTACACATGTATATATATTTTTTAAAAAGCTTGAGATACTTTTTAAGTCCCAACATTTGTATCAGGCTATAAGCTTTTAAGTATGAAGCAAACTGAGTTCACCTGAAGGTTTTTGCAACTAGAGGCAAGATTTTTAAAAGCACAAACAGCAGGTAGGTACATACAATTGTGTAAAATCCCCTTGTGGAAGTTGTCCACAGTGTACTCTGCCTAGATGATCGAGCCACTTCAAGTCAGTTGTGGGGGTGTGTCTGTGCAAACCCAACTGCATGATTTAGGCAAACGTGATTAATCCAAACTCAATCTGTGTATAAACACCCAGGAAATTTGAATGGAGGGTTCACATGAATTTTTAAAATGAGAATTAGACAAAGTAGTATAACATTTAGTGAAAAGCCTGATCTGGTAGACAGTACTATTCCTGGTCCTTTACTATGACCCCTATGTCACTGTGTTAGTGTCACTAACAAACTGAATGAAATCTCATGTTCTCCTGGGCACAATTCTACCTCTTCCATTTGTGTGACTTCTGCTTCCCATTCCAGCTGTACGTGATGATACAACCATCTATTAAAGCAGGCTTTTAGCACTTCTAAACTGACATCCTCGTGGGGGTTTGCAAGATAGAAATTAGAGAGAGAGACAATGAAGAGGGTAAAGCTTGAAGAAGCTATTTTGGAAAAGAGAGCCTCAAGTCCCTGAAAATTTATCCTGGGCACCAACTTACACAAGCTGCTATAATATATTCTGTTGGGGAGCACCTGCCTGTAAGGAGCTTACCTTATTAAATACAGACTTCTATTAAATATTGCGTGTAGATATTTTCTTGATAATTGCATGGAAGGCACAAAGCTGAACCATCCTTCCTCTCTTCCCACTGGAATCTCTATTAGACCTACTGACAGCCATAGCAAGCGTTCACAAGGTGAAGCATCAGTCACAGAGCCAGGAAGGCTCAGACTCAGGGTAGGAAATAACAGGAATTTCCTATCTCCTAGACTTATGCTTTAGCCATGGGATTATAGCTATCTGTAGAGGCTGGTTTGTAATAAGTGTTACTTGATTTAAACTTAAGTAATATTCAGGAGTTTACATAACTCCCTTTTGCACATAAACACTGCTCAGAGCCCTCTGCATCCATCCATACACATATACACACGTTTTCATTATTTTCATGTGCATGGAGTAACACAATTTTCCAGGAAATTCCCAGCTGAGAAATTACTTCAGGCTGCAGATCATTCTTCTGATCTTTCTTCTTCTCATGAGTTTTAAACCTGCAGGAGATGCATTCTGATACAGCTGAGGGCACAGAAGTAATTATAGGTTTTCTTTGCTTTGGACACACTTATTTCTCTGGGGGTTGCTTTCCTAAACGTGCAGTGTAAGAACTGCCTAAATAAACCAGGTGTCAGAAATTGATTCGCACAGTCATTTTTATAGTGAACTGAGCAGCTGAGCCTTCTAGACTCCTGAACTCTGCTAAAGCCATAAGGACTCTCCTGTGTAAAATTAGTGTATAAGGCATTTAGCATTTTGAAGTCTTTTTTTTTCATTAAGTTAGGCCCAAGCATTGCAGGGTAAGTTCATGTGTGTTAGGAAAATTGTTGTTTCGACTTGCTGTGATGATGTAGATGAATAAAACATTTATTTTTCATTTTTACCTACACAGTTTGTTGACAGTCATTAATTAGATGTTTAGGTGGAGTTTTTTCATTAATGAGCAATTGCTGAAGTTCTACTTTAAATCTGTATCAGTTTTTGGCATCATAGTTATGAAAAAAAATTTAAAACATCTCTGGGCCATGCCAGAAAACACTCTGTCATTCTTATCCCATGAGGTAGCTGCTGTCTCATCAAAACCCAGTATATCGCATTTTACACATAAATGGGTATATTTTATTAAACAAGGACTAAGATGACCCTCATGCATTTTGAACAATGCTATACTTACATACGTACAAAGACTTATCCTGCTTCTTTTGAGAGCAGTGGGACCATCACTTGGACTTGGAAAAGTAATTTAGGGTCCTTTTGACTCTTCCATGGATATTATTTCCATTATTACCCATAAAAGAAAGAACCTTGATATAAAATACTCCTTCACTGAGGTGATGTCTCAGGTTGAAATAAATAGCTAGAAAATGCTAAAAAGCAGACAAAACAATTTTCACTTGTTTTATAGTTTGAATGGGAGTTTTAGAGAAGAGGACTTTCTTGCCAAAAACAGACTGCTGGGAACAGAGCTAATAGGGTGAGTGGGTGGGCAGGACGGGAACTGTTTTTTGGGATACATTTCTTAATTTCCAGTCTGCTCCTCTGAAAGAAGGCTCTGATCCTTCAATTCCATCCTGTTTTTCCCACTACAGGGTAGCAATGATCACCCTGAAACATTTAACATCAAACTGCTGGGTGATACTTGCTGCTTTTCAAGAGGATTAACTTAGCAGCACCCAATTAAGGCACACTTAAAAGCATTTTCATTTCTTGGTTATTAAAATAGACATGGGAGTCCTACACTTGCCAGCAAGAGTTGCCAAAAACTTCCCAGTGTTGTTACTGTTGGTTCAGTTCCCTTGGTAGAAACAGCACTGGACCCCAGTGTAGGTCTGGTGTGGTACCACGTTGATGCAGCCTGTGCTGGCTGCATGCTTATAACATCTGTTGATGAAAAGGTATTGAAACTCCAAGGAGTGAAAGTGTGTGTGCATCAAAGCAGTTCAAACCATTTTACTGTTGCTTTAGGAACAGTGGTGTTATTGGCAATTTTATTTTTCTGAAGTGTATTGCTTCTTAAGCAGGATGCATGTTATATTAAGTAATAGACTTTAAAATTACCTTATGAAATAGTTTAATGTAAATATAACCATGGGTAATAGATTCTTCTCTCCATGTTGAACAGTGCTGGTATTAAACTTTCTTAGAGGTACTGTAAGAACTATAGAAGGATGCTGACTTTCTGAACTCTTACTTTCTACTAAAAGCTCCAATAAGTCCACAATGCTTCTCCTTATTAAAAAAGTCATTGTATAGTGCATCCAGCAAGCTTTAGCCCTAGAAGTAGGACATCAAATATTACTCTATTATTAGAAACTTTTCTATTATTTAAGAAGCAGGAGTAGCACATTCTTGTTGTAAATTATGCATGGGAATTAAAAAATTCCTAGGTGTCTGGGGGTACAAATCCAATTAAAAGCCCAAGCTGTTGAGGTGGTTTGAGCATCTCATCTTAAATGAAATACAGAAAACAGCGATGATCTTGTGGTAAAGATCATGAAATAAGCCTCAGGGCTTTGAAATTTCTGGCTCTGCCGTAAGGCATCATGTTTGATTTCAGAGAAGCAGTTCTCTCTGTGCCCAGGCTCCTCACCTCTACAGTGGGAATAGCCCTGCAGAGACAGGCAATGATGATAAATCAATTGGGTTTTAAAAACAGTTCCTGTGCTGAATGCAATATAAAAAAATTATTAGAAGTCCTACCAAAAAAATACAGCACAATGATATCTCATTATCTCTCTTTTTAAAATCAGTCTTGACATAATGCTGCTGTATGTTGCCTTTAATTTGTTGGGGTTTTTTTAAATCCTTGGCACATACAGAATGCTTGATTGCCAAGAACAATCAATTTATAGAGAAGTGAATGGCTTCCAGAACTGTGAATATTGAATGATGTCTTAAGCATTTTCTGTAAAAACATATTGGTGCTTATGTTTGAATGGGTGAATTCTGACTGCTGTGATCATTCCTTCAAATAGTTATTTAGTAATGTAAAACTCCTCTTCCTTAGTTCTTTCACTCTCTAAAGACCAAATCCAGTTCTCATTAGTGGAACAGTTACTGCAACTATTTTCAGCAGCTTTAGTGGAGGTCAGTGAGGACCCTAAATTAAAAAAAATTGTTAAATTGCAAATGCAAAATCCCAGATTGTACTTAAGTGTTTGCTAAAAATCAATAAAATGTCTGAAAATTTCAGCAATCCCTAGAGGCAAAATCCTCACAATTGTCTGGGCCTTCTGCTTCCCTCTTTCTGTGGCAGTTAAGCACCTGAATGTTTTTGAGAATTAGGGTTTAATCGATATATCAAAAGCCCCAATTTTCAAATCAAGTCTAGATTTTCAAGGTGTCTTATCATGCAAATAGGAGTTCATGGAGTTTTTCTTTGAAAGTCAGTACACAGGCACTTTTGAAAATACCCTTAAGCACTTACCAGCATATTGGGCAATAAATGACTTCAAAAACTAGACACAAGTGACTTCAAAACTAGGATTAAACCCAGATGTTCAGAATTACTGACTTGACTCACTCCTGTTTATGTCAGTGGGAGTTAGATGCTTAAGTAGCTTCACAGGTTTGGTCATTAGGACGTAAGAGTGCTTTACACTTCTGAGTCTGGATCAGTGTCCCTGTATGCAGCCATCTAATTATCCATCCCTAAAGATGGATACATGCTTCATCTTGTGTGTATTCAATGGATACCTATGGGTTTAATTTTTAAACTGCCTTTAAATTGCAAGCTTCCAGTACTTTTCGTGGGAATTAGATGCCAAAATACATTTGAAACCTTTATCTAATTGTTATTCTGTTTCAAGCTGCATTGCAGCATGTCTCAGAGATAAATGAGCTATGCAGGTAACTAAGTGATGTAGTTAAGGTATTGGGAGTGGACAAGCTGTGGCAACACCAAGTTCTACACAAGTTACTTTGCTTTGCCAGATATGTTAACCCACAGAAAAAGCCATACTGCCCTGGATCACTTAAAGCTGCTGCAGTCTCTTGTGAAAGAAAGATTGCAGTACTTTCAAACGCTTTCTTTGTTTCTTGTATTTGCTTATGCACCACAGTGATGAATGTGACATAAGTATCAAAGTATTAGACATGTAGTAGAATGACTCCAATTTTACACCATTGTAAATGGAAATATAATTATTTGTCAGTCCTGGAGTAGCTAAAGGATAGGCTGAGTCAATATTCTGGCTAAAAGGAAAGGAAGTGGGCATACAGCATCTGTAACTGCATCCCTGAGGGTACATTAGCAAGCTAAAATGGTCAGGATTCCTCCTGAAAAGCTAAAAATGTGAAGAGGAAACTATTACTATGCCATTAAGGGAAAATACTAGGTGTTCTGTACAAAGATCCTTCTATTTCAGGAACCAAAAAGCCCCCCAACACCACAGGAAGGACCTAAAATAAAAAGTAATACTAAAAAATAAGGAATTGATATTGGTCCAGAACTTCTTACTAAGGAAAAAATTGATATAAAAAAATTGATATAAACCATGAAATCCTGCTTTTCTTAAGACAATATAAATCTGTTAGAGGGTCCTGATTCTGCATATATTTATGCATGAGCTTAACTTAATGCAAGGGAAGAGTCCCTTTGGGTTTAATGGATTTACAAGTGGGTTTTAGGCTGCTAGAGCATACACGCTTGAACTATGGGGTAGAAGAAATTCCTGTTCTTGGAAAAGAGCTAATGAAAGCAATATCAAGAAATACACTAGAGAATCACTGGGGATATGTATGTGAGTGAGTGTACAAAGACTTGTAGGATAAGGACGTGGAAAAGTAAATGATGTGGCTCTCCAGTATCTCTATGTAAACTCAGTTTTTATATGAAGGTTTTTGTTTTGCTTGGCCCTTCACAGATTCTTGCTTTGTTTTTGATAGGTTTTTGAGTGTATTTATTTTGGTTTTAGGGGTAGTAGTTGAAAGTGGGGAAAAATGTAATTGTCTTTTCTTTTTTGCTTAACTTTTTAAGTACACAAAATAAAACCCATAATTATTCAGTTGGCTAATTGCGTATTTTTTCTGGCTCATTGTTATCAGTGGACAATAATTTGTTGTCATAGATGGTCTGTTGGGAAAGAGATTTAGTCTAGTGCAGTGGTGATAGAACAGATGGGAAACTCTGAATTACTGAATTATTTCAGTTTCTTGACTGGCTTAAAGCTTCCATGCTTATTTCCCCACTCTGTGGAATGGCAAATAATACTTTGTGGGTATAAATTGGTGAGAAGTTGTCCTTCAGTAGAGCCAGGTTTTACTCCTGAGGTTTATCTCAGTGGATTTGTGGCAATAAACTTAATATGCTTAAAAAGTCTTTTTAAATAGAAAGTGTCATATAGTTTTCATACATTAATTAGAGTATCTGTTGTTCAGAGAGCTTTATACTTCGAATATTTTATGTGACAGTGTCTAATTGTCACAGATGAGGGATTTTCATTCTGTGGTTTCTTGAGGTGGCCTCCAATATACTACACAGTGGTTGAAGGAGTACTTCCAGGTGGTCCGTACAGAGGCCTTCCCTGCTAGCAAAGTAGGAATGCTTGAATCTCTTGTGGCTCCATTCATAATGGTTTAAATTCCAAAACCATTTTAGGAAATTACATTTTTAAGTATGAATATTTCCTTGCTCCCAGTTCAAATTCTTCAGTATTAGGACTATTGCAATAAAGTTTACTGTACTCACGCTTTTTTGGAAAGGTCAGGACAGGACAAGCATAGAAGTGGTGGGTCTGTAAACGATGATGAGTGCTAAAGTAAAATCCCATAACCAGGGAAGGAAAAGTAAACAAACATTATGGATACGAGAAAGAAAGATGGGTCATAACCAAGAAGTATCACCCCACATTGATACAGGCCTATTGCACCTAGCTCCCTTCACACCATTCTAATATTCTTTTTGATGCAATCAAGCATGCAATTTTCCAAAGAAAAATGTGTGGCAGGATTGGGCGGCTGCAGGATAGGGGGCTGTAGGATAACTCTTTCTTAAAAAATGTTCTGCAATATGACCACAGTTGAAAAGCAGCATTACAGGTTATATTTGGCTAGACATTGAGTACAACTTAAATAAGGAGGAAAAAAAAAATTAATCTGAGTTAAAAATATGGGGAAAGGACAGCGTCTTGGCTAGATCCCAGGTGATTAGTGGTCTCAGGTGATCCTATAATGCAAGTGCATGAGAACTATGGATCTACTCCATCCTTTGAAAACCAGCAAGGGATTCTTTATCTTGCTTCACTAGTTTTTTGGGTCTAAGCACAGGAGGGCTAACCAAAGGGTTTCTGGGTTTCTGTGTCTCTTATTTCAGGTTTTGAGGGCTTAAGTGGGACCTAAGTAGAGACTACAACTTCCACTGATCTTCTGTGCTAGAGTGAATTTCACCCTAAATGCCTGTTTTGGAATGAACAGCTTTTATTTCCTTAAGTAAAAACAAAATTGCTTCTGATTTGTTGAGACCCAATAAAAGCATCCAAATCCATTCAGTTCTGTTTGTTTTGGGTTCTGAAGAAAGCCTTCCTCCCAGTTGGGTTCATACTGCAATTTATTTTATGAGGACTTTTTACATTAGGGAGAAGAAAGGGGATGTGGAAGGGGGAGATAACTATGTTAATTCGGAAGCAGCTCTTTTTAGAAAAGAGTTGAGAGTTCCTTTTTCTGTAATTAGCACGGTTTTTAAACTGCTGACAGGGCTGTGTTGCTGCTTATTATGAATAAAAGCTGGACATGGGCAAAGTTGGGTTGAAATCTTGCCAGGAAGGTTTTGAAAGCAGAACTGCATTTTATGTTCAAATGTTATATTTTTATCTTAATTTTCTCTCCCTTTTGACTACTATTATGAGATTAAAGTTAGATGGATAAAGTCATTTGAGAAGCTGGGTTAGAGTTAAATTGCCTGAGTCAGTTCAAACAACCAGAAACAAAGCTGCATTCTTCCTAGGTTTTAAGGATTGCTGTTGATGGCTAAAATGGTCTTTTGTGACACTGAGATTAAGCAACTTCATATGATAGCGCTCAGTCTTGATTCTCCTTGTTCGACTAGAGTACTCCTCTTTCCTACCAGCTGTTACTATCATCAATTCATTGTTTTCAGGTTGGCTCTAAGAATCTCCTCTCATAAAAGAAGCCTCAAATCAATCCTTCTGGGCATTTCAGCGGTATCAAGATATCTAATTATATAATCAGTGTCATAATAGAGAATGTTTCTCTGTAGTCTGGCTAAACATGATAATAAACAGAAAGGCTGTCAGTTTGGCTTGGCATATCGTGGCACGGGGATGACGTGTGCATGATTTTTATCTGAATGCTAGTGGTAGAAGTAGCAAAAAAACATCTGGCAGTCTTTAAAGTTTGGGTCTACTCTTTACTCTGCCTCTTTGCATCACTTACCTGCAATTTGAGGACTGAGGTAATTTGTTTTTTGTTCTGTAAAGGCATGTTTCTATTTAATGAAGAGTTGTTACTATCAGTGTTCAGGTGCTTAGTCAATATTATGTATTTTTGTTCCTATTTAAGTAATAGAGGTAGAAAAGTGTATTGCTGTGTCATGAGCAAAATGCATGGGAGACATGGAAGTCTTGACTGAATATCTGAGAAAATACTGCAGTACTTCCACACAGAAGCTTCCTCTAGTCTTTCCATCAGTTCAGCAGAAGTGTATCTAGTGGGTAAAGATACAATAAAACGTTCACTTGCATATGGAAGTACAAGTGAC